>NW_004524872.1:367005-403298 GCF_000260255.1 Octodon degus | reverse complement strand
CTGAGCTAAGGGGCAGGCCCCCCATTGTTTATTAATGTATTTCTTGATTCCTGGGAGGTGTTCTGCAGTGTTTTCTGGATAAATGAACACTGAAGGAGGCTGAGTCCTGCTGTTCTAGCCAGGCAGGAGTTGTAGCTCTCCAGATAACAGTACTGTTAACTGGCATGACTCTTATCATGCCAGTGCTGTTATTGCAGAACTCAGGAGCCTGAGGCAGAAAGATTGCTTTGAGTTCAAGGCCAGCCTGGGCCACAGAGTGAGACCCTATCGCATAACAACAACAACAACAGCAAAAAGAAGCAAAATCCAGCCAGTTAACCAAACGAAACACACATTAGCATCATTTGTACCCTCATGGTACAAATAATGACGGCTGCTATTTGTGGACTTCACTTGATGTGTGTGTCAGTTACTCTTCTCTTGTTGCTGGTGCAAAATGCTCAACACCTCAGATTAAGGAAGGAAAGCTTTAGCTAGCCCACAGTGGCGGGTGCAGTCCATGCTCAGCTGGCTCCGAGGCAGGGTGGCGCACGGAAGAGGGCAGCCATTCATGGCAGTGGAAAGTAGGAAAGAGCAAAGGGAGGCCCAGCAGTGGGTGGCAGCTTAGCAGGCCTCTTTCCCTCCCTGTACTGTATTCAGGCTGTCCCCTCCAGCGCGGGTGTAGCCTCAAACCCGCAATCCCAGCCTTGGATCATGAGTTAATCACAAGCTCTAGAAGCCCGCCGCAATGACTGCCTGAGGCTTGGGGGTGGGGTGGGGGCTGGGCTTCTCTGCCTTGGAGCCAGCCATGTATGGACTGAAACTCCACTAACTATGAGCTAAATAAGCCTTTCCTTCCTTCAGTTGGGGGTCAGGTATTTTGTCCCAGCAATGAGAGAAGAGTAAGACAAGGTGTGTAATGTACTTATTTCACCAACAATGCTGCGAGGGGCTGACTGCCATTCTTGGCCATTTTCCAAGGAAAAACCAGAACTGAAGGCTATGCAGTGAGGCCGTGGCCGTTCTTGGAGCGGCCTCTGACCCCGAGCTCTGTCACGGGAGCCTTCCCCATGGCGGCCCTCCTGGCTGCTCCCTTGTGCCACGTAGGGACCTTGTGTGGGGCGCACAGGCACCATGCTGACCCTGGGCCCTGAGGAGACAAGGCCCTTCCCTCCTCTGCTTCACACCTGCTTGCCTCTGCGACTGACTCCTTGTTTTTAACACCCCCAGCACAGAAGGCGAAGTCCAGCCCAGAGCTGAGCGTCCTCCATCCACAGTGATATCCAGTAGACGGCCAAGGACAGCATCTTGTGCTGACATCACATTGAATTTTATGATATTTGCTGTTTATAGCACATGAGACTGGCTTCCGTTTACATAATGGATGCTATCTCAGATTTCTAAAGCAAAAATCTTCATTTAAAATGTTCTGAGTACGTGAATCACGGCAAGGAGAATGCCTAACTGTGGCAAAATCGTAGAGCGGGATGGGAGTGATGGCGGAAGGCCTCCTGGGCCCCGGGGGCTGTCAGAATTGGCCTTGCCTCATCTAAGTGCCCATCTCTTGCTTTCCTCTGATTGCATCTGTATTGCATTGTTCTCTAACAATTCCCTGCCTTTTCCTCTATCTCGCTAGCAAATCATAGGGTTTTAAGGTGCAAAGAGCCTGTCACATTTCTGTCTGCCGGAGCACGGAGCACAATACTCCTGGCCGCTGGTGATTGATGGATTCATCTCCGTGGGCTGCTACCACGTGACGGCACCTTGACTTCGCATCTGCGTGAATCCATCATTTGCTCCCAGCCTCCCGCAAAGCGCAGACAATAGAGTCCCAGCTTCCTCACCACAAGCGTTTCTCTGGCATCTCATCTTTCTGGACTAGTGCAGGCGATGGTGGCCACAGCAGGGAGTGGGGACAGCCACGCCACCGCAGGAGGCCTGAGATGCTGAGGATTATATGGTGCAGAGTAGCTTTTGCAAAAAACTTGATGTGCAAGTATCCAGTAGACTCTCTGCATCTGTATTTCTTAACTTTGTTAATTTCTCAATTTCTTTTGTCAAAACAACTCTAGTTAGTTAATAATGATCGTAGCACCTATGCCAACATGTTGTCTCAAGTAGAAAATAGAAATGTTGTAAGTATCATTCTGTAGATGGAAGCTGACCTAGGGCAGAAAGACTGGGGTGTCCCATACACATGTGATGCAAGGGAGGCACAATCTAGTGCCTTGTGCTGGGCCGCTCTGCACCCAGTTCTCTTCTCTCTGTTCTGCCTCCCACGAGGTCTGTCACCTTCAACCTTAGGCCACAAAAGGGAATACAGTTGCTCTCTCCCAAAGCCCAGCTAGTGTTTTTGATGTGATGGAGTGGGAACTGGCCCTGGGCCTGCACAGAGATGAGGCTTCCTGACTATTGGGCTTTGGTTACAAAAAGACCTGGATTAAAATCCCAACCCCATAGCTTTCTCACTCATCACCAGCCTGGGTGGTATACCAAGTCACCTCCTCTCTGTCTCAGTTCCTGCTTGGGAGTCTAGTGCAGAGGGCAGGGAATGCAACTGGAAAGGAACTGGTAAGCGTCATGTCTGGTCTAGGTCCAGGCCACAGCGAGGAGCAAGGAACTGGGATCTCACACTTTTAATAGTGTCGTGGAGGAGACACACACTCAGCAGCCATCACAGGAACAGATGCCTTGTCACAGTTCTCAGGCAAAAATCGAACAAGTCCTGAGCTTCCCAGGAGTGGACGGCCTACTTAGCCTGCGTTGGCGGCGGGTGGATAGCGCCTTTATCCAGCCAATTGTTACTGAGGACCTGCTGGAGCTACATGGTGTTCTGGGTGCTGAGGACAAGATGATCCCTCCACGGGGCTTCCATGACAGTGGTGAGAAAAAGAGTGAGGGTCACCAAGGGACATCCTAGCGGGTGGCAGGGGCTCCTGGCGTCAGCCTCGTGTGCCTGGCTTGGCCTCTGCCACCTTGTGGCTTTCCTCGTCTCTCCATTCTAAATGGCGCCTCTCTCTTGACCTGCTGGTCTCCCTCTCCTCCTTCTACTTCTGTTATTTTCTTCATAATACTCACCAAGTTCTGGCACCATATTATTTGTTTTCTCTTACTGTTTTTCTCACTAATGACACAGAGGCCTCGTGGAGGCTCTCGTATCCCATTTTGTTCCTATAGCACCTGTAACACTGTCTGGCTCTGGCAGGCCCCTAATAATAATTGAATGAATAAAGGAAAAAAAAAAAAAGAATCCTTCCAAATGTATGTTAACAATGATTCTAGTCGACATCTCTGTAAACCAAGAGTTTAACCTTAAAGTTTAAAAAAAGAGCGGAACAATTTCCATTTCCTCCCCAATTCATCACCAAGTTCCTGCAGGAGATTTTGTTATGTCCCAGCACTCTACATTTCGGAGAAGGTATCAGGTCAAGCTCTGCTTTCCCTGGGTTTCTGATCTTGAGTTATGACTTCCAGGCTCAATTGCATTACAGCTTTGTTTAACTTGTGTCCTGCTGAGGCAGCTTCTCTTGTCTTTTTGAAGAAAATCGTTTTCACACGAGAAAATGTGGAGCTCATTAAAAACAGGGTTGTGAAACATCTTTGAAAAGAAAAAAAGTGTTTGTACCCTAGCTTGAGAAGTTCTGTGGAGCCTGTTCCTTGGTCTGAAGTTTAGAAGCTCTGCGTTGGGCAGCTGCCTGGGCGTGTGGCCCGCCTCTCCTGCCAGCCCACTGGTGTCGGCAGCTCACCACCGGTCACTTCTTTACTTCTCATCTGCATTGGAGTTGCTTCTCACCTGGGAGGCAAAGCTAGGTGAGCAGGGAAAGTGGGTGACACGCTGGCCCAATATTCGATGTCTCCTTCTTCTGACCTTGGGGCCAGAACTGTGAGCTGTTCCATGTAAGGAACGGAGCTTGCTGTCTAGGAAAAGGCCACTGACTAGCATGGCAAGCATCCCCTATCTTCTGTCAATCCGAGGAGACACTTTGGAGGTTACTCTTGGCAGCTTAGGGTGAGCCTGGATCTGTGTTTGTCTCATGCAACATGTACAAATGAATTTCTTGCAGTCATAAAATCATTCCAGGCATGTTGGAGGATTTCATTTTCCACTGAAAATGGAAGTTCTTCAAGCCTCCCTTTACTATGACCTTTGCCACGTGACCCTTGTGGACTCCTGAATGACAAGGAGGTAGCCATGGGACAGTCACAGACATGGCACTCAGAAAGGCTTGCAAAAACACTCGTCCATGAGCTCTCTGGCCCTGGGACCTCTTTGAATGCCCCCTTCTAGCTGGCCTACTAGATGGTGAGAGTTAGCTGCATCTAGGTGGACCCATGCCTAGCTCTGCCAAGGGTGCCTTGGGTGTGCTTGCAGCCACCTGTGGACAAATGTGTGACTGCAGAGCATCCCTGAGCTGCCCCTCTAACAGATGCCCGCTTGTCCAGCAAAGGGTGACTACGATGCCCATTGCTGGATAATTCATACACCACTCTCAGAGGACTTCCAGCCTAGAGGGAGAGGGAAGTTTTCACACAGCCCACCAACGCTCTGCTCCACCGACGCTGCCGAGTAACATTTCTCAAGTGCTCATCTATTTGGTTCCAGGTTCTACATCCAATGTTGCATGTACGTTCTGATTTAATTGGGCTTGTTGTAGCAACTCTCCTAGACAACACTGCCATTATATCCATCTCACAGAGAAGGAAGCTGAGCTGCAGGAAGATGAAAGGACTTGCTGAGGGTCACATAAGTAAGCAAGGGAGGAATATGATGTACAGGCTGTAGGACTTCCCGTGACTGTCACCATTATGCTTTGCTATGATTCTCATATTTTAGCAGCCATGGGAGGGTCACAATATATTTCTTTCAAACAAGCAAATCAGGTAGAACCTGCTAGAAGTGGCAGCCAATGAACTGCACTTTGGAGTGGCTTTGGACGGGATTTCATGCAACGAAGTTGGAATGGAGAAGTGCTTCAGTGAATGTTTTTATTCTGCAAACAGATGAAGGTATTTGACAGCTGCTGGGATTGAGTTTCCCAGGTCCAGTGGTTGGTTGCCTTTGGTGAACACAGGAGCTCTCCATTGCATGCACTCTAGCAGGACACATTTCATGAAGAATTCCTCTGATAAAAGTCAAGGCTACTTCAAACTGGTGAAGCAGGCAGGTGTGCTTGCGGCATGTTGACTTAACCTGCTCAGAAGTGTCCTCCCAGTGATCTTCCAGGATGCTTGAAATTCCCTCTTTGAGGAAGGCATGAGGGCGCCGGCTGAGAGGCTCACATGTTATTTGAGACAGATTGGGATGGGGGAGTGTGTGTGTGCGTGCGTGCGTGCGTGCGTGCGCGCGCGTGTGTGTGTATACGCATGCGTGCATATTGCCTAGTTTGGGGACTCCTAGGAGGGGTGAGACCAGTGAAAATTGGGACCAACGGGGAACTGGAACATAAACCAGAAAACTGAGAGACAAATCTCTTCCTTCTAGATTTCTTCAGAGTCTGGGTGAGTTGATAGGTGGCATCTCTGCAGACTTCCATTGGGAAGTGGTCTTAAGTGGGCATGTTATTGCTGCCAGGCAGCACCGAGGCTGGAGTGAGTGCAGCACGGCGTGGCTACAGGGACACAGCATGCTGCTTGGGGCTCTGGAGGCTCTGCACCACTCCCCTGCACAGGTCCTCGCCCCACTAGAAAGGGCTTGGAATGATATTCCTTCCTGCTGAAGGTGAGGAATCCCAGACCTTTTAGACAAATTGTAAGAGTTTATCACTGCGGCCCGCCTTACCTCCACGTGGCTATTCTGCTCCTGACCCCTGCACACAGGGAGCTCGTCCGTCAGCAACTTTGCTGGCTGGAGATTTGCACCCGGCTTGGTTCTTTGGCAGTCAGCGTTGCAATCAATTCAGGCAACCAGGGTGGGCTACTGCTGAAGTGGCATAAGCAAGGGTCTGCATGAAAGGTACTGAGGGCCACACTGAACCCCAAGACTCACATTTCAGTCTTAGTGCACTCCCTACCCGGCTTTCTCCAGCTGTGTGGGTGCCATCGGTGATGCTAGTGTCTTCTGGCACTTTCAAGCTGCCATCTCATTCTCCCAGCAAATCCAGAGAGAGAGAGAGAGAGAGAGAGAGAGAGAGAGAGAGAGAGAGAGACAGGCAGACAGACAGACAGACAGACAGACAGAGACACAGAGAGACAGAGACAGAGACACAGAGAGACAAAAGAATTGCTTTTCAAAGTCGCAGAGCTGAATCTTGATGGTTCTGATTGGCGTGGTTTGGCTCTGGGACCCATCCCCAAACCAACTGCCATGTTTAAGACTGTATTAATTTCTTGTAGCTGTGGTAATCATTTACCACCAACAGTGGTTTAGAGTAACATAAATATACTACCATTTAATCTGGAGGCCAGAACCTAACAAACAGGGTGACAGGACTCCACTCATTCTGGAAGCTATAGAGGAGGAGCTTCTCCACTAGTAGAGCTCTTGCCAGCTGTAGAGGCTGCCCGTACTCCATGGTGCATGGCTCCATGTCCCTCCTGCCTGTGCTGCTATAGTCACGTCTCCTCCTCTGACCTGACCTTGCCTTTCTCTCATGAAGACAGTCATGCTGACATTGAGTCCTCCTGAGCAGTCCCATACAATCCCCTATCTCAAGATCTTTAGTCACAATGGGGAAGTCTCTTGTCACAGTAATCCATCCATTCTCAAATTTTGAGGGTCAGGGCGTGGCTGGAATGAGGGACTATCCTTGAGCCTATCTCAAAGGTGACGTGGCACTCTGATCAGCTCTCCACGGTAATAAGCCTGGCCCTAGAGCATCGGTGGGCATAGGGACAGGTTGTGGGCAGGGGTGTTCCCCATAGGAAGACGTGGCCCATTGCCAGAACTGCAGAAACAGAATACTGAGGGGCCTGCAATTGTCAACATCTGCAACAGGAAACGTAGAAAGAAACCTGAGGGCACTCTTGAACAATTTGCTCTCAGATTTCTTTTTGCAATCGGACAATTTTTTTAGGTCTCAAACACATGTAGTTGGCAAACCACTTATAACCATAAGATGGTTATAAAAAATAACCATCTTATTTCCTTGGGAATTTTTCCTATAATTTATGTTTTTTCAAGGGAAGGAATTTGCAGCCTGGAGCCACCCTTGGTATGTTTAAGAACGAACCACGTGATAAGGGGAGTGCACAAGCTAAGACTTGGGGTGGCATGGAAAGCACTTCACTGTCTTGCCTCTGTATGAGTCCAGAGCGTTCTCTGATCGGAGTGGGTGGGAGGAAGAAATGAAAGGATGATGGAAAACTACATCATGTATTATATTACTGTCCCTTAAATCCCCTAAATTTGAGGGAAAACAATCTTCAAAAGAGTCCTAAAGCACATGAAGGGGCAACTTGAGGGGACACTTAGCTGAGAGCAATTGCAATATTCTTAACAGCTGAGTTTGAATCCAAAAATGTGAGACATACAGGCTCAGTTGCACATCTGCTGACTTGGAAAAAGTTGATGAAAAATAAACACAGTGGCCAAGCCATGCACCTGGCCAAGACTCAGAAACATGTGACTCCTCTTAGAGGCATGTTTGATGGCAGGGGCAGCTCGGGAAACAGAAGGAATGAGGGCAGCAAGACCATGCACTGCTGTCCTCTGCAGAAGAGACGAGGTCATTGCTCCTCCGTGTGACCTTACCCTGGAGAATATAGAAGCAAAGGAACTGAACAGTGAAGAGGGAAGGACTCAGCAACAATAGGCAGAAGAAAGGGAGAACAGTTGCAAATGTGGGCTGTGGGGTGAGGTCTGCCCAATGGCTATGGACTATGGGCCTGGAATGAAAGACCTAAACTTGATTTCAAACTCTGCCACCTGACAGGTATAGAATAGTGGGTCTGTTACCATAAACTTTTCAAGCCTCAGTTTTTTCATCTGAGGGATGAAAAACTGACAGGGATGATGCTAGGAGAGGTTTTGTTGGTTGGGCCCAGGGCAATGCGATGCCTAGACCCCCAGCATTCACTTGCTGCTAGTTCATGTGGATTGTGTATTTTCTTTGCACACAGTTTAGTCTGGACCTAAGTAAGCAGATGGTGTTCTAGCTGGGATTTTCTAGCTGAAACTGGCAGATTCCTAAATAAGCTTAAATAGAAAGAATAGTCTAGGCATAGTGCTGTCTCTTTCTTCCATGTTGGCTTCATCCTCATGCAAGGTCTTGTCTTGTGGTGCCCGTCAGTAGCTTTAGGTATATTTTCTCCCTTAGCAACTATCCTGGCGGAGAATTTCCTTCTCAAGTGTTCCCAGTGAAGTGCTGAGATTGATTTGTTGGGTCTGACTACACATGCAGCCCAGAATCCACACACCACTACAGCAAGGCAGATGGACAACTCTAAGTGGCCAGCTCTGGGTCACAAGCCTACCTTGCAGTCCCGGATGCCAGAGTTCCTGAGGTCCCACTGGAACCACACACAGGATGGATGTGTCCCCCCCCCCCGCCCCCCAAGGAGAATCAGAGGGTGGAGCTATCTCTAAGGTGGAGGCTTGATGCTGGGCCAGCAAAAACGATCAGTGCTCACCACAGAGGCCTTCAAGGTCAGATGGGGGCTTGGTAAGTGCAGGGTCAGACGGGACCACACAGTCAAGCAGAGGGGGAGGAAGGAGCTGCCGCTAGCTGGTTGGTCTGCTTTCCTTCCACAGCCCACCAAGTGAACCAACTAAAGAGGAATGAGGCCCCCTCCTAGCGCCCAGGATGTGGAGAAGGAGGCCCATCTTCCCAGCCCCTTGGCATCTCCCTCAGTGCAGTAAACGTGACCACAAATGGATTACTGACTTGGATCTTTGGGCTTCTCTACATCTAATTTGCCAACACATAGCACATATGTCCTGCTAATTTTATACAGATTCTGAAGGCTATTTTCAAGGACATGGTTTCTTCTTTCTGTTGCTTGTTCTTGGGTGGTGACCACTATCATCCTTCTTAGGGACGCTGCGATTGCAGTGTGGCTCCCCTCCCTTCCTGTGTCTTCTTTCCTCCTCTACTTTAATGCCCTTTCCTACTTTAATGCTCTCCAAATCCTCACTTTCTCACCTTCAGCCATGATAAACCAGCTTACTGATTTTGCCAGGACTCCATAAACTATCTTTGTGATGATTTATTTCATATTTTAATATGGGTTATTTTTTTTCTTACTTAAGGAAATTAGTTTAGAAAGGCATTTTTGATCAGTATGGCATGAGGAAGGCTATCATTACTTGCCATAAATAAAAGATAAAATTAAGAGAGAGGAAAGCCATGGGGCAAAGCGCCAGTGGCACTCGCTGGTGCTGCGTGGTGCTCTGCACCTGAGGCTTCTTCTCTCTGGGCAAAGGTGGCTCTTGTTAGAGAGTTTTGAAGATGCTCCCAACATTTTCCAAATCAGAGTGAGGACTGACATTTTCCAACTCAGAATAAAAAGAACTGAAAAAGAGCAGCCAAGGGGAGACTTTCCAATCTTGTGAGGGTAGATAGGGTGACAGACGGGGTACTTCCTCCAATCATGGTGCCCAGGTCAGTATAATTAAAATGCATGTTCACCTGTGAAATCCTAATTCTCAAAGTTAAAGTCAGGGGTTAGGCCTTTGGGAGATGACAAAGTCACCAGGATGGACCCCTCCAGAATGAGATTAGTGCCTTTATGGAAGAGGGGCACTCGGAAGAAACCACACCCAGGAACCACAAAGTGAGCCTGGGCACAGCATGCTGATAGCATGACCTCAGACTTCCAAGACCCTGAGCTATGAAAAAAATTTTCTGGTGTGTATAAGCTGCCAGGTTTGTATTGCTTTGTTACAGTAACCCAGGCAAAGTAGTCCTTGGAGTGCTCAGGGATGGAAGCTGACGCGTCTGTGGCCGACCCTGGCTTCTGCCCAAAAGGACTTCTGAGGTGGTCTCTCCATCTGGATGGGTTTGGATTTCCTGGCCTCAGAGTTACCACGTTAGGCAAACAAGCACCCCCAGCCTGCCAGTGAGGGATGGAAATTGTAGCCCCTTTCACACAGTACCTCAGAAGTTCCTGGAGTCCTCTTCTGTTGCCTTCCAGTTTACAAAACAGATCATTAGGCCTGGGGTGGTGGGGGGCACAGGGACAATACCATGCCCCACATTTTATGAGCAGAGAGGCCAAGGTTTTGCAGATGTTTCACGTCCACTACAGGTGTCCTGAGACAGCAGGGGAGACTGATGGTCTCAGGGTCATGTCGCTGGGTTGTGCCCTGGGTGGGAAAGCCTTCCCGCAGGCTGGGAGGAAGCCACCCCACCAGCATGTGCAAGTGCGGTAAAGAAGGGGGACTCCCCAGTACCGCTAACTCACCCCATCCTTGTGACTCGACCACTGCCCCACCTTGGCGCCTAATTCCTGCCGTGGGCTGGGAGCCAGAGACCAACTGAGGTGCCCGTGAGTCACGAGTGTAAAGTACGCAGTGTCTTGGCAAACGGGCCCCTGCACAAGGGCAAGGTGTCATTAGGTGAACATTGAGAAAGGTTTATTTCCCTTGGACCCCGAGATAAAGGATAATAGCCCCCATTGCAGCCCTTCAATCATCTTTTCGCTTCTAGGGCAGGGCAGTTGCCTGGGGCAATGTGTCCAGGACAGGGAGCTGGTGGGGCCGTGCGCAAGTGAATGCAAGTGTAAGTGCACGCGTGTATGCTCTCGGCGCGGAGCTTTCCGCAGCTGTCCCGGGCCCCACCCCACCCCTTAGCCCCTCCCCCACCCTCTCCGTTCCCCTTCTCCTCCTCCCTCCCTCCCCCCACCGACCCCGCCCCTCTCTGTCCAGGTTGCTCTCTGAGCGCTGCGCTTTGGCCGTCTTCCCCGTCTGCGTCTGCAAGCGACCCCCGGTGCTCCCAGGGTTCAAAGGCCCAGCGCAGTGGCTCCAGCCCCTCGGGGGGCGGGGAGGAGAAGGGGGTGGTGCGGGAACCAGAAAAGCCGGAGCCCACAGCCGTCCAGCCCTGCGCGGGGATGGGCAGCGCGCTCTGAAAGTTTGTGACGCCGCGGCCAACTCTAGGCTGGAGCCCAGGACGCACCCGGGAGCGGCCGGACTCGAAAGCTGTGCGCGACCCCGTGCCCTGTCGTGGCCACACGGGGCCGTCCTCGGGCCTGGGCACCCGCGCCCCATCGGGGTTCATGGAGCCCGGACTGTGGCTCCTTTTCGGGCTCACAGTGACCTCCGCCGCAGGTAAGCGGGCGGCGCGCGCCTCGCCGGGAGGAGCAGCGCACAAAGGAGCTGGCTCTGGGTGGGTCCGTGCAGGGAACTGATTCTTGCCGGGGGGGTCTCCAGCGGGGCTGGCTGGGACACAGCAGAGAGGACCGCGAGGACAACCCACGGCCCCTGGGGTTTGCAGCCCTGGCGATTCGGTCAAGTTTTCATGAAGTTCAGATCTTTTCACAAAGTTTGCAAACTATCCAGAGACCTTGCAGAATGCGCTCAAAGTCCTCAGAAAGCTCCAAATGCATGCAAGTGTTTAACCAGGGCAAAGAGCTTGCAGACTTTGCAGAGAGCGGAAACAGTTTGCAGGCTGTTCACCAAGTATGAACAGAGCTCACGAACAGATCGTTTGCCACAGCTTGGGGTATTAGAGTGCACGCATGTTTTGCAGAATTGTGTTCCCCTCCCCTGATGTTTGGGGTGGTGGGTGTTGAGCTGCTATTCTATACTCCCAGCTCAGGAGCCCCTCCATGTGCCTCTTGCAGGACTTGTGCCCTGGCCTCAGACTGGGGGCTTTGGCAGGACCAGCCTGCCTGGGAGCCTTCCTGCAGCCAGATCCGGGGGGAACCGTGAAGAGACTGTGCCCGGTCCCAGCAAGGGGACTGGGGCCCCAACAGCAGCCCAGGGCCCAAGTCCTGGAGAGTCTGGACAGGGCCAGGCAGCTGAGGGGGACCCTGTGCACCACCGTGCCCGGCGCTGCACGTGCTTCACCTACAAGGACAAGGAATGTGTCTACTACTGCCACCTGGATATCATCTGGATCAATACTCCGGAGTGAGTCGGCCGAGGGGGCGGGGCGGGGGGATGTGGCCCTGGGTGAAACCCACATCTCCACATTGTGCAGAGCCTCCTCCTATCCCAGCCTGGCTAGCTGATACCTTGGCATAGATTTCAGCTCTTGCTCAGGTCTCCTGCAAGACTAGGTCCTGTCTGGAGGTTGCAGGCTGACCCATCCCTCTGAGGGTCTGGCCAGGGAGAAATTCAATCTTAGGTTTGTGAACCCATGGAAGGGGGGACCCTTTCTCTCTGAGTGAAATGAGGTAGCCAGGGGATTAGATACCTGAGAAGTCTCTCTGAGCCTCTTTTCTGAGACAGAGGAAACCCCGAAAGTTTATCTCCTGCTTCAGAGGCTAAGTGGGCTCATCCCTGCTGACTTCTGACCCTGCCAGGGTCCAAGGACTTTAAAATTTGTCTTAAGCAGGCTGCTCCCTGGGGAGTGAAAGGTAAATTGGGCTCCTTGCCTCCTCTCCCTCCCCCCAGGATGCCAAGGCAGAAGAGATATGTGGCTGCTTGGGCAGGGGCTTTTCAGGAGTGGGCTCCAGTGGTCCAAGGTCATAGACCCCCCTCTGTCTTCAGAACTCCTTAGCTAGGGCGAGCAGCACCTCTGTGGGTGATTCTGGAGAGCTGTTCAATGAAGTTTCCCCTCCCCCAAGACTCTGGGAGGATTTGCCAGCTGCCCTTCTCTCCCTCAGCCCTCCGGGAGGCCCTGCTGCAGATGCAGTCTTGCAAGTTATATAGAGGGCTTGACCTTGCTCGTTACCATCTCCTGGGCTTGGCTCTATCTTGAACTTTTGGCACTTGGACTAGGTGGCACTGAGGTATGTTCCCTGGCTGTTCTCAGGATCTCTGGGGGCTTTTGTTTACACCCTATAAGGAATTCCTGCCTGGGGACTTGGAGATGAGAGTGAACACAAACTCTAGGCCAGAAGCAGCTTTGCCTCCGTGTTCCAAGTGTCTCCATTATTGCCCCTCATGGACTTCTTTGTCCCCAAGCCCGTTAACCTTGGGATCCTCTGGGTGACAGCACTGAGGGAGCAGGTACTTCAAAAATGCAAAGGAGGTAATCTTGAGGGATCCATGTATTTGCAAAAATGTGACAAGACCTTTCCCAATGGCAGGTAGGTCTGAAAGTCATCCCACTATACCAGAATGACAGATGGGGCCAGCCTCACCAGCAAACCTTCTAGACAGCCGAGCAAGCCTGGAGCTCAGGAAGATCTTAGCTCCATTTCATGCCCCACCATGGCTGTCATAAAGTTGGTAATCATTTTGAATCAAGGGTTGCACATTTCCTTTTAATTTGGGTCTCACAGATTCTGTAGTTGATCTCGGCCCCATGATTTGCTTGTCTGGACTGTCTGATGAGGTTCCTGGACATCTGTTCGCCCACAGTAGGGAGCTAGGAGGATGAAAGTGCTGCGTGTCGGGGGTCACTGATTGCTTTCTATTCTCGGGCAGTACCAGGGTCACCTTTTCTTATAGCCTCCACCGCCCTGACACTTGTCTTTTCTGATTCTTATCCTCCTGGCACTGTCATCTCACCAAACTACTTTCCCAGACCCGAGGGCTCTAGACAGTCAACCAGAGGACTGGGTCCAAGTCTTGGGTGCAATCCCAAGCTGGGCACCTAGAAGGAGAAGGAAGGAAGCCAACTCATGAGTGGCTAGGGCTAGGGGTGGGTTTGGAGATCACCCCAGTTTTCTGCCTGTTCTCCCTACCCCTGAGCATGAGCTGGGAAGGAAGTGATTACTTGAGGTATGAAGAAGAGGCTCCGCCAACCCCTTGTGGTTGAAATCCTGCTGGGAATTCTGGGCTGTCCATGTGTGCCCAGCGCAGCTATGGATCTTTGACTTTTTCCAAGATAGCCAATGCGCTAACTTGCTCTCACAGTTCGATGTTCCTCTCCCTTCTGCCTCCCACCCTGAGCATTCTAAACATTGGGAAAGAAAAGGTCACCGTGGTGTTTGGGCATCCCGTGAGCTACTGGAGAAAAAAGGGGAGAACGGCCAGACTCGAGCGCTTTGACACTAAATAAACTACATGATATATAGAAGGTTTCGCTGGCTGGGCCTCCCCCTCCTTCTCCCTTCCCTCCCTCCCTAACCCCTCTCCTTTCCTTTCTTCTTTCCTTCTTTCCTCTGTCTCTTCTCATCATCACTTCTTTCTCTCTTGAAACTACTGATGTATAGCTAAGTCCATTTAGTACCTTTAAAGTACCCCAGACAGCACTTGCTTCAGCAGCACATGTACTAAAATGTCTCAGACAAGGTTGCAGTTGGGGTCCTAGAGTCTGAATGCTGGTCCGCTGGGAGATGGCAGACGTAGTCAGCGGGCGCAGGCCTCCGGCTGTGTGTGGAGGGTCTCGGCCTACTTCTGGCTCAGCGCACTTGTCCAGTGTTTCCTTTGCTGTCACTTGCCCCCTTCTCCTCAGCAGGCTTCCTGGTCTTGCTCTCAAAGCTTCAACACCAGGTGCGGTCTTCACCAAGTCCCTGCAGCTGGCTGGTTGGAATCAGAGGGGCTTTGGTCCTCAACCCTGCACCCAGATGCTTGAGCTGTGGGTGCTTTCGCGCTTTGGCACCGCTCTTCCTCCTTATGCCCATTTAAGTGCATGGAGATGAAGTCCACAATCCTGCTCTGTCTTTGGAGGGCCCTTGCATAGAGCACCAGGTAGGGGGCATTCTGGAGATGTAGGCTGTCTTCACAGATTAAACTCTGCAGGAGTAGTGTGCGGAGGTCCTGTTGAGACCCACTGTGCATCTCCTCATGGGACAGTAACTGTGTATGTTAGGCTTAAGGGATTAGTCACTTTAGGAAGAACCTTCCAGACAGAAGATCTGAGATTTCCTGGTTCTTCCACTTTTTTTTTTTTTTTTTTTTTTAGTTATTTGCTCTCTCCACATTAACTCAAACTCTTTTTTTTTTTTTTTTTTTGCTAGGACCTGAGCTTGGACAGCCCTTTCTGCCAGCATTCAGCATACACTAGATGAACTGTGGATGCTGGCGGACTGACTGCACAAGCCTGGCCCTGTTGTTCTTTCCTGTCTTCACTTGGCTGTGGGCTAGTCTGCAGCGCTTTCCCCTGCACGTGAGCTTCCTTCGCCTAGAACGAGTGGCTTTCCTCACTGAACTGGCATAGGACTGTGTATTTTTCTGGGGCACATTACTACAGCTTCCACCATATTCTCCAAAAGTCTGGCTCCAAAGAGGAAACAGATTTGTCCCTTGGCAACTGCATTTCCTGGCCCTATAGAGGAGGCTAAGATCACAACTAATTGATGAGCCTGTCATTCTCCTAAAACTTTGTTTGGCCACTTCAGAAACCTGAAGTCCCCACACCCCCAAACAGGCCCTGCACTGCAAAAGGAATCCAAGATCAGGGCAAAAGACATCCGATCTTGATCATATTGTTTTGAAAACTTTGCAAAGAATGAAATAGTAAGAGGAAAGGCTAAGAACAAGAAGACACACACTTATATCCTTGTTTGCTTGGGCCTGTGCTCTGTGAGTCTATAGAAAACTACAAGTATCCTAGCAGGAACTGGGTTTCCAGGTTTTCCAGAGAGGCAGAACCAATAGAATGTGTGTGTGTGTGTGTGTGTGTGTGTGTGTGTGTGCGTGCGCGCACACGCACACTTACATGGCTTGCAGAATTGACTGACAAGATCATGGGTCTGGCAGGTCTGAAATCTGCAGACCCACGGCTGGAAATTCTGGGCAGGAGCTGGCAGCACAGCCTGGGGCCTGAGGGCAACACAGAGGCAGTGCTCCTTCATCTTTGTGGACTTCAGCCTGTCCATGAGGCCTTCAGTGACTGGTCAGAGGCCAGTCCCCCTTACGAAGGGTTGTCTGTTTTGTTCAGTATCTACTGATATAAACACTACCAGCACGGAAAAAGATGTCCACAGCAATACCTGGGGTGGTGCTTGACCAAACACCTGGGCACCATAACCCAGCCAAGGTGACACCTAAAATCAACCACCACAGGGCCATCAGTCCTGACTGTCCTGCAGCAGCTGGCCCCCTTGAATCCTGCTGAAGAGTGGAAGCCAGCCTGTTTGCTGGTGGCTGAGCTGCAGAACACCCAGCAAACTGGCCTGCTGCGTGCCCCCCACCCCACAAGAAGAGGGAACATGCCATCTGTTCATCCCCCCACGGACATATGAAGGAAGCGCTGTGAGGCTCTGATGGTGACCGTGTTTTCCAAACAGAGCTCTGAGCCACATGGCTGACAAGGAGGCATGCATTCAAGGAAAGAGCAGAGCGGGATGTTGGAAATCATGGCTGGAGCAGGAAATCTGGGATCTGCTGCTCTCACATGCGGGCATTGGCAGGACGAGTTTGGGGAGGGAACTCAGTGTCTGCATTCTCACGCCAGGGACCCTGGCTGGGGCTCAGCTTGGCCATGGGGTGGAGGCACCATCAGCTCTCGGCCTCAGCTCTAAAGGGTGCAGACTCTAGGCCAAGTGTGGGGCAGTGATGTCAGGGTCTCCCTGAGCTCCTACAGACTGCCCATCTCCTGAAGGATGTCCAGCTCGGCCCTCCGGGCTACCCCAATATGTGGTATGCTTACCTAATTCCACAGGATTGACATTCATTTTGCATTCCTTTGCTCTAGACAGAAGGTTAGTAAACTAATAACAATAGCACTGTTAGTAAGAGTAATAATACTAATTATTAATAAAGCCTTTGAACTTGGATTTTAATATATTCTCCCTCAGAAAGACAGAATTGCCACAATTTCATCTTCTGAGTTCTTCAGGAAAGACGCATCTGAGCATGTTTCCAAGAATACACTGTCCAAATCTGAGAACATCCTGATGGGGCAGGGGAAGCTGGAACCCCGCTTCCTGTGTGCTGGAGCCAGCTGTGCCTCTGTCATGTGACTTGTGGGACCCTGATGGAGGCTACTCTGTGCCACGAGCTGGGCGTGCAGGATTGGTGCTGGAAATGTGGCGGCCTTGTGGTCTGAGGCTCAGCACCTTTGTGGCCATCACAGGCTTTGGAAAGTGTCACTTTCCTGAGAGCAAGGGCGGGGCGGGGCGAGTGATGAGCTTGCACCAGCCCACTGCAGCTGCATGTAGGCCCCAGGCTGGCGTCCCCTCAGATTTACTGGAGGCTGAGTCACTTGTCCAGGATTATAGAGCAATTTTGCCAAGTGTAGGCCTCGCTGGTGTGGTCAAGTTGCTGCTTACACCCTGGCATTCAGCATTGGTTTGTGGAGTTGCTCATCTACCTGGCATTGGGCGGGGTGCTATGAACAAATGGCATGGTCCCTTCGTCCCTGCCTGCCTCAAGGGGCTTAGTTCTTTGTCCTAGTGATGATTCTTATGTAGGCTTTTATGTAATAAAGTACTCCTGTGCAGTATTGTTTTTATAGGCGTAAATGAAGACCTGAGCTAAAGCCCAAGCCTTTAGTTCATTGCATGTCCTAAATTTTACTCTGGAAATACAGTATTGCCCTGCCGAGAAGTGCGTGGACCTGTTACAGCTTGCGTGCCCTTGTTGGTGCGCTCTCCAGATAGGAGTGAGCGCTCAGAGCACATGGCTGGCAGTGATGCTCGGATGGAGACAGGCATCCATCCAGAGGGGAAAGCGAAACTGGCAGTCTGCTTGTTCCATGACTGGGGTAGGATGGTATATTTTGTGGCTGTCACTTGAAGCCTTGCCCTGTCTTCTTGCTACCTGGTGTTGTCACCAACCCTGGACAGGGACAGGAGATGGTCCTGCTCGAATCCCTTCCTCCTTGTAGAAACAGCTTCATGCTTACACTTACCCTTTGGGGTTCAGACTCTCAGGGTCTTGAGGACACTGGCTGTCGCCACCCAGGGCTACCACCAGCCCTGCAGAAATCGCTCCAGATCAGAGCCGGCTCTCCTACCTCATCCCACTCTGTGCTTGGAAGGTGCCAGTGAGGAGAATGTTCTTTCTCGAGAGTTGCTGACCTGCACCTCCTAGGACTCTCCGACCTTGGCCTTTCTCGTTCTCCTGATGTGTTCCTGAGAAGCCCGCACCCTGTCCCCACGGTCTTGTAGCGCTTGATGAGGCTTGCTGGACAGTCTGTATTAGAATTCCATGAGCTTAAAGTTTCTAGGCCCTGGGGAAAGGTGCGCCTGGCTGCTCTGCTGCTGATAAGCTGCTTGATAAGGGCACCAGCGGCCAAAGGTTGTCCCAGCAAGACGAGATGCAGTCTTGCCCTTCTGCCCTGCCTCTGGTGTTCCTTATTGCTTCTCTTTAGCCCAAGTATGCAGTTGAAATGTTGTGAGGAGTGGGGCATGATGCTTTTGAGGTTGCCAGCCTGGGCTCATTCTGCACAATGAGAGGTGGAGGTGGTGACAGGGGCCACATGGAGATGTCCCTTCAGGACAATATGGACAACCTCTTGGAGCCTCCTAAACCTGTGGTGGAGCTTTGGGAGGATTCTTCTGATTTCTCACATGACCCAAATCCAGCAGAGTAAATATAATGCTGTAATTCGCAGCTGATAGCCCTAGGGGGACCAGGTCCTCATTTCTCACGTCTCCCTGAATTACTCAAGATATGAAGTGGGTGCCACAGATGGAAGGTCACTAGGAAGTGGCCCTTGGAAATGCTGTGGACTTTGGCTTGTGAGAAATCCTTCCCTGGAATGCTGTAGAGAAGCACGTGGGAAAGGAGGCTGTGCTGGTCGGATACAAAGGGATCCTGAGTGCGGCTTGGGCCAAGCATGGCCTTACGCGTGAGTGTTTCGGTTTCCCACACTCAGGTCCACCTCCTCCTTGGGAATCCAGCACACTTTCAGATCTTTGTTTTGAGTCCAAGTAGCATAATTCTTAGAGCAGTTGATGGCAAGATGATTTAAAATTTGAGGGCCTTTGGGCAAAATTTCAGAAAGGAAAGTTGGAAAGGTCAATGCCCCCAAGGTGACCTTTCTGTCAGGTTCTCACGGATGCGAAGCCGCAGAGTCAGCGTGGAGAGGTGAGATGTCCAGGAGCGAGGACAGACTTGGCTGGACTGCAGCAAGCCCGTGTGGGGCTGGGCGGCAGTTTGATCTGAAGCGAGAAAGCTGGGTACAAAGAGGTTGTGACCCTATGTGACCCCGAGGGAGCATTTGGATTTCTGCTACATGAAAGGGATGTTGCAGCTAGGAACTTGGCCTTAAATCTGAAGGCAGATGAAAGTCTCTGACATCTTTCGTGTGGTTTATTCCTACAAGAATTTAAAACAAAGGCAGCTGGAGGCACACAATGCTTTCCTTAAGGAGGGCCAGCGGTGGCAGCTGACGACAGCCAGGCTTCGGTACTCCAGCCTGCCCTTCCCCACTGGACCCGCAGTTTCACAGTGGGTCTGGTGGGAAGCCTTAGAGGGGCCATTTCACGGTCATGCTGACCCCATCTCACCACTGCTCTGCTTGCAAAACGTGCAGGACACAGAGAAGTGCAGTGTCATGTGAGGAAACAGTTTCAGTGGAAAACAGACTTCGGGACATGGAGAAACATGTGCGTGTATACACAGATGTGCAGCACACACGCACAGGTATGTTCAGGCACATGCATGCATGGGTGCCCATGCAGAGACACTGTGCCCCCTTAGGCATAGGAATCAGTTGTGCTCAGAAGGCAGACAAGTCCAGAGCAAAGCTAAATGCAGAGAACAACGCCACAGCACAGAGTGCTTGTGCCAGTGTAGTTTGGGGGCCTCTAGTCTAAATCCTGGCCCACTCACCAAATCTCCCAAAAGCCCACAGGACAGACATCTGGTTGCATCCTCTTCTGCCCTGGCTTTGAGATTTAGAACCCAGTGTTTTCCCAGAGCTTGGTGTCTCTCAAGAGCTAGAAGTGCAAGCCTGGCTACTATGGTGGCCTCAGGCACGGGGAGCAGGAAGCCCTAATAAGTAGGAATTCTGGAATACAGCACCTGGGCCTCTGAGCTCTGAGCCTAGTGAATTAAAAAAAAAAAAAAACAACCAGATTTGTTCCATGAACCTGTAAGAAAGACACCAGGACAGAGGGGGTAGGTGACACAGATGGCCTGAGGTGGGCAGCTTCATGCCCCAGCCTGGGGCTTGTAGAAAATACCTTTGCTGAAAGTCGGAAGCTAGTGATGGAGAAAGCAGAGGGCTGGGCCTCTTTTCTGGATTTTTACAGATGTGATTGGCACAGACTTCTTGGAGGGCTGAGAGTCAGAGGTGGTGAGGTTGTCCCTTAGCCATAGATGTTCAGCAGCTACCACAGCCTCAGCAGGAAAAGTAAAGACACTGCAATGTGATATTTCAAAAAATCAAAATGAGTGCAAAGATGAGAACAACAGATACCAATGCTTGAGGTAAGGGGGGTGGGATGCAGACATTGCCTGCCCCACTGCACCCTTACCTGGCCTCTCATCTTATTTGAGGATGAAGTGTGTGTCTCTTGTTATCCTCATGGTGGCAAGACTGGGCCTGGCCACTAAAACCTTTTATTTCCCTAACATGAAGTCTTTGGAAACTTAGCCAGCTTGGTTTTTTTTGAGGGGGTCTTAATCCAAAAATGGGTGACATCAGCATTTTTAACCCCTCCCTAGATACCTCCTCCTTATAAAAATACTTGCTCCCCGTTTTACTCTCTGTTTCCACTGCTGGCAGCTATTTTGAGCTCCATCTGTCTGCAGCTCTGCATAAAGTTGTAATGAGACGGGCCGGCAGACACAGTTGCTGGTGCCTGCATTTGAGACCGGAATTCATCAGGGTCAGGGTCATGGGGCTTGGGGATGGTGGCTGGGGAGAGAAATTCTGTTCTCTTGATGCATTTGGGGTACACAGATGGAAAGAAAAGTGCTCACTCATAGTTGGCCTTAGATAGCTTCATTCTCACTATTGGAGGAGTTTGTCTCTCTAACTTATCTTTTGTTGTGTTTGCTTTGTAACTTTTGAAAGTCCAGCAGCACACAAGAAGACCAGGTATTTTATCTCTTCTTCTTTCCTTTGATCCCTGGCGCTTCTTCTAGGCAGACTCCCCCGTGTGTGCCTGCCTTAGAGGAGGACTGGCTCTGGGTTCCAGGAAGCCAGAGGGTGGGAGATGCTTTAAAGCCCAGTCTCACGGTCATCAGCTGCGGAAGAATGTCAGCAGCCTGGACTACAGCTTCCTAAACGCACTTGGTGAGATCCCAGAAACTTCCTAGATTGAGTAGGGCAGAGGGCCCCGTATGACTGTAATTCTCTTGCTGGAGTGAAGATCTAGGGCTTTTGACAAAAATCGAGCTACTTGGAGGTGCTCAAGTAAGATGAGGAAGCTTCAGAACTTCCATGTTGAATTTGAAGCTGGATAGATCTTTGGAGGAACTTGCTAGCCCTTGAACCCCGAAGAAAGGGTGCCTAAGAAGCGCCGACAGACAGTGAGTCTGATTTGTATTGAGTTTTGAGCAGCCTCTGGTCTGTTCATCGTGGTGTTGATGAGTACTACACTATTACCAAACATAGTCTCTCCACTTGAAGCCATCTGGAGATCATACTCCTTCTAGGAAAAACCCTCTGAGATGAGCCAATTAAGGATGAAAAAGTAGAAATCCACTCAATCAGCCAAGAATTCTGTATGTTTGGGAGGCTGGGTACAGCCTAGAAGTAGTGCAAGCGTGGATGCACTCGCTTCTTCCCTGTCTTCCTTCCTTCAGTCCTTTTTTTTCTCTTTCCTCTCTCTCTCCTTTCCTTCCTTTCTGAAGCAGATGTTTGTTATTGAGGTATCAGTCGTTGCTGAGCACACACTAAGGGCCAGGCGCCTGCATGCAGAGGCCCACAGCGCAGACAGAGTCGCTCCATCGGGACAGAGTCGTGCTGTTGCTCACCCCAGGTACATACCAAGGCCAGGTTTCATGGATGTCACATGAGCATAGAAAATCAGAAGAAAGTGGCTGTCAGCTTTGTGCCTGAGGCTAGGGGATCAATACTCAGTAAACTGTCACAATTTCTCGGTGGCTAGTCTAAAGCGCATGCGCGCGCGTGTGTGTGTATGTGTGTGTGTGTGTGTGTGTGTGTGTATATATATATGTATTACCTTTAAAAAGTTAACGCACAACCCTCAGCCTATCACTCGCACTTGTTGAGGTTTCCAAGTATGCTGGCACTATCTGCTCTTCCAGGGGCTACCAGAGTTGGACCTTACACTGTGGGAATTCTCTGCAGCAGAGGTGAAGCTCCAGACTGCCTGATGTGCACGTGTGCTTCCCGCTTATATAATCGAGGCTCCTGAGGAGTTGCTTCCTGGTCCATTTCCTTTGCTGGAGGTGAAGGGCAGCCTATGGCAGGCCTAGCATGGTGGACTAGCGTAAGGATCTGATGACTGGACAACGAATGGCCTTGTAACGGCAGGCCTGAGTGAGGTCAGCTGAGCATCGGGGACTGGGATCTACACATCCTGGGGTTGGAGAGCCGGGAGGTGCTTGTGCCCACCTGCCAAAGGACAGCAGGAACTAAACTACACATTTCCCAGTGGACACATCTGGAAGGAAAGGACTCCCGTGAGCTTAGTTTGTTGGGTTTTGTCCTGATTCTGAACATGCTCTTGTGTGTACTGGTGCAGTGAAGAGGCTCTGGTGCTGTTCCCAGCAGCCACTGTTGCCATCCCTTGAAGTGAGGTCAGGGGACAGTTAGAGTTCACGGGTCACAAGCAGCAGACACCTCCAGTCTATCCATCGAGGCACAGAAGGCATTTACTGGAAGGACGCATGACGCTCCCAGTCTGGATTGAGGAGGAAGAGTACGGGACAGAGCTGGCGGCTCCATCGGAGCAACTGAGTGGCTAAGGCAGGGTACAGCTACCTGCCAAAGACAAGTCCCAGGACATTTTCTGATCTTTAGTCTTTGCCCAGGAGTTTTAGGAAAGAGAGGGCCTGATTGTCCCAGTTCAGGTCATCTGCCAAGTCCTCAGGAGAGGCAGGTGGGTGGTCAGTTTCTCAGTGACCTCCCACAATGGGAGAGGGATAATTCCCCAGAGGAATATGGTTCTTCTTGGTGCTGGGGATCGAACCGAAAGCCTTGCACGTATTAAGCAAACACCATCCCTGAGCTACACCCCACCCCCCAAAAAGGAACTCGAGGAGACAGAAACTATGACTGTTGGCCTCAGGCTCTGAGAATCCCTACTGCTAAGTTACTGAGAGCCTGTTCCTGTTCCGGAGTTCATTTCTCCCTTCCCCTGTGCATGTGTACACAGCAGGTTTCCACTAGATGTTTGCTGGATTTTGTTCACAGCCTTTTGTGTATTCAGCCACTTCCAGTAGTTGCCGCATCCTGTCTTACTCATTAGAACAAAGTTCTAACTGACGAATGTTTCCAAAATGGTCCATGAAGGTGTCAGACACTACCCTTCTTGCTCAAAAGGATTAAAGTTGGGAAAGTTGATAAATGTGGTGCCTTCTAAGAAGGCATTTCATAAAATCAGAAATAGAGCCCTAGTTAGAAAGCCTGTCAGGGTCTTGGATTTGCTTCTCCAGGGAATGGAGGGGTGGTGTCCTATGACCATCCCAGCCCAGCAGCTGGGCTGCCTCCTGCCTGTCTGCTTGTGGGAGGCAGTTGTTTCGCCTCCTCCTTGGCAGTCCACAGAGGCCCACGTTGCCTGTGCTTCCCACTTCGGAAGGCAAGTGTGACCCCAAGGACACAGATCACGTTCTAAATGCAAGGTAAACATATCTGACTCGTTGGGGACACATTCAGCTAGAACATGGGCTTGTTAAAATTAAGAAGATAACAACTACATTTATAAATCAACAAATAGCATCAGGCAGTAATTTTGTCATTGTGGCTTGTCACCTGTCTGGCTTCATTTTAGAGGACAAAACACTAGCCTGTGAGTTGTAAACCAAGATGCTCATGAGGGCCAGATATAGCAAAAATAGCCTAGAAAGGCAATTGTATAGCAAGATGGAGTGCTTATGTGTGGCCAGCTTTGGGCAGGCACTGGCATGTTGGAAGCAGAGACGGGTATCAGCACAACTTCCTGTTATTCAAACAAAGCTTGAAATCGGGGCTTCTGAGTGAAAAGTCCAGCTGCAGCAGCACACTCTGCTGATTGGGTGCAGCTCACCAAATGCCAGTCTGCTGATATCCGAGACTGAACTTTTCTGCGTACGGGGTCCCTGTTCTGTCGGGTCCCCTGGAACCTACGCCCGGGCCTGCACATCGAGCCTCTCAGCAAACATTTGTTAACTGCCACTCAGTGAACCCTGGAGTTTTGGTGAGGCAATGACTGCATATGTCCAGAGAATGTTGAATCTGGCACGTGAAGGCCCTTTGCTGGTTGCGAGGTCGGCCTTTGCCACCGTCTGCATCTGTCCATTGGACTTTAGGCACGGAAGCCAGTTTCCTGCTGAGAAAACGGAGGATGGTTCATTCCTTTAAGCAAAGGCCACGTAGAACTTAAAAACAGATTTTTTTAAAAAAGAAGGGCATGTGGCTTATTTAAAAACTTTTTGTAGAGACAAGATATTTTCAGGGTGGTGACATAGGTGATGATGGATGCAGGAGATGGGAGCTTTTCGTCAACAACACTTCTACGTGATGTTCAGGGAATCATGGCATGTAAGGAATATTGCGGTAAATGATACTCTGACTCTGATGAAGGATGCTGTGTGTAGGTATGCTGAGGGCCAGTTTGTTACACCAGCGCACACAGCGGTGGATGTTGTGTCTGTGTGTATTCTGAAGGGCACACTGTCTTTCCATCTCGCTTCTGCTGCTCTTCTGCATAGGCCCTGAGTTATAACTGATGTTTGAACAGATGGGAGAGCTTCTCATTTCTACAAAGACTTGCATTTCCTAAACCCCACTGCTGAGCGGGGTAAGTGTATCAGATTCAAAGTCTTAGTCAAAATAATTTCACTCTTGTGGTCTCACCCTCAGGTCTTTCCTGTTCCCCATTTAGGAGACAGTGACAAAGGGAGTGAAAGAGCTGAAATGCAGGTGCCAGTGGGACTGCAGTGGGGAGTGGTAGGGTGGCAGAGAATGGCACTGCTGGACCGTGTGCTTCTCTGATTCCTTATTACCCTCGTTTATTGCTTGGCCATGTATCTCAAGCCCTGGCTGTGTGAATGAGGTTTTTCTACCTGATGCAACGCAAGACTTCCCAGTCCAAATCAGTAACATAAGAGGCCAACTTGTGTATTGCTGACTCTCTGCTAAGTGGTTTCCATGTGGCCTGCCATTCTACTTGTTCAACAACCCTTTTGTCAACCAGGAAGGCATTGAGATGGTCATGAAAGGTGCTACAACTTAGTGGAATGAGGAGGTACCCCTCTGCCCTCCATGTACCCTGCATATATGGCACACACTGGCTTGACTCATTTCTTGTACCTGTTGTCATAGTGTGGAAACATGTGAATTCCCAGAGGCACAGGTGTGTGTGCCTAGCTGTATTCGTATCGAACTTAAAATAACACTAGGCAGGTAATGGGGCTTTAGCAGATGCTGGAGATTCTTTGTGAAGATGTTCATGGTTACTGAACTCATGAGGGTGAAAAGAATCCAGTCTTGCCAGACAAGAGGTATCTCACCATTAGCTGCTAGTTAGTTACTCAGTCAACAGTTTTGACCTATTCAGCCTTGTACTAGGCCTAGGACAGGTGCAGAAGAAGTGAAAGATCCACCTTCTGCTCTTGAGGAGCCACTCACTGGCTCTTCGGCCTGGCTAAGACGCACCTGTGGTCAGGCTCTGCGACTGAGAAGGCCACCCACAGCTCTCCTTCAGCCGCACGGCCTCATTCCATTGCAAAGAACGTGCCTCTGAACACTATCCTTTCTTCTGCATCATGTTCCAACTATGTAGGTTACTGGAGCTGCCTACTCGAAAGTTCTGAAGCCCACTCTCAGGGTCCTGCACATGTCTTCTAGGATGTGACACTTGGGAACAGGGCTCAGGCACATCACCCCAGGCTTGGGGGCAGTTAAAGTAGCTGCTTGCAGGCCAGAGGGTAGATGGAGCTTGCGGGTGCGGTGTGGGGCATGTAGGGGATGCGGACCTCTTTGGCACAGGAGGAGGACCAGGAGGGAGAGGGGCAGAGCTCTTCAGCCTGCAGTATTCCAACATGGGCTCCCCAGGGAGACACTGATTCCTAAATTCAAGGTGGGCCTTCCTAGTGCTTTGAAGCTGTATTTGTCCGGGTAGAGAGGTAGGATTCTTGTTTAAGAGCTTGTCAGACTTAAAATCTTTGAATGTGTGGGAGGTGGGCCTCCATTTGGAACTGCTGTTGCGGAGCCTACAGATGTTGGGGAAAGCAGCTGTACTGTCTTCCAGTCCTCGGGAAGGGGAGCGTGTGGCTCTGTAAACAAGCTTTGAAATTGGTAGGGCGTTTGCATACCAGCCCGGCTGCTGGGGAAGTGCTAAGCACGTCTCTATTAACAAATACCCTGTTGCCTTGTTTCCTTACTTAAAACACTTTAGAGTGTTTCGCTCCAGTTGAGTGGCTCTAAATCCATAAATGCATAATCAGCTGACAGCAATTTTAAAATTGCAGGTCTCACTGTTGATGGAAAAATGGGAGGCTTGCTCTTCCTTGTGTGTAATTTTCACCGAGAAATAGAGGACTGGATTTAATGTCTACACTTAGAGATTTAATGTAGCCCTCATACTGAAAAAATACACCTTTCGCCAAATCCCAACTCACAACAATGGCTGCATTGTTTCTCTCCCCTCCCCCATTTCCCTGTTTCGAGAATAATGGGGTATGAGAAAGGGTTCAGCTCCTAATAGCACTGGACCCTGCCTTCCTTCTTCATTTGCTCAACAGCCAGGCGTGCTTGGCCAGCAGGGAGCCAACACTCTGCTGTGTCTCCGGGCACTTGGTGGGAAGGAGGGGAACAGGGCCTCAGCTCCAGTTCCCAGCCCAGCAGGGAGCAGGGTCTTTCTGAGCATCGGCTCACTGCGGGGCACCCCTGCCCAATTTGCCCTCACTGGCTCCAAAAGGTTCCATGGCGTGTATTCCTAATGAAAAGAAATTCAATTTGATTTTATTTTGAAAACACAGGGAGGATGTCAGGCCACCCTTTGAGGTGGATAATTGGTGATACTCCATGGGGCTCATAGAAACCAAGGTGGTTTAATCTCTGGGGAAGAGCAGGAAGACCAAGACTTATTGGAAAATTGGCTTCAGCCATGTAGGTTTCTTCGAGGTATTATTAATCTGTCCCTAAGTCATATTCAATAGTAGTAATGAATTAAGCATATGGTTTTAACTTTCCCCCACTCAACTGGCTGTCTTCTTTCTTCTCTGGAGAGCAATGGGTTGGATCTACACAAACATAAGGACCAGATTTAAATGTTTATTGCTCCGAATACCCTCACACCCCCTCTTCCCTATGCCAGTCATAAACAAAAAGAAGTGGTCAGTCATCTTAGACCTCTATTCTGGCTTCATAGCAAGACTTTCCTAAGGCCAGTTCCATCCTTGGCCCTCCTGCCACTGTGGTGACAGCACCTCTCAGAGGGCACGGAGCCTCCCTTCGGATCTTTCTCGCTTCCAGGAAGTGGTGGGTAGAGGTCAGGGCCCATCCCTGAAAAGCATAGTCCCATCTGTCCTGTCCTCCACAGCGTGCAGTGCAGGGTCTGTGCTACACACAGAGGAAACCGTTAGAAGGGGGTTGCCTAGGATGCCTCCCAGTTGTAGATGCCCAGGCCTTACAGGTACAGTGCTCTGGCCCAGGGGCTGGGGCAAGGCTGCAGATGTGGACTGGCATGTGGGACATCGCAGATGGCCTTGTTAGGTCTTTGGGTACAGAAAGAGCATGCACAAGGCAAGTTGCCCAGTTATCCTTGTTTCTTGACTCTCGCGAACAGGGTGGGGGAATAATACTGGAGGCCTCGTCCTGGTTGTCAGGGGTGGAGAACAGAGCTTGCTCTAGGGCGACCCAGACTTGCATCGCTTGTTTGGCCCAGAAAACAAGAAATCTGCTGTTTGGTGGCAAGGCCTAGAGTACAGAGCTCGAGGGCATGCCCACGTGTGGCTCCCTGGGGAGGTTGAGGGGCTGTGGTGTGTGCGTGGCTCTCCAAGGACAATGACCCCCTCCCGGGGTCCGCATCTTTCTGTCCCTGCAGCCTCACTCAGCTTTCGGGGTATTGGGTGGAGGCAGGCACACACACTTGTCTCTAGAGCAGTGGTGGCGAACCTCCTACACTGTGCTACAGCTGGCTGGCTGTTACCACGGAAAGCCCGCAAAGGTTCGCCATCCCTGCTCCAGAGCCTCGCAAACCCAGAGGCTTCCCAGCCAGCAGGGGCCTGAACGGGAGGCCCACACGCTCTCCCTTGACTTTACGTTGTGCTTCGCAGGCAGACTGTGCCCTATGGACTGTCCAACGACAGAGGAAACTTCCGGAGCAGGAGGTCCCCGGGGCTACTTCCAGGGAGCGTGCAGACACCCTTGCGCTGTATGTGTGTGGAGCCCGTCGACAAGGTCTGCGTACAGTTCTGCACAGGGACACTGGAGGCCAGCAGGTAGGATGCCCTTTCTTGTCCTGCCCATTTCCACGTATGAGCCCCCAACAGACCAGTCCATGCCAGGGCGTCTTTCAAAGCCTGAACAGGCCGGCGTGGCCACGTCCTGGTTACCCTGGTCCTGAGGACGAGCAGAGGGTGAGTGTAGACCCCACAGCCTGCGGGTCCTCTGCTCCAGGGGGCGGGTGCTGTAGCCCCTCTGACAGCCCCCTGCTGCCTCCTGCTGCCTTTCAGGTCTGACTCTGGTCCCCACATGCATTTCTTCTGACATGAGTAGCACTTTGCATAAATCTGAATAAATTGCCAAGAGTTCAAGATTGATGAATTAGCCACCTCACATCCATTAATGTTTAGCTTCTTCACAAGACGGCATGTGGGGCTCTTGGCTCTTGCTGTGCTGCTCTTCAAGGGGAGCCTTGGGGGGATCACTGGCCTGAGTTTTGCAGCGCTCTGCCCCTGTGTGTGTGGGGAGGCTGATCGGTTCGGCCCCAAGGGCGAGTGGGCGATGGGGCTTGCCCAGGCACAGCTCAGCTCACCTCTGCTTGGAACTTTCTCTCCTCATTCTCTTCACCTTGGGCCATGACTTAGCAACCCCGCGGTCAGCACTTCAGAGAGCTGGTGTCAGGGATGTGACTTTCAGACATGGCCTCAGCTAAGAGAGCCCCGACCAGGGCAGGTGCCCAGGTAGTCGGAAGTCAGGACCTGCCCTCTGAAAAAGCCAGCGTTAATTGCATTTCACCACCCTCTGGCATTTTCCACATCTGATGAATCAGAGGATGCACTGTGCTGAGCAGGCAGCCGCCCACCAGGCGCTCCACCTTCCCAAACTGAGCCTGAGACAGGGTCCTGGGGGGAGCGCACTAATGCACTGGCTGGAGGGGAAGGGGAAGGCATGATGTGCCACAGAAACCCAGCCACACAGAGATGTAGGTTGATTCATTGAAACTGGCTTTCTCCCCACAGCCATTCCAGGACAGCAGAAAAAGCAGGCCAAGAAGAGAAGGGGACGGCCGGCGCGTCCCACCTCGGGCTGCGGCAGAGGTGAAGACCGGGGCGCTCCTCTGGTGGGGCAGTGTGGGGGCGGCGATGGTCCTCGCGGCCAGGGGTCCCACGGCTCCCGTTGGGCTAGGGGCAGAGCAGCCTGAACCGTGCCAGCCCCCTGTGCCCTGTGTTCCTCCCAGGCCCAGCAGGCCGAGCTGCCCAAGTCCTCTTTAGTTTCTGCTTCTGCAGCAGCGGGACTCTATCCTGCCCCCGCGGCTCCTTCTCTGGTGGCTGTTTCCGGACAGAAGTGAAGCTCCTGGCTCAGCCCTGGGGGTCACACTCCCCGCTTTCACTTTATCACACTTTGATCCTGCTTATCTTTTCGGCATACGAGATCC
Organism: Octodon degus; assembly: GCF_000260255.1. NCBI lineage: Eukaryota > Metazoa > Chordata > Mammalia > Rodentia > Octodontidae > Octodon > Octodon degus. The sequence goes on along the minus strand of NW_004524872.1, from coordinate 373,496 downwards.
CTAGCATTTCCTGCAGCCAAGCTGGGCTTTGTCATTCTATCCATCAGAAGTCATTATTAATGACTCACCGGCACATCTGCAATGGGATGGTAATTTATGTTCATAATAATAGCCTAGAGGTGGCTTCGGTTCCTACAGGCACTGATCAAGGGAAGATTAAATCGTGCTCAGTATACAGGAGACTTTCCGGTTGGTGGCAGAACTCTTCCAGTGGTCCACAGAGGGATCTGTCAGCATCCATAATGAAAATGGAGAGGAAGGAGCGGGCAGGGGCAGCACGGAGGTCCCTGGAGGGACAGCCAGGCCCCAGCTGGTTCACAGTTGGCCTCTTCATTCTTTTCCCCCTTTCTCTTTTCCTTACCCCAAACCAAAACTTCACTGACTGAGGGAGGGATGTAATTAAACCATCCATCCGGTGCATCATTTATTCATTCGGTGGAGTCGCTGAACACCTGCTCTGTGCCAGGCGCAGCCGGGGACAGGCCGAACGAGGCTCTTCTTCAGGGTGGTGAGGCAGACACAGAGGAGGGTGGTGCACAGGGAGACATTGCAGAAGAGAGTAGGCGAATGAGGCGGGGGGGGGAGGCGCTGGGGTGGTTATGAGTTGTGACTGGGGGGACTGGAGCAGTCTGAAGAGCCAAGGGGCCTTGACACAGAAGCGTGAAGGAAGCGAGGGCTGGAGCGCTGAGGAGCAAAGAAGAAGTAGCGTTTCGTAGGGGAAACAGGAAGTACAAAGGCCCTGAGGTCTGTTCAAAGGTTATCAGAGGACGCCCTGCCCAGAAAAAAACACAGATGCCTCCACTGCCGCCCTGGTTGTTATCATTCTAGATATCATTATATATCAGAAGGTGAGATTGAGACTGGGAACGAAGTGGCCCCCTGGGAAGGTGGCTCTTCTGGGTTTTTCCTGTAGAAAACTTTCCTTGGGGAGAAAGGCTTCCATGAGCTTCAGTCCCTGCTTTCTTGTAAGACTCGGGTTGGTAATGTCCAGATTCACATTCTTGGAGTGGCAGCTGCTGCCGCCGCTGGCTCAGGACTGGAGACAGGGCTGGCTGCTGGAGGGCTCCCTGAGTCCACACCTGCTGAGAGCATTCTTTCCACATCCTCCCCTTCTGATCGCAGGCTGTGGTAAGGGGCAGTACTCAGACGGGGGCTCAGCTTGAGCCATGGTGGGCGAAGTGGCCCCTCTTGGCTGGGGAGAGGTGGATCTTGTCCTAATGCACCTGTTTTCTTTCGTTCCCTTGGCTCAAGACAGGCTCATGTCCAGGACAAACAAGGCCCCTGGGCCTTAGGCACCCACCACTGGTGATCGCCCCCCCATCCCATCCTCTCTGCCTGCCTGCCCTCTCTTCCAGCAAAGAGCCCTTACTCACACGCAGTTCAAATTTCCACTTCTTTAGGGACGAGGAGTGAATTCGCCTGGGGTAGAAAACCCACCCAAAGACTCCCCCCTTCATAGCACTACTCCGAGAATACCCAAATCTAAATGACCCCGGTTTCCCTAATGGGTAAAATGATCCCAGATGTGCCCTGGGGCCAGATGCCCGCAGCTCCAGTTTCACGCAGGAAATTGTTTTTGGAGAGGTATGGCAAGCCGGAAAGCCACTTACTGGCTTTTGACAAGACTTCTCTTGGCGAGTAAGTGGACACCGAGCTGGCTGTCTGCAAAAGTAAACACGCGTCTGTCTCAACCTAGATGCACGGCGCGTGTGTGGCCGGAGCAGGCCGCCTGCCCCGTCTGCTGGCTGGAAACTGGTGAGGGGTGAGCTGTGGGCTTCAGACCTGGGTCATAACCGAACAGTAGTTCTCGAGTTTGAAGCATGTATTTAGATACAAATTTTACTCGTGCTTCGTGCCCATTTAAATGGTGTATGTCAGAGAAAGAAGACAGAAGAAGAAAAGGAAGCCAGAGGCCTGGACATTGGTGGCAAGAAGAGGAGAGAGTGTCTACTGGTTTTGAACAATAGGGTATGTTCTTGTACCTGGACTGGTCCTGTGCATCTCCTACAGACACCAGGCCTGAGCACAGCGATGCTCCCAGGCCATGTTGGCAGGAAGCCAGTTATAAAGACGGGGTGGGGGGGCCCACGCTCAAGGCTATTAGGTTGAATATTTTGCTTTCATGAATAAATGTAGATCTTTGGGGAGTGGCTTCAAAACAAACCACAAACACAAACTTTATAAATTATGTAAATTCCTATTTATGTATATAATTGGCAACATCTGGGAATTGTAATGCCTGCTGGTTCTAAATCTCCTTCAGCTGTGTTCTGGCTGCGCTGCATCAACAGCGAGTGTGTGGGACAGGCCTGTGTCCCCTCTACTGGGTGCTTTGGGCAGAAGCCGCCCAGCTCCCCACCTGGGCAAATGCCAACGGCATGCCAACGGCAGCAGGAGAAGTCTTAGGTGGTGCACAATGTAACGTTGGCCTTGACTAGATGTTAAACTCCGAGGAGTGTTTCATAAGTTATTACAGGTATAGAAGCACATATCTATCATGAGGAAGTGAAAGCAACCGATTTGCTAGCAGGGTTTTGTACAGTTTAGAGAAGCGATTATTTATTGGGGAACTGTTCTCTACTTCAATTCCTTTATGGGATCTGTTAGAAGTAAAGTCACTGTATAGATACAGAGAGATTTTTAAAATTGCATTCTGAATCCAAACTCATATTCTTTAGAGCCTGAGTTACATTTTAAAAACGCATACGCACTGTTTGGCACGGTAGTGAGATGGTATCTCGGAGAGAAATTCATTTGTTGTGCGAACACTCAGAAAATACTAACTGTCAAATGCATAATAAAAAAATCCAAGAGCCTGCTCTGATTTGTGGGTTTTTCCTTTCTGGTGTTACATGCATGGCACACATCACCTTTCCACGGACCTCTGAAGGGAAAGGAGGGAGTTATAGTTCGGGTCTACAGTCAATTACGGAATGAGATGAGGGCCTGCTTGACTATTAAAGAAGGAGTGGGGTTTGGGGACCGTCCGAAGAAGGTACAACATTTGAGGCAGCCAGAAAGAGAGAGATTTGAGGAGAGGGTTGGTGGCTTCCAGGCCTTCAGGACGCAGAGCTTTCCCCTCTGGCCTACGGGAATGACAATGGCCCATGGGATGCCGGGGAGGGGACACTGCTCCGGACACCTGTGAGCTGGGAGCCAGAAGTGATCACGAAGCAGCAGGTTTTAGCCTTTAGGATTTTGGAAGGCAGCTAGGTTCACCACTATACCACAAATGCGCCTTTAGCATTTTGGAACTTTGTGGGGGTTGGGATAGGAGGGACTGTAGGTATTGATTTATTTCCACTCTTCCTCCTTGCCTCTCTGTCCCCTCCTGAATCCAGACTCAGAGAGCACCAGAGGGAGGTGCATTGGACAAAGACCAGGAGGCGGCCAAAGAGCAAAAAGAAATCCAATATTCTGAGTAGGTTTGATCACTATCTAGTCTGCGCAGACCCAAGAGCCTCTTGTTTTAATTAAACTCATTTTAGACAGTTCTAACTGATGAACTGAGAGGTGGGTACTGACTTACTCAGCAGGATGTGGAGTGGCGCGCAGCGGGAGGTGCAGGTGCTCAAGGGAGGCGTCACAGCGGGCCTGATGAGCGACGCAGACACCTAGGGCAGGGCACAGCCCGCGAGTTCCGGGAGCTAAGAGAGTCCAGCCGTGCATGCGGCGGGTTGTCCTGGTGGTCGGGGAGCTGCGGGCAGGATGCCCTACAGAAGTCACAGGCCCAGCTCGAAGGGAGCAAGAGCTTGAAGATGCGGAGTCCAGAGCACTGACCTCGCGGGCCCGCGGAGCCTGTGGCCCTGCTCTCCCAGAGCGAAGGGCTGTTGCGCCTGGACACCCGGCTTTACCACCAGCGCCTAGGAGATTGAACTGAAACGCTCAGGCTGGGTCTCCTCATTCACAAAAGGGGTACGATACCCGCCTGGGTCCTCGGAGCTTTCTCGAGAGATCCATTGAAATCTGCATGGCTTCACACTTTCAAATTAGTCATCAGGCCCCCCACCTTTTTAATTTTTGCTGAGCGTTTCTTGTGGAATCACACCTTTGTACTTAAAATGTGCTTCAAAGTAATGATGTTACTTCTGATTTATGAAAATTGCCAGTTTATTTCTTTGGTGTAGAAGATATAAGTTCTTCCAATCCCCCAATTCTTACATGCAGATTCCTAAGTATTTTAAAGCTTAAGCGAGTCCAGGTAGCTGTTACTGCGAGCAGTACAAATCCACCTCACCAGCTGTCATGGCCACGCAATTGCCTTTCATTCTGCTGGCAGCAGGGCTCGGGGTGGTTGAGGTCTGAGTGGTGTGGTATTTCGTGTGGGAAAATTGTGAGAAATAGTAACACATTACCCTAAACTCATAGACCAGTTATATTTCCATATATGTTGGGATTAAATAGGAAGATACTGATGCAGTCTGGGGGAGACTTCTCAGAGGACAGAAATAAGAGTGAGCCAAGCCAAAGCATGCAAGACGGACAGCCCAGGGAAGGGGAGAGCCCAGTAGGGCTTCAGAGCCTTAGGCGGGGACGAGGCATGGCCAGAGGACAGTAGGGAGAGCTCTGGGCGACCTATGGCCTTGGCCCTGCTGACTCTGCAACCTTGGAACCACAGTGGCATGCCTGTAGTGGGCGGGGCACGAACGGTCCCTGTCTGAGAGGATGAGACTCAAAGGGCGAAACTGCCTGGTCTGTGTTGCACTGGTTCTTTGTTTTCCTGCTTCTTAAGCACACCCTAGATGAGGCCTCGAAGCTTCTTCCTGAAACCATCTCACCAGAAGAGGAGCAGCCGTGTAGCTGAGCCCTCTGCGTGGCTGACCCTGGTGGAGACTCCCAGATATTTTCTAGGGCCGGGAACTAGGCCTATTTGTGTTTTGCTGTATATTTATTCACATGAGAGGGCAAATAAACATAGGCCATTTGGAGCCATAAAAACAGGGGAACACGGTGAGTCTTATACAGAAGAAAGGAGTAAGAATTCTATGGAAATATGAAATACATTGCTAGTAAACCATTTGTGTTATTATGTGACTACTGGTAAATATTTTATTTGTATACATAGTGAGTGTTTTGGTCTTGTGGGTCCCTTGTTGTCTGTTACAACTATTTTGCTACGCTGCCTCTGGAGCACCCTGGCCAGTGTGCACAGCCTAGTGCTCTGCAGGGAGTCGCTGGGCCAGGTCAGGCCAATAGGCCGTGGCTGCCACGGTCTTCTCTACATCTTTGTCTTCTGCACATATAGCTCTCTTGAGCTGTGTGAGTGATAGTTTCGCTGGGGATAGAATTTTGGGTTGACACTGTAATTCTTCAGGTGTCTGAGGATATCATTTCATTATCTTCCAGTATCACCCAGAAATCCTCTCTAAGACCCATTATCCTCTCTTCGTATGTAAATTGTATTTAGTCTCCTGCGGCTTTAATATTATTCCTCTTCGTTGTTGGTGTTCTCTGTTTCAGTAGGGAGTGACCAGTCAGAGATTGTTTCTCTCTCTCTCTCTCTCTCTCTCTCTCTCTCTCTCTCTCTCTCTCTCTCTCTCTCGTCTTTTTGAGACAGGACCTCACTATGCAGGTCAGGCTGCCCTTCAACTCACTATGCAGCCCAGGTTGGCCTTGAATTCACTGCAATCCTCCTGCCTCAGCCTCATGAGTGCTGGGATTATAGGTGTACAACACCACGCCCTGCTCTACAAATCATAGCCTGGTATAACTTTTCATTGTGTGGGTCCCTCCTCCTCCCTTTTCCTTATGTAAGGTTTTGGGCTTTATCCCCCAACACTGCTTCTCTAGCCTCTTGGTCCCTATTACTTAATTTTCAGTTAAAATGCATCTTTCCTTTTCTCTTTTCCCCTTAGCTTGTGTATTGCATATTCTATTCTTTTTCCCCCTACATTGAGTTTAAGATTAAAAATTAAGGGCTGTCATTAGAAGACATCTTAGGTTATTTGGGGACCAAATTTTCCCATAAAAACAGGGGCCATCTGCCAACCCCCACACACCTCCCTTGTGCAAGGTGTGTGTGAGGAATCCGACACCCCTGCTAATGGTTCTTATTTATTCCAGAGCGTGCCATCTTGTTCATCCTTCAGTGTAGCTCCATAATCTAAGTACTATTATTGTCCTCGTATGCTAGATGACCAGGAAACCCGAGTGCCAGAGGCGTAACTTGCCCAGGGACTGAGCCAGAGCGTGCAGCACACTTTTTCTTTGTGGTTCACTTTATGCTCACTTGTGCAGTTATATAATTAGTGACTGCAAATGACAGAGAAGAATTAAGGCTGACAATAATTATATGAAGAAGGTGTTTTTAATTAAAATATTTAACAGGTAAACCCGTACATGATTCAAAAGTTAAAGCTATCAAGAAAAAATTCTATATATAGAAATCTTATCCTCATCTCTGTCATTGGCACAATGTTTCCCTTTGTCCTTAGATATTCATTTTTATTATGCTCTGGTCTACCTCTTTACATTTCACCATGCAAGTAAGT
>NW_004524872.1:355633-366895 GCF_000260255.1 Octodon degus | reverse complement strand
GACCCTCCTGTCTCAGCCTCCCCAGTGCTTGTATTACAGGCATGTGCCACCATGCCCGGTTCTGGTGGCCAGCATGGTCTGCCCAAGGTTCTGGGGCAACCAGCATGCAGTACTGGAGATCAAACTTGGGTCTGGCAAGTACTACCTGCACTTGCCAGGCAGGTACTTATGCTGCTGAGCTATCTTCATAGCCCTCTTACTACTTTCTTAATAAGAGAATGTAAGTTGTTTTTTCTTAGGGACCACTGTCTACTACCAAGTGTGTGTGTTGTTTTTCGCCACACTGATTTTCCAACACTATTGCTATCCAACAATTCAGTTCAATCCTGGCATCTACCGGGTGGTATCTAGTGCCTGGAGTTGGCATTCAATGCCACCCCTTATGACCTCACCTTCATGAAACTTCCCCACATTCAGGCACTGGCCACAAGCAAAGTCTCTGTGTGACCCGCCTTCCTGCCCACCTGACTACAAATGTTCAAGCTCCACCAGCCATTCCCCCATCATATTTCATGATTCATTAGAATGACTTGCAGACCTCCGCCACGTTTTCTACATACCATGACAGCTCCACTGGGAAAGGACAACACATGGGAACAGCCACACAGAAGAGAGATGGAGCAGCAGGTGTGGGGTGGGCGCCAGCAGAGGGCGCCCCAACACGCCCACACATTCACCAACATGAAAGGTCGTGAAACTTGATGGCTAGTGATTCATAGAAGGCTCATTACCTCTTCACGATTGAAAAAACCGTTGGCCATTGGTGAATGAACTCAGTCCCAGAGGTCAGAGGATAGGACCAAAAATTCTAACCTACTGATCCTTGTTTTGCTGATGACCAGTTCTAGCCTGGAGATACCTGTCTTACCTTATTACTCATCTTTTAGCATAGAAAAGTCTGTAGATTCCAAGGCCCACACGGCAGATTTTTGCTAAAAACCAGGGACAAAGACCAAATTTCTTTTTGTTTTTGTTTTTAATTTTATTTATTTATTTATGTGTGTGTGTGTGTGTGTGTGTGTGTGTGTGTGTGTGGCCAGCTCAGCCCACCAGGGGGCGGCGCTGGCTGGCATGTGGTGCTGGGGGATTGAACCGTGGTCCCTCATGCTTTGCTAAGCTTGTTCTAAATAGGTGCTTTAGAACACTGAGCCATCTCACCAGCCCCCAAATTTCTTTTTGTTACGCCACAACACGATTTTGGTATCTTGCTTTTTTTTTTTAATGTACCAAGAAGTTTTTCTACATCAGTATGCAGATCTGATCCTCACTTGTTTTACAATTTTGTGGTTTTCCATCTGCTGGATAGAACACAGTTTATTAATTCAACTGACACCTACTAACAGACAAGAGGATTTTTTCTAGCATTGTGCTGTGATAAGACGCGCAGCACGCAGCCCTGCCATTGTCATCTCAGACGTTTGCAGGTCTATCCGAAAGACGCTGCATCAGGACCTTTCTCATCACCGGAGCGAAACACTGAATACTTACAGTTTAAGAGAGGAGAGGTTTATTGGGCTCAGTTTCCACTTGGTTCAGTCCATGGTGGTTTGAGTTGTGACAAAGAGGCCTGGCAAAGCTGCTTAACATAAGGTGCCAGGAGGAAGGAAACAGAGGGAAGTTCTGGGGAGAAGAACACACCCTTTTGGAATAAGCCCCAAAGACCCTCCTTCGACCAGGGCCCTCTCCTAACGGCGTATGCTGCTATGAACTTACCGATGGATTAATGTTCTGAAGGGCACAGCAAGTCCGTGATCCAAATAGGAGCCCTACCCCTGACTCCAGGAGACTCTGGGGCCACGTTTTAGATGTAAACCATAGCAGTTATGTTCCTAAAAATGAGATCCATAGACAAAAAAGGTAAATACGTTTGTACTTTAGGTAAACTGTCAGATTTGAAGAATGTCTTATTATCACCCCCATTTATAGAGCAATAACTCCCCTCAGGTTCAAAGGGTGAAATAATTTCCTAAAAGTGATACAACTAATTAATAAAGAGGTAGAAGTGAACACAGCTGATGAGGAGATTGGGAAGAGCAATGTGCTAGAATGGAAAATGTGCTAGAGTGAAGCGAGAGAAAGAAGCTGTGTAAGTCAGAACATCATGAAAAATGGTCAACAGGAAAAGAGATGGTGAGCCCTTGAAAATTGATTCAAAACGTGCTCCAGCCCCTTATTCTCCAATTTCAGTAGTATGAGGAAGGGCAGTAAGAGCCATTAAACACATCGCACTTATTTCTTCTTTCTTACTATGGAGTAAATCTCCTCTCCAAGCACCTCGTTGCATGGGCCAGTGTGTGTGATTATTCAGGACTGAACCTGCTGTAGGAAACATTTGGCGGATTACCACCTCATCAAGATAGCTTTGTTATCTCTTTAGCAACATGAGACTCTTTTCCTTGTGGAATGTACCAAAGACAAGGTCTATACCCACATGCACCAGATGGCTTGTGTCGATACAGCTTCTTTGTAAAAATCTAACCTGAGCCCCAGCCAAGGGTTGGATCTCTGCGAGACAGTTCACGTAAATGAAGTGGCTGCTCTAGGCCATAGCTGATTGGACCCCCGAAGGCCATTTCCCTGAAACTCAGGAGTAAAGCTTAAGTGGGAGGTTGGGAGGTGAAGGGAGCACTTTTTGACCTTGGACCTGAAAAGTGACCCTAGAGCTTTGAAAGAACCTCATCTTTAGAAAGGGACAGGAGCCACACCTCTGGAAGAGAGCCGTGACAGTGTTTACCCACAGAGTAAACAGGGAGCTCAAGAATGGGTTACCCAACTCCTCGGTTCTCAGGGATGTTTTGTGTTTGACTCCATTTCTCTCCAGGACTGGATATACTTTATATGCTTGGATTTCATGCAAGAGTACATTTTCCTCTTGGCAAGGACCTCCTTAATTGCACGTAATTGCCCAACAATTCGAATGTGGGCACCCCCTCCTAACTTACCAGAAAATCCACTAATTACCAGCTCTTACTGTTGCAAGTCCAAAGGCAGAAGGTTTGTTCCCAGTTGACCCTGCACAATTCTGGCTCCACAACGATTGCTTCACTGGGGGCCGTGTGCCCACCCATGACAGAACCGTTGGTCTGGAAAGGCTGCCTTGGGCCTTGAGAGCCCCCCAAACTGAAACATTCTTTTTAGAAAAGAAAATGAGTAGCAGTCAACAAAGGCCACCAGGCACCCACTGCAGGCACTTCGTAGCCCAAAAGCTTTAAGACATCAACCCTGTGTTGGAGTAAGTGGATTGGACGCTCCATCCAAGAGAAGCCATGGTTCTCTTCAGTTTCCAGCCTGCCAGGAGATGCCTCTTGCCAGAGTTACTCAGACACTAATTTCCAAGCATATGTCTTTCTAGTTTATGTCAGGGGAGAAGACCCAGGAGCATTAATCTTTATCGTCTCTCTGTCCTCTATGGCCCAAGGAATGGCCTAATGTTGTAAGTAGGGGAAAGAAATTGCAGGAAATTTTCATTTTTATTTTTGAAAGTTTTTTGAAGTTTTTAGCAAGCGTGTCTGACCTATACCTGTCCTTGCACAGCACACGGCAAAGTCAAGGGAGGAACTCACATGACCTCAAGGCCTCATCGTTGGCTTTGTGCCCAGATTCTACCTCTCAGAGGGCCTGGAGGATCGGCCTGCAAAGGGGACAGGGAGGGAGAATGCAAAACGGGAGGGGAGAAGGAGGTCTTGCTGCGCAGCTCGTTGTTAATCTGTCAGTAGTTTGTCTCTTGGAGCTTTACTGTGTTATGTTGTGCATCACGTGTTCCCTCTGTTGGTCTTTTCTGATGTCATTTGTTTGCTGTGATAATCTTGGTGCTCATACAAGCACTGATTACATGGCTGTGCTCCGCGAACCGTGGATGCATGAACAGGGACACATGGCGGAGCTCCATGCAGTCGTCGCCTCGAGGGACTCAGAGGGTAGTAGAGGAGCAAGCAAAAGAGAGAAAGAGGGGAAGGAAAGGGAGAGAGAGAGAGAAAAGGGGGGAAAGAGATAGAGGGCTGGAGGGGAAGGGAGAGTAGGGTAGGGTAGGGCAGGGGCACGGAGCGAAGTGGAGCAGAGCAAAGCAAAGAGAAGAGACTGCCACGGGAAGCCTGGGGCCTCATGGATCCATGGGTGCTACATGGCCAAGGGGAAGAAAGGCTCCTGCGCTGGACTTAGCATAGAGTGACACCAAGTGAGGCTCCTGCTGGCCTCAGCGAGAGTTGCCACACTGTCCACCTAGTGCCCTGGTGCCAAGCCTATGGCACGCATGCCACAGTGAACTGTTTGTCATCACTGAAAACTCTAAAAGTTTCACCATCCTTGATGTAGTACACACTTCCTGACTCAGGCCAGTACTGACTGTCTCCTCGGGCGCTCGTAGACTACCAACCTCTCCCTTTTTCCATCTGAAATCTGGGGAACTTTTCCAGAGCTGACCTAGGACTTGAAGACCCCAGGTTCTATCATTTTCAGAAGCTGAAGGTCATGCCACATTGAATACATGAGACAGCATGTGTGTCTCCTGCATGGAAATTACTGGAACAGGGTATGTAAAATTCCCTTGGAAGCTTATTTTTCTTTGGAAACTTATGTGGTGTTTGCTTGGAAGTGTCGAATATAGTAATTTGAATTTTCTTACAATTTTAATTTTTTTTATTTTATTAGGGAGCAATTACTCATTTGTATGTGTGAAATTTTATCCGACACATATGATTGAATGCTAATAGAGTTGCCATCGAGTAGCTTCCATAGTGCTGTGTTTTGAAGGGATTTAACGAAGCATTTGTCAGTTTTGTTATACAGGGTTGTTCTGCTTTGTTTGCAGTTCAAAACAAAACAAAGCCAATTTGCCAAGACCATCTTAGTGTCTGGAATGCCTCCTAAGCCACAGTTGTACAAAGCCACTGCAGGGCACAGTGGCCCTGGACTACCAGTACCATTTCTTATTATCACGGGTCCAAGCATTCCCTAAACTCACAGGATCAGTCTTGAGAGAGAAGTCAAATGTTTGAAGTTGGTCAGCTTTCGTGTCCGCTTGCTATCACCTGACCATCACCCAATGCGAAGGATTACAGAGAGGCTTTTGCTTTTCCTAAGTCTACGGGTGGCCTGCATGGTCCTGTTCTGCTAGCCGAGTGCTGCCAGGCTTGTTCGGTACCTGCATCAGCTGGTGGCTTGGCTTGGACTGTCCGGTGGAGCATGGCCTTGGTTGGGGTGATTTGGCTCTGCTCTGCAGAGTCCCCCAACTTCTAGTAGGCTTGCTTGACCTCATTGGGGGGGGCAAGAGGCAAGGGGAAGAGGCCCATGCAGGGTCCCCCGGGGCCTCCGTTCTTCCACACTAGTTATTCAAAGCAAGTCACAAAGCAGCCCAGATTTCAAGAGTTTAACTCTGCCTCTTGATAGTAGGAGCCACAAAATCACATTATAAAGGTAGGAGGAAGATGAGGAGGAGGAGGAGGAGGAGGAGGAAGAGGAGGAGGACTGGAGTCAGCATCTTTGTGTGTATCACAGCTACATAGGAAATCTCACATTTGCATATCAGATTTCAAGGAAATGCTTAGCAGGAAACATTATTTTGCCATAAGCAAATTCTGTCTGTGGCATACACTGTAATCAATGTCGCCTTGACCTTATGTCAAGTGACAGCGATGCAGAATGTGCATTTGCTAACATGATCCTTCCCAGTCACAGGCCGTATGGGACGGGGAGCACACACTGCCCCTGGCATCATAGTGGGAACCACCACAGCTGGCAGGCAGGAGCCCTGACTCCGGGGCTGTCACTTTGAGCTTCACCAGCAGTTGTTTGGTGGCTTAAGCAGGTGAATGAGTCTACAGTGCTTTTTGTCAACAGGCCCTTTCTTGCCATGTCACTTTCCTTATAGGGCCACTGTGACGACTCGCTGAGATGATAGATGGACCAGGGGCTTGCCTGGCATGTGACACACTGGAAGTGCACAACGAAAGCCAGCTGCTGCTGTGATTCTTTTCAGCTGTCCAGGGCCCAGAACTGAATCTGCCTTCTGAGGAAGTGTGTTCAATGAGTTAATGGGAGGGGAAACATCAACTTTTTCAAATGGAGAACCAGAGACGCTACAAGGAATAGAAGGCAAAGAAGCTTGGCCAGTGTGTTGGGGTCACTTTAGCAATAAACTTGCTTTTTGATCCCTGGCCTGGTGGCAAATGCCTGGGTTGATCCGTAGCTGACAGGTGAAGGACCCAAGGCAATTGGATGGTGGGGAGAGGTTTCCCTGTCAGATCCTGGAAACACTTCTTTTCATTGTTAGAATAATAAAACCGTACTGACAGCCACGGGTGACAGGATAATGCTGGAGGGGCTCCAAGCTCTGTGCGAACCGAGTTCAAGGAGAGCTGAGCAGAAGCCCCTCTGCTGACGGGTACTCACTGCTGGAAGACAGATGGGATGCAATTGCTGGGGAGGAGGGTGTTGGTGGGAGAGGATGAAAATGCCTCAGGGAGAGAGGGGCTGTGAGGGATCCTCTGAGGACACACTGAAAATGGGACACGTTGGCTCTGGAGGCTTCTGGGCATGGGAATCCCTAGGCCCAGATGGTGAGAAAATCCTTAGAAAACCTTGAGATTTGGCTTTCCGCAGCTGGGCGGCAGCTGTGGGCCCACACTTGGAGCCAGCCCCAGGTGGGCCCACCTGCTCCAGTTACTTGGGTGTCTCGGAGGTCGATCTTTCCTGTGTCTGAGTTGTAGGGAATGTGGGAGAGGCTGGGAAGAGACCAGTTGTGCAGAGGATTAGCGAGATGGGTGTTCAGGCTGGAAGCCTCCCAGAGCCAGGGTCATGACCACAAAGGCCTGGAACAGCAGTCTTTGCGCTGTTTCCACCAAGGCTTCAATTAAATCATTGGCTGACGTCACTGGTGCTACATCCGCAGTGCAGGGTGGTCAACACTTGGTACCAAGGGCTTCATAAATCCAGAGCTCATAATTGTTCTGACAGGGCATAGATTGTATCTCCTTTTGGAATTATCTATGAAAAAGCAAATTAAGAGCGTAATCCTGATGGCATGAGACGTGCCAGCCCTACGTACAGGGACAGACTCACTCCGCTCGTCCACAGCATCTGCAGCTTTGTAATAAGCTGGCAGCATAGTCGCCAGCCAGTGTTTCAGTGGGGGACACTGTCTTCATTTTTGTTGGCCTCAAACCATACACTAGGTCACACCCAGCAGCACACTGCATGTAGGGGAAGGCCACCAGGTAGATGCCTGCAGAAAAGGTCTCAAAGCAGAAGCACCTGGCTAGGTCATCCCGACCACCTGACCCACAGAAACTTCTAAGAGGACAGAGCTTGCTGTCAAGGAAAATGAGGACTCGTAGGGGTTTTCTGAAAGCCATGGGCCCCCCGCAGACAGAGGACTTGCCCTAGTCTCAGGACGTGGTAAGTACCCGCGCTGGAGGAACTGGTGCTCACTTATACTGCTGTTTGGAAGGAAGAAGCAACTAAATAAAAATCGATACAGATGGATTGTAGTGAGCGCTTGGGTGTGGCGTTGCAGGCAGGGTGATTATACGCCATAATGGGAGACCAAACATTAGAAAACGAACAAAATGCAACAGAAGATTTTGAGTATTTTCACCATGAAGAAAGGATTAGTGTTTGAGGAGACAGGTATAGTTAAACTGATTTAAACATTATGTAACGTGTACATGAATCAAAACATCGCATTGCACTTCATTAATATGTACAATTTTATGTTTTCATATTTCAGTTAACAAATAAATAAAAATACAGAAAGAAAGCCCTCACCCAAAGCCCATTCCCTAGTGGATCCTGATATTAGACTTTCTGGCCTCCAGCACAGTGAGAAAAGTAATTCCTGTTGTTTAAATAATTGTTTTGTAAAAGTAGATGCATGCCCAAGGGCTGGCTTGCCAGCTTTAACGAAAGTACAGGAAGCCCAATTAAATTTAAATTTCAGATACATGATAAGTAAATTCTTAATATAAATATGCTTCATGCACTGTGTAGAACATATACTGAGAAATTATTCATTGTTTATCTAAAATTCAGATTTAATGATGTCCTACATTTTATTTGGTAATTCTAGACGGAGGAGAGTCAGTCCATCACAGCTCAACAGACATCTGTCTCTGGCAAAGTTCAGTCCTTTCTTCACTAATTGAAAAAAATATATCAGTTTTTGAGTACTCAAATTTATTTTGGCATTTTCTAAACTTGGCAACAATACAGAGAAATTTTTATTCTCACAGCACACCAGCAGAAGCGTAAGCCGGAATGACTTTTATGTAAACAGTTTGTCAAAATGATTGAAGAACTTGAAAATGTTCATACCCCAAACTTTTGATTACAAAGCTATTCATCACAGGTGTTTAAAATGGCAAACTACTTGAGGAAGAAACATTGCTTAAATGATAGTAATAACCTGACAATTTCCCCTGAATGTTCCATCCTCTCATGACTGTCAAGGAAGGTTTACTTGGAGTGGCAATAAATAAATAGAGAGGTGGATGGATAGATGGGTGGGTGGTGGAGATAAACAACACAAACCCGATCTTCCTGTCCAGCTGAGAATGGACATGTGGGAAGTGAGCACAAGGTGCAGCGTGGTCCTCCATAGTCAAGGCCGCTTATGAACCGTCAACCTGCCTCTTGGGGAGCGGGTGCTTAGGGCGGAGCAACTTGAAGTCAGAATGTTGAATTGAAATTTCAAAACACCCAAAAGTCGTGCAAATCCCACTTACACCCTGCCTTGGTAGGAGTGCTGCCTTTGTCTAACATGGAGTTCTGGGGTCAGTGAGAGTCGAGAAGCACAAACGCGGGGGCAGACATGGAGAGGGCTGTGGGGTGGCTTTGGCTGCAGGTGTCCCCACACTCCTGGTGGCTGGCCCTTTCTCCCCAAAGGGAGCCATCCATGTTGCCGGGTCCTGAGAGGCTGGGTGGGAAGGAGCGCCCGGCAGGTGCTGGCCTAGCTCATAGCCTGACAGTGAAGGAAGGAATGGCTCACTGACCCCCAGGCACCCATGTGCAGGAAGTGACACACGTACAGTTTTGCTGGGGGCTGAGTGTAGGGTGAGGGGATGGTGTACCCACTGCAGTGTGGATTCCAGTGCCAAGGAAAGAGAGAGGCAGAGCCCTGGGCCCTGCCATCGCTTGAATCTGTGCAGACAGCCTGGACCTGCTGGAGGAAGGCAGGAGGAGCCAGCTTTGGTGAGAGCAACCCTGTTTACTCCTCCTTCTACCCCTACCCCAGTAGGGTGACTCACTCACCAGGGACAGCAAGCACAGTGCTAAGCACCCTGAATCTTGTGGGTCCCAAGAAAATACTTGATTTCTTTTAATACCCAAATAGAAATGAATATTGTAACCATAATGAATAACTAAAAGCACATCCAGCCTGGGTTATATCTACCTTCATATCCATGTGGAGCTTCAGTAGAAGGGAAGAGGGGGGCAGGAGCATCACCCCTGGGTCCCATGAGCATTGGGGCTACCTGCACCTCTTCCGCATCCTGCTCCCAGAGACAAGTGAGTGTCACCTTGCCAGCCATCTCTGGGGAGACCTGGGCAGCCTGAGCTGGAAGCCAAGTCCTGCTTTCAGAGACTGTGGTAAGCTCTATTACTGCCTCAGTTTCCCCACCTGTCTCATGGGGTGTTGTGGTACCTACAGGAAGTAGGCATATGAATAATCAGAACAGTGTTTCCATAGGCTGAGAGTGAGGGGACAGGTGGGAGGGGAAAGGAAGGGCCTGTACTTGCAGCCTTGTGTTTGCCACGAAACAGGCCACACCCTCCGCCATACGGGCTTTGTCTTGCATGAAGCCACTTAGGGAACTTTTCCAGCCTCAACGGGGGAGCCATCTAGCTGAGGAAGGGCCCTCTGAGTTATCAGAATGCCCCTGTGTCAGTCCAGGCACCCTGAGCGATGGCCTTTTCAGAGAACCACAGGCATAGACCTGTGCTACAGAGCCAAGTAGCACATGTGCCCAGGATGTGAGGCTGTGGTGTTCACCGGGCAGCAGCTGGGGAGCTGGGAGGCATTGGAAGGAAGCCTTCCTGCCAGTCCTTTGAACAGCTTGAAGGACCTTCGAGTCATTACGCAGAGCTCAGTGGGGGCCAGGCCTGGGGCTCAGCCTGCAGCTCTAAGGGTGGATTCCCTTCTGGAATCTGGTCCTTGCATAGAGGTGTGTCCAGGAAGCCACAGTAGAATGCTTGGAGCTCTCAGACAGCAAGGTGGGCATCCAAGGACGGTGCCTTCTGCGGAGCACAGGACACCTCACAGTCAGTACAGTGTGGTGTTGGGCTCAGAGGACTGGTGCAGGGGCCTGGGATGCAGATACTGGCTGTGTTCTAGCAGCTGGTGGGCTTGGTCTTGTGTGCTGCTAAAAGTCCCCATGCCCTGGAGTCCTCATGTGCAGAGCTCTAAGGCTCATGGGATGATGCGGGTTGGTGTTCGGCTAGCTGTAAGGACCTTGATGTTATGATGCCACCTTGAGTTTTGGAAGGTGGTGGGAAGGCTTTGTGGAGAAGGCACTGGGGTCAGGGAAGAGCTATGGGGCCAGGAAGGCAGGGTGGCAGGGCCCAGTGAGTCTCAGAGGGTGGCAGGAAGTGAAAGCAGGAGTTGGGAATTGGTGATCACACAAGAGAAGAGTGTGGACCTCTCCCGTGGGCTCTAGAGAACAGTACCAGGTTTGGAAGCAGTGAGTGGGAACACACTTTAGGGAGGAAGATACTTTGCTCCACACAGGAGGCATGAGTGGGATCAGGGAGGTTCCCTGAGACTTGGGACTTGGGGGCAATGGTCCAACCAGGTGAGAGGTGACAGGCTACCATAGGTCTGAGCTGCCTCAGAAAAAGCCTGCTGTCCTGTCCCGGCCTCCAGAGCACTGTCAATGTGCTGATGGGAATGTCTTTTCATAAGAGATTCATGGCTACTGGTGACGGGGCAGTCCCCTGCCTGGGAAGCTTGGCCACCACCGGGCTCGGCACACACAGAGTACGATCTGTTCCAAAGGTTCCCCTGAACAGAGCCCCTGAGTGCTTTGGTTAAGAAAAGTGCCACTCGGTATCCGAGCTGACCAGGGCCTGCCATCTGATGGGGTGGCCTAGGGGAGGGGCAGCGTGTCCCAGAAGGAGGCCTGGGGCCCAGTCTTGTGGCTTCTTCTCATCTGGACCTTATCACGTCCCTGACACTTTGGAGAAAGAAAATAAGGACAAAGTGCTTTAGAAGTATCGCCAGGTGGTGGTGGCAGCAGCATCTGCTTTGCATTGGGTCCTTGTCCCTGACGA
>NW_004524872.1:311742-355228 GCF_000260255.1 Octodon degus | reverse complement strand
CCAGTAGCTCCTGTCAGTTGTGGCACCCAGGAGGTCTCCACATATTGCCACATTCCTGGGGACAGCATCAGCGCAGGAACTGCCGCCTCATGGGCAGGCCAAGAGGCGCCCAAGATGCCACTCTCTGTTACTGATTTTCCAAGCCAAAGCCTAGGACCATCCTGCCTGCTCACCTGACGGACTAGGAGCTGGCTCTGGGATCATGTGTCTTGCTGGGAGGATGGGCCATGTGAGGCTGGGGGCAGAGGTCACGCAGAAAGTGACAGCCCTACGGCATAAGGCGGTGTGTGCACAGCGGCAATTCAGACCACTTGGGAGGCAGAGGCAGGATGATCATGAATTGAAAGCCAGCCTGGGAAATTCAGTGAGATCCTACCCATAATAAAGAAGGCCGGGCATGTAGCTCAGGGACAGAGGTTTGCCTCCTAGGGAGGAGCCTTAGGATCAGTTCCTCAAACAGCAATAAGCAAACAAAGCACTTTTCAGGTTTTTTCTGATCTGAATTTTGTTTCATTTCTGTCCCCAGACAGAGCCCAGGTGAACTCTGGGGGAGTCTACACAAGCTCTAGCACCTTCCAATACAGCCACCTTAAGGCTGAGGTCGCCCTCAGGTTACCAGGTCAAAGAGCAGAGGGTGAGTCACCCGGATGTGGGTGGGGGTGGGGCTGCTGGGGCGCTTCATCCTAGCTCCGGGTAAGAGTAGACGGTTCACAGCGCGGCATAGGTTACCAACACCGATGGCACAGAGACACCCGTTTATATTTGGGGATTCAGTGTTCTTACAAGGAGAAGAGAGGACCCCACACAGAGAGAAGGCCACATGATGGAGAGAGCCAGGATTCCATGGGTACTAGCTTTGTTTTCAGGATCCAGAGCACCATAGTGGATCTTTTCTGAGGATGGCAGGAGAGCGCTCACCCCAGGCTGGCTTTGAGAGTGGATTTCCAGCCTCCTGACCTGGCGAGCACCAGTAGACGCTGCTTCAAGGCGTGCAGTGCGGCCCTAGGGCAGCCACAGGGGTCTGTCTCACAGGGTCTCTGCAGCAAAATTGACCTGGATCCACCTTGGCAAATGAAAGTGAGGAGGTGTTTCATTGGAATTCATCGCCCATGAACAGCAAGCGAAAGGTGCTGTACCTGACACTGTTTATGAGGACCAGGGGACCCGGCTCCTAACTCCCTCACTCTAGGGAACTTATTTTTTGTGGGGCAGAAATGAACACATGCCCGTGCCTTTTTCTTTGAGCCCAGGCCCTCATGCATGCTAAACATTTGCCACACCCCTGCCTGAGTTACACTCCCAACCCTCCCCTTTTAAACTTCATCTTGAAACAGTCTTGCTGTTGTCCAGGCTGACCTTGAAGCTGGGATTCTTCTGCCTCAGCCTCACCGGTACCTGAAATTACAGGTATATGCCGTTGCACCTGGCTCATACATACTTCAAAAAATATGACTTTCAGTTCAGGCACATGCTCGGAAGAGAACAAAATGGCACAGCCTGTGTGAAACAAAGGATGTTTGGGAAAGGCCTGAAGAGGGAACAGGAGCAGAGGCCCAAAGAGTGGCAAGTGGGCCTGCAAATAATAAGAAATGTTTCCCCTTTTAAGACATTGGGTTTGGGAGCTTGTTTGTTATACAGCAAAAACTAACTGATACACAGTGGCTAGGCCCAGGCTCAGAGAAGAACTACCAGGTGGTGGTGGATGCAGAGTGAAGAGAGCTAGACCTACCTGACCTTTGTGCATCCAGCATCCATTATACTATACCAGAAGCAGCAGGATTCAGTCATGTGTAAAGCCTTGCCGCGGGAGCAAGCTTCACGTCCCTGGAATGGTTGTGCGCGGCCCAGAATCTCCCCAGTTGCCCTCCTCTCCCAGGCTGAGCAGCAAGAGAACATCCAGGTATGTTTGTCGCACAGACTCTGTTTCTTCGCACCTTGTGGAGGCGCCTGGTTTTTGGAAATGAACATATTGAGGCGAGAGAACACAACGGAGACAACGACGCTAAAAGCAGCTCTAATGGAAGTGGCAGCAGAGCTCATTGAGGGGAACACATGGCTGGGAGGACCTCCCCGCTCTGGGCGCCGTGCCCCACGTGACAGGCGCAGATGCTCGTGCTGGAGTCTGGTGCCAGGGAGGGTGCGGTAGAAGATGTGGTGGCCCGAACCATGAGCTCGGAGCCGAGCGTGCTTCTCGCCACACCCTCTCCCCTCCCCCAGCTTTCTTGTAGTTCTGGGGATCCAACCCAGGGTCTCCCTTGTGCTAGGAAAGTGTTCTACCGTTGAGCTACAGCCCTAACCCGTAACTCTTGCTCTTAGCAGCTGCAGGAGCTTAGGCTGATCACTGAACTTGTGAGGGTGTTGCGTTCCTCATCGTAGGAGAAAGACAAAACTTGAGGACAGGCAAAAGACGAACAAGCTGCTCCTCCCATTCCTCAGACACGTCCTCTTGTGCCATAGGCGCTCGACAAATCCCAGCCAACTTCACTGTAAACATAATCGCTGGTCTTCGACTGCAGACTCCCTGCCAAGCGTTTCACACTGCAAGTCAACCCAAGCTCTCCGGAGAACCGCGCCCAGCAGAGTACACACAAGCAGGGAGGGGACGAGAGGGTTCTATTTTAGGGAGTTGGCACACGTGGTGGTGAGGGTTGGCCAGCCTGAAATCTGGAGGGCAGACCGGCAGGCTGGAAGCACAGGCGGGATTTCTTTGTCTAGTCTACAAGCAGAATTCCTTCCTACTTGGGAAACCTCAGCTTTTGTTCTTAAGGCCTGCGTCCAACTAGATGAGGCCCATCTGTCTCGCTGAGGGCAGCTTCCTCCCAGAAACAAGGCCCCTGAGAGGTCGGGAAGGGGCCCAGACCCCCGTGAAGGAGAGCCCTCTGTGATGCCCAGTCCCTCTGACTGCGGGCCTGGCTCAGGGTGGTGGGTTTTCCTTGTGGGAGTAGGTTCTATTACACAGGCAAGAGATCTGCAGATGAATTAGGGCTATTTATTAGCTGTCTTTGAGTTAGGTAAAAGGGAGGTTATCTAGAGGGCCTGACCTAACCACGTGCACCATTTACATCTGGGTCAGAGGTCAGAAACAGAAATGAAGCATAAGGCGGAAAATTTTTGTCGCTGGCCTGGTGCTGAGAACAGGCTAGAGGAGCGGAGAGAGGCTCCCTGACATCTGGAAGTTAGGAAGTAAGGGCCCTGTCCTGTGAGCCTAGGAAATGGGACATGCTTGGAATCAAGGTGGGCCCTGGAGCCTCCCAAAGGAGCGCAGGCTGGTCTGCAGCTTGGTCTCAGCTGTGGAGGCAAAGCAGAAAGCCTGGGGTGTGCGTTGAGTCCCGTACAAGCCACAGAGTGTGTGGCACAGATCACGGGGTGAGGACTGGACCACTCCATGGGGAAGCAAGTCTTGCCTAGTGACCTTCACCTGCAAGCGTGGCTTCGTGAGCTCGTGACCCACCCATGCCTTCACCGGGTGCTGCCTCGGTCTTTGAAGTGTCTGACTACAGGCGGGGTGCACTCTGTGGCCTCTTGGAATTCTTCAACATTTTTGAACAAAAGCTCCTTACATTTTTATCTGGTCCCAGGTCCTGCAAATTCAGTTGCTGGGGCTGCATTCAAGAGAGAAAGCTTGTACACTTACTGTGTTCTGGGCACTGAGAGGGTGAGATGGATAGGGTCTCAGCCACAGAGGATTTCCACACCCACATGATTGCTCCAGATTGCCATGGTGGGAAGGGCTCTCACTCAGAAGCACAGCAAGGTGAGGATCTAGAGGAGGGGAGGAAATCCCTCTGAGGGTGCCAGGAGGAGGCAGCCAAATCAAGAGTGAGAGCAATAGCTGATGCAAAGGTCCTGTGGTCAGGGATGCCAGGCATTTAAGAACGTTGAGCAGAGGGAGATGTATTCAAGCAGTCAGAAGGGACTGCACAGGCCTTAGAGGCTGAGATGTGGGAGTTGGGGGGACATACTGAGTGGCAGGTGGTGTATTGGTTCCAAAGGGGTTTGGGGGCCAGGGAGCAGAAGAGGGTGGGAAGGGACAGGTGACCCAGTGAAGGGTACAGCAGTGGGACATAGGGGCAGCAGACAGGAGGCTTCTAGGTAGCACTCGCAGGCAGGGGAGTGAACGAGTGTGTACAGCATAAGCGGCTTGTCCAGGCTAGGGTGCTGCATCTCGGCTCCAGCTGCTAGGTGACAGCTGAGGCCACCTTGCAGGAGTGGAGAGAGGAACAGTTGTGTGGTCTCTGTCATGTGCCTGCAGCTCCAGAGGTAGGCTTTCCACATGACAGTGCCACCTCTGGAACAGCACGTTTCATGGCTGGTGACACCTGCTTGGCACGGCCTACCAGAAGGTTCCTCGCTCTGCCTGTGGCCCATCTCACCCAAGCACCTTTGCTGCTTGATTTTTCTGTGAAATCTTCCTTTGGTTGTCAAGAAGGCTGTGCTTTGAAAGTTAACTTTTCTAGGAGAGTAGATGCCTCCCTTCCCTCAGGTAGGGGGTGCCGCATGGGAATAACTTCAAGATGTAGGTTTGTAGCCTCGCTCCAGAGTTATAGAGCAAACCAAAGTGCAACCCACCCAGCCTTTCTTTATAGACTACATCAGTGACAAAAGCATAGGCCTGAGGGGTAGCTCGCGTTGCTGCTCCTGGACGTAGCCAGCCCAGCTCAAGGCGGTGGGACCACAGCAGCCTCTGCCCCCGCCGTGCTGTTCATGGTGTCCTGGAGAGTCCAAAGGGAAAGTTTGAGGCCGAGACTGGCCAGTGTGGGCACCAGGATGGCTGGAGGGGGAAATGGCCAAGGCCTATGCCCCAGCACCCTAATGGCTCCCACCCCAGGCTTCCCATGGCCTTTGTGACCAAAGACTGACTGATGGGTCTCTTTGGCCGAAACCCAAATCAAATGAAGCACATTTTGTGATATAAACCATGTATGGAATTCAAATGCCAGCGCCCACACATGAATCAGCACTGCCTAGTCATGCACAGATGGTCCATGTTCTGGGTACAGTGGCTGGGGAACAGTTGGGATAGAGATGACACGGAGCACAGAGCTCCAAACATGCTGCCCAGGAAACTTCCCCATGGTTGTAAGCAGCCTCAGCCCTGAATTCCTGCCAACCTTCCTCCGCCCCTTCCCAGAATCCTCAGGACCTCCTCTAAGGCTAAGGAAGCCTGGCTGCTGAGGCTCTCTGGACTGTGTCACCGCTTGCACAGGTGTTGGCTCTGGCTGGTCATGCCTCTTCCTGCCTCTTAGTCTGAGCTCAAACTGGTTCCCTGTGCCCTCAGTGCTCTTCCAACCCCTCCACCACCCGTAACACGGTCAGCGAGCTCCAGCTTCTTCCCAGATCTTGGCTGAAGTAGCTGCAGAGCTCCTCTCGCCCCAAATCAGGTCGTGTCCTGCACTGTGCACTTGGGAAGGAATTTGCTATGTAGCCACCCAGCAGAAGCAGGCTGCCATTCTCCCTTTCCTGGAGGGTAAGGCATCTGCATAAGCTGTCTGGAAAATTCTTTTACATGGGAGACTTATCCTATCTCCCCAATTTATTTATTTATTCAATCATTTAATCAGTGTGGTCTCATGGATATTTATTTTTGCTTTGGGTTATGATCCGATAACACTTTATGTGTTTTGTTGTTCAAATCATTCCAGCTTTGGCCACTGGGAACTCTTTTAGTTGGTTCCTGTGATCTTTTCAATCCACTCCATCATGGCGGGTGGAGGTTGGTACTATTTATTTCAGTATTTCCTAGATCTCCACCACAGAAAGCTGTCTCAAAATCATCTAGTATCTCTCTCTTCAGGTACTATGATAAGTGCCTTCTCCGAAGAGCTCTGGTGCCTGTTGGTGGATGCAGATCTTGGAAGCCACTGTTGGGGGCAGGTGGGCTCACTGCTCCCCTGGTGCCCTTGTCTCTGGCCCACATGTGCAGAGATCCCTGTGGCATCCGTGGCTATCAGTGCTGTCGTATGCAACTGCTGTACCTACCTCAAGTCCAGTCTGCGTTCACGTTGATGCCCCAACTCTACCATGTTGCTGCCTGGGTCATGCTAGCCTCCTCTGCCGCCCCACCTTACTCCAACAGTGAGGCGTGGCGTTTCCCCATAGGCCGCTCAGGCTCGCAGTGGTTCAGTTGCAGGAACACGAGTTGGGGTCAGAGTCAGTGTCCCCTCAGCCTTGCATGGGGAACTGCCTTGTGTGCTGGGTCCCAGGTCTCCTCAGGGCTCCTGCTGCCCTCTGTCTCCCCATTCTACTCCTCGCTGAAGTCCCTTGGGCCAGCACCTATTGGTGAAGCTGCTTCACATGGTGGCAAACATTTGGGTGTTGTCACATGTTCCACCCCTTCTGGGATAGGAGGTTATTTTGTGAATGGATCAGCTCTGACTTCCTGGAGGGTGGGGGGGAAGCCTGTGCAGGGGACAGAATGGTCCCTGGTCTTGCCTGTGTCCTTGACTCACTCACCGATGTGCTGCCATGCACAGCCTCTGCATCAAGCCCAGAGGACCAGACCCGTCTGGAGATACTATTCCTGTCTATAAAACTGAGGGCTGGTAGCCACCAAGCCACCAAGAATCCCCAGGGGACGGCCCTCCTCTGCCTCCAAGCAGCCACACTAGAGGTCAGGAAGATTGCTTTGCTTGATAAAGGGAATGAGTGCCTACTCTAGTTCATTTGGAGAATGACTCTTCGCACACTTTGGCGTTTCTCAGGCAGCACCTTCCCGGGCCTCCGCCTGTACCTCCTCTCAGCTTTCAAGTGGGAGCTTGTGGTTTGGAAGCCCTTGCCTGCCTATTTGCAGGGCTCAGACCTGGAAGGTGTGGTCAGTGAGGCCACTTCAGCACGCACCCTCTAGGGTGCCCAGGTGACTCAGACTGGAGCAGGGAGGCTGGTGGCCCCGGGTTCCATTTCCCACTTGAGCAGTGGGGGTTTTTTCCAAGGGACCTTAAGAATGTATTCTAAGAGTGCCTTTTATCTTTTCTAGGGATGAGTTTAATCCCTGGAAACAAGTATGGAAGAATCCAGACAGCAGAAATGGTGAGATGAGAGTTTAAAGGATCAGGCTTAAGGCCCTGGGCCACCGCAGCAGCACGTTCTTCCATGCTTCTTCCTCTTTCTCTGGGATGGGTCTCTAGCTAGATAGGCTCCTTCAACAGGTCGATTGTTTAACCTACGGAGAAACTAAGGGTCTGCCCTTCAGTGGCAACCCAGGAGCTAACCGGATGCTTAGAGATGTGTTGGAAGATGCGGGCTCAAGAAGAGCAGCTGCAGAGTCACCTTGGCTCCTCTACAGGCAATCCTTACCATATGAGGCCCTCCCAAGAGACCACAATTCCGGCAAACTCACAGGACCAGGATGCTATTTTACAGCTACCTCTACAACTCTGAGCCAATCAAAGCAAAGGTGATGATCACCATGGACACAAGAGCCACCTTGGTCCTCTGCACCTCTGCCACATGAAGTCTCCTCTTCGACCCTTTTGTCGTGTTTGTGCCGCTCCTCTGTAACATGACCTGGCAGTAGCTAGCAAGTGCACTAATCCAGTCCTGCACTGAAGTCTTTGTGCTCATCTAATTCCGGACTAGACTTCGCCTTCGCGGGGCAAGGGTGCACTGGCCACACAGATGGGCTGGGACATGGGCTCCAGGGCCCGGAGTTTTTGGGAACTTAGGGAGTGTAGCTTTGTCTGCAGGCTCCAGCTTTTCATTTGTAAGGTGAGGGTAATAGTCACCCACAACTCATAGGTATTATTACTAATTTGACTTTAGAGATGAAGAATTTGCATACTAAATTTTATAGATTTAATGTCACCCTTACATGTCTAAATAATGTATCAATTTTTCCATTTGCCCACCCACCTTACCTTCCTTCCTTCCTTCCTTCCTTCCTTCCTTCCTTCCTTCCTTCCTTCCCTCCCTCCCTCCCTCCTTCTTTCTTCTGTTCCTCTTAAGGTGTCCATCCATCCATTCGCCCTCCCACCCACCCATCCGTAATTAAATAACTTCATAATAGGAGGCTTCATATGAAGCCCTGGGAAATACAATAGTGAGGCCCCAAGGAAATCCTTATCTAATCATGGTGAGAAAAGACAATCGAATACCTGTACTTCTGCCCTACTTGAGTCAGGCCAGTAACAGGCTGTTTGAGTGCAGGAGCAGCTGGTACCTGTCCTGAGAGCAGGTGGACAGCAGTGGCAGGAACAGGCAGGCCATGGAGGCACTGGTGGAGGCTGTCAGACGGTCACCCTTGAACCTTACGTGCTAGCAAGCAACTCTGGTACAAGCCATCGCAGGTGGCACAAAGTTCTAAGAGGAAAAGAGACAAACAAGAAAAATGGCTTTCTCTCCTTCTGGAACTGTGGTAGCTTTTCACAATCCTGAGGCCTCAGCGTGGTTTCAGCTTGTTCTACCTCATGGAGCGTGGCCATTGCAATGAGGGCGCCTATCCGGAAAGCTTTCGCCTGGCAGGTACAGCCACCGCCCGCCGCCTTCCTCTTGAGCCAGGAGCTGTTTATACACCTGCGCCCGGGCACACATCCAGAATCGGGGACAGACACAGGGCTGCATCCCTGGACCGACCTGAGTTGTTCACGCCCTCTCCAGGGAGGAGATGGCCGAGCTGACGGAGCCTCGCTGGACGGCAGCAGTCTTCCCTCTTCTTCTTTCTGCCTGGGACCCCAGAGTGTCCTTCTCTTCTGCTTCAGCATGGATAGCTGTCCTTGAGACTTCTGGCTTTGCTTTTTTAAAATGGAGGAGGATTTTTAAAATTAAAAACCAAAGTTCTGTGTTATCTGTCTTTTGCCGAGCACCGTTGTACCGAGACACCGTGTCACCTGGTAAAGTTGGGGCTGGGGTAAGCAGTCAGGGCCTGGCTTCTGTCACCTCCTAGCAGCAAGCCAGGCTGGTGGAACTGGAGGAGCAGAAAGGCTCAGGGCACGACCCGGGGCTGGGCCACCTAACAATAGGAACCTCAGATTATCTGAAATATGGCCATGGCCACGCAGCCTTCTGCGAGGGTCCCTTCATGTCCTCAATGTCATGATTAATGACACATGGAAAGAAAGGGCAAAAGTGCCAAGGGCTGCCATTGTCACGGGTGTTATCTGCCAGCTGCAGGGCCCGGGGTGGCCCTAGAGGCACACAGAAACTTTTGCCAGGTAACTGCTGGGATCCAGGAAGGCAGGAGGAAAGTGCAGCCGTGGCCTCCCTGATCTCCACTTCCAGCCCCGCTTGGCTGCCGTGGAAGCAGGGAGCGAGCCGGCGCCAGCTTCCTCTGCCTGCTTACCACCATTGTGTGTGTGGCGGATGCAGCCCTCTCCCACTCCCTTGACCTCTTGCTCTCGCCTCTGCCTCTGCCTCTCCTGTCTCCCTCCCCCTCCTTGTCCCCTGTGAGCTCTACCTGCTCACAGACACCAGACCAAAGGTGACCACTGAATGCCAGGAGTTTGTGCCTCAAATCAGAGGGGGTTGCTGTTGGCGCCATGTGGGATCCTTAGGTGGGCTTAGAGTTTCTCTGTGAAAATTGTGAAGGTGGTCATACTGCACGGCATTGGAACCCAGGACAGGATGCCTGTGGGTATTTCCTCGAGGTCACATCTGGATACAGCTGGACTAGCAGGGCGAGATCATTGGTGGCCAGCTGGCCAGCGATGACCACGTGTTGATGAACTGGTGAGTGAATGCACAAGTGACAGTGGGCCACAGCGTCCCACATAGGGAGGACAGCAGAGTCATAGGAGAGCCTCATGGACACAGAATTAGCACAGCTCTGTACAGACATCTGTCGAGGAACAAAGCTTGGAGCTGAAAGACCTCTGATGGCTGGGGCAGTTGAGTGGCAGGGACCAGGCAGCGGGAAGTGTGGGCATACATCAGGTCCTTTCTAAGGACAGAGGCTTAGCTCTTCGAGAGCTTCAGGGTTGAGCAGGGACCGCCTCGCAGTTAACCAGTCACCAGCATGTTCCTGCTCATGGTCTTGGTGCGGCGAGGCCCAGCGGCTATGTCTGCATCCATCACAGTCATGAGGGGCCGGGGCGGGAAGGCTACACCCCTGGGAGAGCAATGACCTCCATTCCCTCGCTAAATCCCCATTTTTAAAAGGGTGTTGTAAATTAATGCACCAAATATTGAACCCTGGGCCTTGGCAGCAGAAGGGTGAACACAGCAGCACTTTGTCATGGTGACAGATCCAGCGGGCGTTCATTTTTAACAGGCGAGCGCCATTTGAATGAAGACAGCGGCCATCAGTTACATAAGCAGGTGTGCTGTTGTAGGCGTGCGTGGCGGCCGGGCTCAGAGGACCAGCTCGCTGCTTGCGGAAGGGTGTCTGTCAGCCACGGAACTTGGGTTCGCGTGATTCTCAGAGTGCTGAGGTGCGCTTGGAGGATCCATTGCAGGAATGAGAAGGAACTTCATCTCATCTACAAGCAATAGAGGGGGCCATGAAATTTTTGAAAAGCAGACACTTTGTAGTGTTAAATATATGTGCTCCTGGCTTATTTTGATTCAAAAATAAACTAATCAAGGCTAAAGGAAGTACAGTAAACGGAACATTTTCCTCCCCTCTTCAGTCCAACACTGTACTTGCCGGAAGTCTTCTCCACCTGTGTGCTCTCAGTCCTGTGTTCCTCTCTGGGATGCTGAAGCATTAGCTTTTTCCTCGCACCTGACCCCTGTCGTGGCTCCCTGAGGCAGTCACTAGCTTCAGGCCACTGTGTGTCTAGATAGTCACGCGGCACGGAAACGTGGAGCACAGCGGCCTCTGTGTTAGCTGCGTGGCCTTGTCTTGCTGTGGATGTGCCTCCAGCAACAGAAGCTGGGGCTGTAAGTAGCGCTACACAGTTTGCTTTGCTGAGCCCTAAGATATTTGCGTCTTAGGGCACTATCCTGGGAGAGGAATCAATCAGCCAGACAGTGCCTGTACTGTGTTCATTTTGAGGGACACCCAGGAGACAGCTGATCCTTGACACTTGGCGTCACCTTCGGGTCTACACACACCCCGCACTGAAGTCCTGCACACACTTCTCTCCGGCTGCCCCAGGCTGGGAGGCACAGGACCGGAGGATGCTCACTGAGGCAGGCTGGCTGGTAGTGAGTCCAGCTTCTTTTCCTGTGAGGGTTCTGTGCCTCTTTTTCCTCAACTGTGGAAAGAGGTGATGACTGTGCTTGGGGACTGACTTGAGGCTTCATGAACTCATGTCCCAGCCACTGGGATTCCCAGATGCACAGAGATCCAGGGTGGCACTCGGGACACGAGCGAGCTGGACTCTGGGCAGCCTCGCAGGGGTCCGCCGAGGTGTGCCTTGCTCTCTATGCTGAGCAGGCTTGCTATTCCAGCAAGGCCCCCTGCC
This sequence comes from Octodon degus, assembly GCF_000260255.1. Taxonomy (NCBI): domain Eukaryota; kingdom Metazoa; phylum Chordata; class Mammalia; order Rodentia; family Octodontidae; genus Octodon; species Octodon degus. The sequence continues at coordinate 343,889 of NW_004524872.1, read as the reverse complement.
CCCATCGTTTCTCCTTTGAAGTTGTAAGCCCCAGAAACGTGATGTTGTGTTCATCGACTGGACAGGGGCCAGAGACAAGTGAGCACAGCTGGATACATCACAGAGGAGCTCTGTCCCTTCTGCTCTTCTAGTTAACCTCAACATTTCGTTGATTCTTCTTACAAAAGCAAGAACCTCGCTACCCTTTTGAAGTCCCGAGGCCTGGGCTTGAATTCCCATCTGCTGCTTCCTGACTCTGGGAAGAATGCCTTGGCCTCCTGTGCCTGCGGATCTCACATCGCGGAGGTGCACAGAGTCAGACTCTGCCAGCGCTCCGTCCCTCGTCAGTGCTGACCCCGGCCCAGGGCGGAGGGCCAGCGCACAGGGAGAAGAGTGGTTCACGTCCTCCTGCCACTGAAGAGCCAGGCGAGTCCAGGGGCTTGGCGAAAAGATACTCTGCTCACAGTGGCCCCAGAGTTGAGCAATTTTCTCACAGTCTTGGAATTCATCCAATACTTCTGACCTTTGGATTCAAGGAATAATTAATAGGGTACTTTGGATGGCGCTTGAAGTGTCAAGTTTTTAATTAATACGCCAGACTGAATATACTCAGCTGGACATTCTGCCCAGTCCATCCAATTACCCAGCCTCATTATGCAATTCAATTGCGTTTTCCATTACTCAGTGATTTTGCTAAATGGGCATCCATGCTGCAGACGGGCAGACCGTGCCAATGTTGATTAGAGAGCATACTTTATCACCCAGCAGAGGCCATGCCTGGGGCTGTAAATCTCAGGCTGGACATGGCTCCTCTGCAGTCTCCAGGTGGGGGACAGAATTGTCTTTGGAAGCAGCATTTTATCCATCAAGCCTCCTTCCAAACTTCCACTGAGTCTTGCCTTTTGTTTAATTGAATTGCCTTTCCCTTGCCAACTCCCCCCTGTAATCACAATCAGGGACTCCTCCTGCTTTAATAGCTGAAATAGATGTACCAGGTTTTTCACCTTCCCTGGGTGCCAGAATGGCACAAAGTGACGTGCTTGCTGGCGCACGTCAGCCGCAGGAGGAGGTCATGAGCCATCCGTGTTCTTGCTGGTTCCGGGTGAGGCCTGGGCCAGCTCCACCTTCTCTCCCTTGGAGTGGCCTCCAGCCTCCGTGGGAGGGAGATGGAACAGGGAGCTCATCTGTTTGTCCCCCATGTTTGTTTTCAGGGTTGAGTATAATTCCAAGGGGGTAAAATGCTCCTCTCTCTGTAGTAATGAGGGTATTATTTTAGATGCAACCATTTGCTTCAGTTTCTCTTAGCTCCCCAGCTCTGGATCAATCTGTGTTCCTAAGCCAGAGTATAGGTGCAGCAAAAGAAAAAGAGAACTAAAAAGTAAATAAAGACACAACAGGCTGCATCCCCTTCCTGCATAGGGGCTGGTGCGCACCAAGTACATGGCAGGCGCTTCCCTTCCATCACCTCCAGGCCTCAAGAAGCACAAGTTTGGGTGAAGCACTTTTTGAATCTTTTGTAGAATCCTTGCCACGCTTCCCCCTGAAAAAAGTGTTTTGGCCAGCTGTCTGTAGAAGGAAAAGCTGAGGCTCTGTGAGGTTAGAGCCTTGTACCAGGCCACACGGCAGTAAGGGGCTGTGAAGCCCCACTGGGGCTGAATCTTGTGTGTGACACCTGCGTGTGTGCGGAAAATGTCTACAAAGCACACACACATGCCGCGTGGCCACGAGCCCAAGAACAGAGCTGCAGATCTCTCTGCATGGCAGATGCCCGATGCCCAGGAGCCAAAGCAGAGACTGAAGCTCAGTTAAGTCCAAGCAGTCACTTGCTTTGCAAAGGCGTAGGGTGGAGTGTTGCATTCCTCAGAGCCTAGAAACAGAGAACGGCGAGCTCCACACTGTTCAGCACTCAGCACCCTGTCCCTCGTGTTGGGCTTGTTCTCTGGGCCCTACGCTGCCGGCAGGGTCTGCTTCCAACCCAGCACACTGAACCAATCCACTGTCTGTGTGTCTAATTGGGCTGGTGTTGACACTCCTGTTGGCAACCTCCCAGTGCGATTAGCAACAATTAACCTTGAGAATAAGTGAACTGGCACAAAGAGGAAAAGTTTCGCTGGTGCCAAGCCCAACAGACACTCTTTACAACCCCCATTTAGATTTTCTGGATGCTTCTAATGAGGGAAGAAGTTCTGGCGGCCCAAATAGACTGGTGGGGCAAAAATAAACCCCATTTATTAAGCACACACTGATGCCAGGCGTGGCACCCAGTGCTGACTGCACTCTCCGAAATTCCTTCCAAAAACTTGTGACATGGTCCTGCTATTGTGCCCTTAAAAAGCCCCAACATTTTAATTTTGAAATAATGATAGGATATTTCAGAAACAGTTAGTAGGGTGTTAGTAGGGTGCATCCTTGACCCAGTTTCCCCTCGTGGTGGTCTGGTGTCTGATGCAGAATCGCAACATGGTTCCATTCACAGCTTACTCGAGGGTCACCCCCTTTGCAGACCTGATCCTGTGCACGGGTGGAGGACTGTGTCGCTTGGTACCTTCCACCCTTTTTCACCAGTGAGGGCACCAGACGGCAGGAAAGCTCAGGGCCTTGCTGCAGATGACAAAGCCAGTAGGTGATCAAATCCAACTCCTTGAGGTCACATCCGTATTCATTTTGTTTCACAGATGTTCTTTCCATGGGGACAGGCCCAGGAGGGAAGACTGTACTTGTAGATGAATTTAGTTCTTGGACAAACTATACACTACAGTCAGTGGTAACAATGTGTTCTTGTTCATTTTCCTCTTCTAAACTAATATTCACAAAATTCCTCCCTGCCCATACTGGGCCTTGATAAAATCAACAAATAGGGAGGCGTCGAGAGGGGCAGCATCCCACCTGCAGCCATTCCAGGAGGGTAGCACGGGTGGAAAGCAGGGGCTGGGGGGAAGGTGACCCCTGTGGGCGCTAACGTTCAATGGCTTCAATTTAATAAATCACAAAATTAAAACCTGTTAGGGCCTTAGATTTGTTCTCGGAGCTGTTGGTGATTTAAAAGGTCACAGAACTACAGTCAATATTGAAAGAGAAGTTGCCTATTTGTGCTTAGGAGAAAGGGCGTGTTTGGGGAGAGCGAGACCCAGAAGAAGGCTGGGGAGGGGATCTAACATCCTCCTCTTCTCTTCCGGTGGTGGTGGGAATGTTACTGCAAGCTCAGTGAAAAAACAAATCAATGCCATTTCTGGTGCTTGTGAATTAGGGGCTATTTGCTGAGGCTTAGGGGGATTAAGGGCAAAGCCTGAGGATGAGCAGTAGGCAATCGCCACTGTGCATTTCTGTAGTATATGATCTGGAGGTGGGGTCCCCACCGGGCACCTGTCACCACCCATAGCACAGGGCGCAGGGGCGGGGTCAGCTGTGACGGTTGGGGCTGCGTGTTGGGGCAGCCCACCCTGGCCAGGCAGCAGCCTCAGCCCTCACTCCCAGCCCCTCCTGGCCACTGCCCTGCTCCCTGGTGGTGGCAGCAGAGACTGTGGGGGCTGAGCCCTCACTCCGTTCTGATTTCCAGCTGACAAAGGCCAAGGTGTGGGCCTGCAGCTGCCCCCATGCCAAGCAATCCCAGGGCTGTAATAACTACAATTTTCTGATTTGAAGGCAAAACCAAATAACCCAGAAGAGTAATTCCGGCTACATGCAGGCAGTCTTCTTCCCGAGCAAAAGTACAAATTGATTTTCCTTTCAGAAGCCCAATTTTGGGCTGCTCATCGACCCCCCTCTGGTGCTGCCCACCGCTTTCTTCCGTTCTGCTCAGGCACAATTAAGACTGGCCCAGGAAGTTGCTTGCTTCCCCTCTCACCTTTGTTGGCTAAGCTCAGCCTTTATGCAAAGGAGATGGCAAGGCCTGCTGGCTCCACTTCCACAGGCAGGGCTGCCGTGGAGGCACTGTTTCTGCCCTTCCAGAACCATCCACAGCCCAGCTGTGTCAGGCCGGGCAGCTCACACCTTCAGGGCTTTCTCTTCTTCAGCCTTCACACCTGCTCTTTATCAGAGGCATCTCCGAACTGTCCACCCTGCTCACAGTTCCTGGGGGCTCCCACTGCACTCAGTAGGGGCCCAGAGTTGGGACTTGGGGTGAGCCACTCCTTCTTGCTGTGCCTACTCAGCCACAGGACAGCCTGTGGTGCCTTCAGGATCAGTGTCCACTCCGGGGCCTTTGCCCATGCTGTTTTCTGTGCCTGGGGTTCTCCTGTGCCCACTACCAGCCCTTGGCTCCCAGCCCAGCTGTTGCCTCCCCTGGCCTCACCCTTAGAGAGCCCTGCTCTTCCTTCCAGTGGCGCCACCCAGATGAGCCCCTCACAGCCCCTTTTCTCACCTAGAGTTTGCTTGTCTTTCTGCTTGCTATCTCTGAATGCACCTCTGTCCCTTGCTGGCTGTCACTGCTGGATGTGGAGGAAAGGCTAGGGGGACACAGAAGCAGATTCTGGGCCCAAGTGAGCACTGAGATGCTGCAGCGGAGCTGCATGACCCTCCAGGGCCTGTCTCAGCAGTGACATTTTACAAGTCTGGCTTCAGCTCTCTCAAGCTCCTCATTTTACACATGAGAGAGCTGAGGTCTCAGCGGGGCAACTGTAACACCAACACCCTCCTCTCAGAGCCATTAGTGGGGTCTTTAGGCTGCCTCCTCACTCCAAGGGTACCTCAGGCAGCCTGAGAGCTGAAAAGGAGGTGTCTTCTGCCACAGGTCCCTGTGCCAGACAGCTGGAGGCCTGTGACAAGTGGGGCTGCCTGGCTCTGTCAGTGCCCAAGCCCCTGCAGTGGGGCCGTGAGCTGGCTCTTCCCACTGAAATTAGGCTCGCTCTCAAGGCAGAAAGGGTCAGAGAGAAAGCAATTACAGGAGACCATGGATATCAGAGCTGTTTTCCAGACTCTTAAATGAGCTCCTTCAAGCCTTGGTGAAGAGTTAGCTGCCTGTCAGCTTGTCTCCCTGCATGCCCAGTACTTTACACCTCTCCTCTTTGCAGGCTGCATTGGGGGCTCCATGCTGTACCGTGGAGTCAGTCTTTTCTGCCCCAGCATGTTATCCAGCTACTCTCAGAGCCAAGCCACTTTGTCTTGACATGTGGCTGCCACTGGGGTGACACAGGAGGCCCCGAGTCTCTTTCCTGCTCTTTGTCCACCATCAGGGACCCTGGGTAGAGCAAACACCATTTGAACCATGGCTTTGCTGACATCTGCTTCCACGGGTCCCTTCCTTTGGCTGTAGGGCTGACCACAGGCTTGGGACTCCCTTTTTGTCCAGAAAGTTTTTTTGTAAGCTTTTTATTCACTTCAGGCTGATTCTGTTCCTCCTCTGAGGGAAAGAGTCCTGTCAGAGGACACTGGGGGTAGGGAAGAGCCAAAGACCCAGGTGCTGCCCTCACCCTGCTATAGGCTGGCATGTGGCAGGGCAACCAATCCTCTGGGGCTGCCTACAGCCATTCTTCCTGAGATGGCAAACAGGAACCACTTGAGGGGCCATCAGCCCCTGTTGATGTGCATCTAAGAGCATAGGGACCCAGCCCAGGGCAGATGCATGCTGGCCACCCATTAGTTGTTATGGAAACTCATTATCCCAACAGGCCATTCAGCTGAAAATATAAACAGTTTCCCAAAAGGTTTTAGTGAAATTCATGGGTGACTGGAACGATGACATGACCAGAGAAGGCAGGAAGTTCCCGTCTTGCAGCAGGGGCTGAGCCTGCTTCCTGTCAGGTGGCCCTGTTGTTCATCAGCTCCAGCAAAACGAGGCCAAGCGCATGGCAGGCTCTCCCGGACCCCGTGACTCCTCCGGCTGAGGGCCAGTTGCTTCTTTCTGACACCATCCTGCAGGGAAGGAAAAATTAAAAACTGATGTGGCCCCTCAGGGTTCCCTGAACAAATTCCTTTTACAAAGCTAGGTGCAGAAAAATATCATGTGTCATGACTTTCAATTATGACAATAATAAAGCCATTGACTAATACATCATTGATGATGATGATTGTTATGTTATTTGTTATTAATACTTGATTATTATTAATTGTAATTATTAATAGTAATGTAGAGTGCCATCAGATGCCAGACCTCCAGTGTTTCAAAAGCTATAATTCTAATTGCAACTCTATGAGATAGGCACTGTCACCCATTTTACAGGTAGGTGAGCTGTTGTGTCTTTTATTATCCTATTATTCCAATAAAAATGTGACCTAGACCTTGGGCCAAACAAGGCTTTAAGGCCTCTCTCTTTCTCTGTAATCCAGCGAATATTTACGGCACTTCTGCAATAAGTTATGGTGCTAGAAGCAGAGCATTCGTGTACAGTCCTGTGGTTGGTCTACTTCCTCTATATGACCCCCTCTTGCCTAGTCTTCAAACCCTGGACATCATTTTCTCCCAGGAAACCTTTCCTGATCCTGCCAGTGGAGGTCAGGGGGCTTTCTTGGTGCTCCCAGAGATTCTGAAACTCAGAGATTTAAGGTATGTGTCAATCGCTTGTTTTGAAATTGTGCCTTCTTCTAGGCTAGGAGCCCTTCACAGCCTGAAACCATATTTGGGGAGGACACAAAATAGGCAGTGGATATTTGTTGGATTTATCACCAGGAAAAAGCCGCAGGAGGGCTGGGTATCTCATATGTACCACTGTATCTGCACTAGAATGTTTAGTCCACAGTGGAGACAAAATATGTTATTTATATTAAGGATGGGTGGGGGATGGATGATTGGGTGTTTAATGCTTAGATGTTGGCTAATGATTAGATGTTGGTTAGTGGACGGAAGGATGGAAGAAAGGACAGAATGAAAAATGCATGATCAGATGGGTGAATGGATGAATGGATAGAGATTTGTATAGTTGAATAGGTGGGTAAACAAAATGTTGGTTATTGGGATAGAAGGCGGGATGATGGAACGGATAGATAGCTGAATGATGACTGGATGGGCTGCCAGATGAATGGATGTGGATGGGTGATTGAATGCATAATGCAAGATTGTTAGGATGGAAGGTTGGATGGGATGGTGGGTGGATAATTCAATGTTGAATTGATAGACGAACAGCAGAAAGCTGTTATCAAAGTTAATTTCCCTAAACAACAGATTCTGGGCTGGCGTTTTACATGCAGAAAGACAGTAAGTGTCTGCAGTTCTGAGCCTTGTACACAGTGGGAAAAGAAGTCTTGGCAGAGGGAAGAGTCCACTGGCGATGCAGTTGTAGCGCAGGCCTCAGGGAAGCTGGAGTTGGGGTAGCCCCTCCAGTGGTCATTGGGTGCTCGGTGGCCCTGGGGAAAAGCATGCAGCACCCAGGAAAGAGTCGGGCTGAGACTCTCCAGAATGCAGCAGTGCAGGAGCTGGGTCAATGAGTGCTTCTGTCCCCAGGCAAAACCTGGCCAGCGTGCCAGAGCTTCAACTCTACTTTACCCTTGTGTCACTCTTATCCACTTGCTCAGCTCCTCCGGGACCCTCACAGCCACTTCTGAACCCAAAACCTCCTACCCCACTCCACTGAAACATATCTACAGGCCGCAGCTGATAGCTCGTTACCTCTGTCTTCCGCCACCCATCCCAGATCCCCTGTCCCCTAGCAGATGCCTTTGACCCTAGGAGGCTTACCCAGGGAGGCAGGTGAAACTCAGCTCTGAACGTCTGAGCCACACACACACCCCAAGTTTTTCTTATGTCATCATTGTTCTGCTTTTCACTGACTGTCAAAAGCAGGTGAAGGAAGACCAAGGGACATCCCACAGATAGCCACCCAAGCATGAAGCCCAACAGCTCATCCCCAGCATGAAGCCCAACAGCTCATCCCTCCTGATGATCGAGGTCTGTCATAGAGTAAAGCTGGTGACTCTTCTTGTTGCCTACAGGTCTTTTAGCATAAAAAGCACCAAGTAAACCAGAGTTCAAAGTTCAGGTGGGCAGTTGCTCTGATCCTCAGCACAAATGTCTCCCTCTAAAGCCACAGAGCCATGAACAACAGACAAGGACCACAAACTCTCACAAGTGGCTCACTGGTGGTGATGATAAGTGAGGCCACATTTAGACCCATCCACTGGATTTCTGGAACTATGTATGCTACTAGTGGGAACACTGTACCACTGATGGTCATTATTTAGCAGTGTGCTATGCATGAGAATGGTGCTGCAGCCTCTCAAGACATCACCTGAAGACTGGCACCTTGGATGAGCCATTCTGTCCTTCCATCACTGTGACCTCTAGGTAATGCACTGCATGACAGAACTGGTAAAGGCCGTAGCAACGGGCTGGCTCACATAACATTTGGTCAAGGAAGTGTTGCCTCAAATGTTCATATCTCTTTTCTCATAGCCTCTGACCAACCAATCAAGCTGTGCGCCCCAGCCCACAGTCCAGGCATAGTCTTATACTCAGCTATGTTTTTTCCTTTCCCAAACAAAAATGAACTGCCATTCAGTATGGCTAGTGAGCGGGTGGGCAGGAGAGCAGAGCACCTCTCTCACTTCTCTAGATCTCTGCTTATCTGCTGCCATCTCTGCTGCTGCGCCACCTTCATGGTTTGACTTTTGCTGACCCCACTCTGACCCTTTCTCTCCATCCTTTTTCTCTTCTTCAAGCACTTATGACACATTCTGTGCTTCCTTAAAATCTCTCCCCATCACCAGGCCCTAAGGAGAATGAGTACAAGACGTTGTCCTGTTCATAGCTGAACTTGCAGTGCTACTAAAGTCCCTGGCAGGTGGCTGCCTACCAGATGTTGTCATGGTGGATGAGTGTACAAGCCAGACAGAAGTGACCTCCTGCCCTCAGCGAGTTAGGGCATAGAAGGGTGAAAGCTGTGGGCAAATATACAAAAATAAATACATACCTGCCAACTATGACATCTGCTGTGACGGCAGGGCCAAGAAGAGGACCTTGCGCATGGCCCACATAAGACGGTCTGAGAACTTCTTTGGGAAATGGCACTTAAATTGTCGCCAAGGAATTGTTACTACAGACAAATCAGCTCTACAAGAGCCCTTCTCAGACACTACCTCTACTTACCCCATGGCCTGGCACAAATACCCACTATACATGTAGTGCCATATTCCCAAAAGGCATGTGCTAAATACACATAGTCCCGGTATTCCTGAGAGCTAATTTGGAGGCTTTCCAAGTGCCTATCAGTTGCACAAGATGTGAGCTAACCACAGTGATTCCCACAGCACAATACTGTCCGACGCACACTAAGAAGCTCTCCATAACTCCTTGCGATGTGCATGAGCTCACCAACATTCAGGGTCAGAGAAGCCAGGTATAGAACCAGGTGCCTTTTGGCTGGAACTATAGCTTAGTGGTGGAGCACTTGGCTGGTGTGTGTAAGGCCCTGGGTTCCGTGCCCAGCAGCACACCCGGGTACATGGAATGTTTTTCAAAAGCATGTTTTGAATGGTTCCATTTAACAGACTTGCCACCTGGATAAATCAATCCCTAGCAGCCCTCCTTGAAGGGTCAGTGGCTGGCAGCCTGACCCTGGGTTCATCACACTTGTGCCCAGGGCGGTGCCTCCTGTGAACTGAGTGTGCTGGAAGTGGGCAACTCTGCACATGTGCCACCTGGGGGGAGGCAAGGTCACCGGTGAAGTTATTTGTCGAGGATGAGAGCCAGCTCATCCTCTTCTTCCTGCTGCTATCTTCCTCAGAGCAGGGCTCACTCTCTGGGAACCCTTCCACCTTCTCTCTAGATGCTCTTCATCCTCCACTTAATGGCCACTAGTCACTGACCCCCAAAACTGGGTCACCCGAGCAATGGCTCCTCAGAAAAACTGCAACTGCCAGGACCCCTACAGTCCCAGAAGCCAGCCAGACCAGGGACCATCGAGTGCCGGAGTCGCTATGGATTTAAGATCCTGCAAGTATAGGGAATGGATCCCGAATTCCAATCAAACTTGCTGAAGCAATCAGCTGGGCTTTCCTTGCTGACAGCTGGGAAACCATGCTCACGGGGCACAGACATCTTACTGCTGTATTTTCACTTGAGCAACGCACGTTACTGTTTAGTTTTGGGGATGAAAACAGTCCATAGATCAGTGAAGGCAAAGTGACCTTGCAGCTGAGCAAAAGCCTCCTCCTATCTCATCCTCCTCTGGTGTCGCTGCTTTACCCAAATTCTAATGACCTTACTTGTCATTGATTGATCCAGGACCTCCCTGGTGTGCCTGCACTGCAGGAGCTGCTTGGCATTTTCCAGCCTGGCCTCGCAGGCCTGGGTTCTAGGCTCAGCCAGCCTGCCACCAAAGCAGATGCTTCACATTATTTAGAGCTGCCGCAGTGGCCTCATGTACAGTGTCTTTAATTGATGAAATGAAAACACATATCAGGAAGAGGCGTGGTGTGCCCAAGAGACTCATAAAGGAGGTTGTCAACAGGGCATGAAGCAGCCAGCCAATCAATCAGTCAGTCCATTTGATTGAGCCCCTTCTCAGCCTGTCACCAAATCAGCCCGCAGTCAGCTCAGCCCTGAGCCATGCAGTGTACAGGACTGACATGGAGGAACAGATTTCCAAAGAGCTGGGCATCTTCCAGGTGTTAGAGGACACACTCACATCTGCGGTAACACAGTTCAAGACCTGTAAGAATGAGATGATGAAGAGCACCGGGGCGAAACCATGCTCAGACCTCTGGGGGAAGTACATGAGGATTTGCATTGTCTGAGGAGGTGGGCCAGAGGGCAGCGACTACGGAGGTGCTGTTCAGCCGTTACCTGGCTCTGCTTGCTCCATTTGGGTCATCTCTGTGGGCTCTTGTCTGACCACCCCACACCTGACCTTTGTCTCCCTGCAGTCCAGTTAGTGTCCTCAGGTCCCAGGCTGTCGCGAGACCTGATGAGGCAACAGAGATGGGAGCTCTAAATTCCTGGGAAGGGGGAGATGCCACAGAGAAGTGGTGGGGCAGAGGGGTCAGGTGAGGGCAGGAGAAGTAAACATTCAGAAATGGAAACAGGCGGAAGGTCAAGACCACATCCCAAGACCACAGCGGTTTTAGGCTCGGGCTCTGGAGGTTGAGCCCCAGTTGGGGCCCAGCCAGCTCTGTATCCATTAAAACCATTTCATCAATCACCTGAGTCACGCTGGACGCCCCACTACCAGGCGGGCTCCAGGGTACCTTTCTCCCTGTAAACAAAATTCCATCACTGATAACATAGGCCCTCCTCGGCCTTGATATGTTTCTTGGACAGGAATTCCAAGGCTGACAAATGGCATGTCTAACTGTCTCCTTATTAGGCAATAAAATATCCAGAAGTGTTAATGTATATGGAACCATTCCATATGTGTCAACCACATCTTCAACAAAACTCTAAATTATTCTCGGCTTCCTTTTCCGCAGCAGACTGTGGAAGGGAGGCACTGTTGAAGTGGGGACATTAGGAACACAGGAGACCTTGGCAGTGGGGACCCTGCATGCAGACAGTGATTTAAAGTTAAAGAAACTGGCAGAGAAGCTGGCTTGAAACCCAGCCCTGGGAAATCATGTGAGGTGCTTCCCCAGCCCCCATTTCTGTTTGTGTGAGCTCTATTTATATTCAACAACATGGTCACGTTTAAATTACAGCTCTATGAATTCTATTATTTATACACCCTCAAATCACCAACCCAATCAAGGTATGGAACATTCCCTAACCTAGAAAATTTGCTTCTCTTCTACCTCACTACTGCACCCTACCTCATCGGAGCCAACCAATATTCTAATTTCTACACCATAATTAATTTAGTTTGTTCTTGGACTTTATGTGGGTGTGAGGATACAGATGTGTCTACTCACCTGTGACTCCTTCCACTCAACATGGTGCTTTAGAGATGGCTATGTTCAAGTGGGTATCAGCAATTTGCTTGTTTTTGCTAATAATTTATTGTACACACATCCCTCAATCTATTTACTACTATATTGTTCTACATTTGAGATTGCCCTAGTGTTGGGCTTCGATAAATAAAGATGTGACAAGGCTATTCTTGTGCACGCGTTTTCATTTGTGTTGGGAAAATCCTTATGAGTGGAATAGCTGGGCCAGGTGGTTCCTATACATTAAACTTTACTTAGATCTGTCCAAAAGTTCCAAGCTACAACTGGTGGTTTCCAAGAATTCCTGTGGCCTCAAGTCCTTTTTGACCCTGGTTGTATTCTTGTGTGAGTGTCATGGCGTCTCCACCTCATTACACTTACCTTTGTGGGAAGAGGTGAACTTGCTGTTAGAGTCAATTCTTTCTTCCACATGTGCTGTATGAGTGTGAGCAGGCAACGCCCCGAGCTGCAATGGAAGCGTGTGAGCAAAGACTTTCAGTAAGTACAGTGGAGGATCTCCTGAGAAAGGAAAGTACCACCAGGCCGTGGGCAGAGGAGTGGCAGCTCTGGGTAGTGCCTGTTTCTTCAAAGCCCTCTCAAGGTGTGGACCAAGCCAGGCCAAGGGAGGTAGTCACGGGCCCCCTTTCTCTAGTTCTATTCCTTTTTCTTCACTGTGTCAAGATCACCTAGGCCTCACCCCACAGGATGCAGAGCCGGGCCCCTTAGCCAACTCCTCCCACCTCCAGTGTCTCCTCTATATACACATTCTGTGGATATGTTCATGGCTGGGGGGCCATCGAAGACTAGGCATTACTGACTGAGGTGGTGGCCACCTGCTAGGAAGGGAGTCCCCAGGGAAAGGTCCTCGTGCTGTGTGTGGCCCCATGCAGAGCCAGTCGCTGGCATATCTCCAGCGCTCTGCCCACCAGGTCACTGTGCTGCCATTGGTGGTGGTGTTGGCTCCCGTCCTGTAGCTCACTCAATTGGGCTCCCACAAAAGGCATTCCAAGCCAGCTCAAGAATAATCAGTCTGTGAATAGCAACAGTGATGACGTCACGATGACAACGATTTCTTGGTTGCTTGCTACAGCACGAGACCTGCTACTTCATTTAATTGTCACAACCATCAAATGCAGAGTAAGACCTCTGGTGGGAGAAATGGAGCTGGCATTAAAGAACTTGGTCCTCATCACTCAGGATATAAAAGACTTGTGGCTTGGGCTGGGACCTGGAACCTCCAAGGGCCTTTGTGACAGGAAAGAAGATTGATCAACTGAGGAATGGAATCATCAAAATAATCCAATATAGTCCCAGGGGCTGGGGAGATGGCTCAGTGGAATGAGCACTTCCCTGGAAAGCAGAAGGACCTGAGTTTAATCCGTGGTTCCGCAAAAGAAGAAGAAGAAGAAGAAGAAGAAGAAGAAGAAGAAGAAGAAGAAGAAGAAGAAGAAGAAGAAGAAGAAGAAGAAGAAAAGAGGAAGAGGAAGAGGAAGAGGAAGAGGAAGAGGAAGAGGACGAGGACGAGGACGAAGACGAAGACGAAGACGAAGAAGAAGAAGAAGTTGTTTGGGGCCTGGAGATGGCTCAGTAGCATAAGAGCTTCCATGGCAAGTGCAACGGCCTGAGTTCAATTCCCGGTTCTGCAACAAACAAACAAACAAACAAAAAACCAATATACTCCCGTAGTCCATAATAATAGTGGGTTATTTGTAGGACTAGCAATGTCAGAAGTTGTTGACTTGAGCCTTTTACAGCTCAGCATATTAGTATGGCTTTACTTTTTATACCTCGCTTTTATACTTTTCTGCTGGATGGTTAAGACCAAGATAAAGCAAGACCTATATAACAAGAAATGTAACTTCTATATCTGACAAGGTCAGCTAAATCCCCTCAGGATATTTAAATAGCAGTGGAATGCTTATCTCTGACAAAACTAAACAAAAAAGGGGGATATAAATGAAGGACCATTTTGTATCTGTATATACAAAACAGTATAGATACAAAGCCACATGAGAAGAAAGATTGGTACTAATAGTATTTGGACAGGATATCATGTCTGCATCTTGTACTATGAATAACTACTATGAAGACAACAATATGCAATGTATTAATTATTGTAACTGTCCTACTAACCTGTTTTGAAACTATCTCATTGCTATTTGTTTCTCAATAAAACTAATAAAAAAGGATAAGAAAGATGTGGTATTTTTATATAATGGAGTATTACTCAGCTATAAAGAATAAACTTGAGGCTTTCATAGGTAAATGCATGTAATTAGATACCATAATCATAAGGGAAATAAATCAGACCTGCAAATGTAAGCATCATACTGTCTCCCTAGTGTAAGAAACTGAAAAAGTAAGTAAAATCTGAAAGGTACAATAGACACTATGAAAAGGAAAGAAATTGCTCAAAGGGAAGGAACAACAGGGATGAGGGAAAGGAGAAAAGGAAGCAGGAAGGGAAAATAGAAAATATGTGTGTATATATAAGATAGCTTGGATAATTGCACTGCTAATTTCTTCTGGTCATTTGAAAGGAGAAGTGATGCTTAATTTTTTCCTTAATTTTTAAATTAATTTTTGCATGCTTATATCTGGGAATCTGAACAACTAATATGAAGACAACAATATGCACTATAACAACCATTATTGAATTCCTTTTTTTTTTTTTTTTGTGGGTCCCAGAATTGAACTCAGGACCCTGAGCTTGCCTGGCAAACACTTATTCTACTGAGCTAACTCCCTGACCCCTAAATTCCTATCATTTTATTTAGTGAAATTCTGTATCTTTTATAATTTCTTTTACTATTATTTTTATTCTCTTTAAACAAAAAAAACCCCATAATTTTAAAAAGGATCTAGAGTTGGAGATGAGCGTGATGTGGATGGGGGTGTGGGGTGTGGGTGAAGTATGTGAAGTGTGACACAGGTCTGCCCGCCTGCCTGTCTGCCTGCCTGCCTGCCTGTCTGTCTGTCCGATGGAGGCTGCAGGGCTAATGGAGAGAAGGAAGCTGGAGGAAAGGATGAAGTAGCAAGGGTACAGCCTGCTTAAGAGTCAGGCGGGAAGTTGCTAGTGCTAGGAGAAGCCCTGGACCACAGACCCACGTGATTGTGCAGGGATAGAGTGAGGGTGTTTTCACATGTTGGTATTGCTATTTCGTTCAACCGATGGGACAGGAAGGCTAATGGGTCCAGTTGAGCTGCATGGTGTTAAACAATCCTGGATCCTTCTGGAGTTGATAGTCTAGGGGAAGCATAACCAGGACAGAGGCACAGATGTGGAAGCTGAAAAGGGGTGGAGAATGGCTAGGCGTGGTAGAAGGTGGCTGGCAGTGAGCTGTGGTGGTCAAGGGACGCCTGCTGGAAGAAGCAACATTGGAGCTGAGACCAGAACATAAAGGAGCCGCCAGCTAAAGGAGCAGAGGTGTGGTGCTCCTGCAGGGGCCCACAGAGGCAGAGGTGAGGCAGAGGTGAGGCAGAGGTGAGGCAGAGGTGTGGCAGAGGCCAGCCTGGGCCAGGGATTCAGGGGCCAGCTCCACCCAGTCCACTGTGCAGTCTGCGGTGCTCCTGTCTTGTTTGCCAGATGGTCCTTAGGATCCTTTCCAGCCACTGAATTCCCCAAATCCTACACTCATGTCTGTGTCTTGGCGAGGCTGAGAGGAAGCTTTAGAAGATTCTGAAGCACATTAGAGGGCTTGGAGGAGCCACCAGGAGCCGTGAGTCAGCGAGGAGGAGAAGCTGGTGGTGGCTGGAGTTCAAGGTCAGGGCGGAATGTAGGTAGGTCCACACCAGGCCACCTGGGCGATGTGTGCATGGGAGCCCAGCGAAGCTCGGTGCATGTTCTGCCATCTATCAGCGTGTGCAGCAAAGAACAACCACCCCTTGCTGTTTCCTAAGGGCAGCTCACAGCCCTGACCAGCGTCCCCCCATGTGCTGCCTGCAGCTCAGGACTGTGCCCCCTGCACACCTTAGGAGGTGCAGACACTCCCATTTCACAGGTGAAGAAGACTTGGCCACCAGCAGAGCCGGGCCTTGGCCCGACGGTGCGATTTCACGATGGCTGGGCGGTGCTCTGTTACATCAACACGCACAAAGGCAAGAACGTGAGAAATGCAAGAACGCAGAGCCAACTCCAAGCAAGTCTGAAACATGCACCTAAATGCATTTCTAGCTCATCCTGGTTCCCATGCCTTGCCACAGGGGCAACAATAAACAAGTTTTCTGGACATCTGTCTATGTACATATCTAGGACATGCTTTTTTATGTCTAATCCATGTTTACTTTTATGCAAGTAGCTGTAGCTAACGTGCACTTTCTATCTTTCTCTATAGGCCGTTAGGGAAATAATTCCAAGTACTGCAGATGGATTGGCCTCATTCTTGGTGACTTCGTGTCGCTTTGGGTGGGAGAGCCATAATTCACAGAATTGTTACCTTATCGCCATGCGTCTGTAGTTTTCTTGAGTTTGGGGGTCAAGGGTGAGAAAGTCTATGGGACAGATTTCTGTTTAGATAGGAGCAGCTCTGGCTGGTAGGCCCTGGGGCTGCTGGCCTTTCCCACTGCCACATTCAGGGCTGCACTTTTCACCAGACAGAGTGACCATGGGATGTCGTCAGACTCTGTGATCTGCCAACAGGACCAGTGCCACATTGGCACGGATGACATCTCCTTCATATTGTTCTTGCAGTAAGTGGGGCTGGGCAGGCTTTCATATAGTTTCAAAGCTGACTCTAAGTTCCTTCCCTATCAGCACCGCTGCTTCAACCTTGGCCTAGGACTATCCTGGCCCTCAGGGCTCTTTGCAGGGGGCCATGGGAAGAGGGGCCTGGAGCCTGCAAGAGACCACGGGCTCCTGGGCTCTAAGACCAGCCTCACCTCTACCTGTCCACATGACCTTGCTGTAGGCATTGACCCCGTGGCACAATTTCCTTCTGGAAGAAGGGTTTGGATCAAGTGATCCTAAGTATTGATAAATGCCTGGTTATCAGATAGTTTTTGTTAGAGGTTTGCTGCCTGCTCAGAAGGAAACAGGACCTGAGCATTCAGAGAAGTTTACTTTAGGTCCCACGGACACTTTCCCGATGTCTCTGGGATGGGTCACTGTAGTCTGGTGTGGAACATCCTCTCCGGGCAAGGGAATTAATGAGTGGGATGACTTTTCTTGTTGGGAAAATAAGGCGCTGAGGTGAGGGTTTGGAGTCAGCACCGGTAGGTCTCGGCTCATCCCTGTGCACAGCGGGTCTGACGCTCTTACACCTGTGTTCTGCTCACTGCTGATGCCTGTCCAATGACCTGCTTCACCCTGGAGTTTGTCCATTATCTAATTCCATGATTTGGCTCATTACACACGTTAGGAGCAGACACGCTGTCAGCCCCACCTTAATGAATTACCCAAATTAGCATTATTGAAAAAATGAATGGCAAAGGAAACTGCTGACTGTCATCAATAGCCCAAGTGTGCATGGTTGGAGAATGGTCAGAACTCAGCAAAAGCTTCAGGAGGGCCTGGCAATGGGGCCGCATGCCTGGCGTTTTTAGCAGATGAAGCGTTCTGGGTAAGAGCCTTCCAGGTAAAGCGGATACCCTGAACTGCATGGCCCGTGGACACTTCCTGGAAGTGCTCTTCTGCCATTGCTTAGTTCTGCAGCATCAGTTAGTCTTTTCTTAATGACTCCAGGTCCTCTTAGTAACACCCATTACTAACACAGATAGCTGACTGCTTATTTTGCAGTTATGAGCATATGGAGGGGACTGGAATGATCTAACTGACCTCGTCAATGCAGCGGGGACCTTTCAGAATTCCCAAAGGCCTACAGGACCTCCACTGAGGGAAATGTAAGGCCAGAAAGCCTAGATCCTGGAGCTCACTGGGCTCAGGACCCTCTGACTCCCTCTTCCACCTCCCTCCTGTGGGCTCTTTTGTTTCTAATTTTTATCAAGCGCCTGCTACACTCAAGCACTGTTCTCCAAGATAAAGAATTAGTGATAGGTCCGGAGGCAGATATGACACCTGTTGTGGAGACAGAGGCCCACTAGATCCCTGCCCAGCTCACTGTGTAGACACAAAGGACAGCTCCTCACAGGTGCCACTGAGGAACCGGGCAAGGCCCAAGCAGAAAGGGTCTCAGGATGGGAGCTGCACTCCCAGGCACTTCATTCGAAGACTTTCCAAAAGCCTGTATTTCTCTGGTAGTTGGGTTGTGTTTCCTCTCTTCTTGACTATGCAAACACAGCCGATTCCAGTGTCCCTCCTGGAGCTGCTTGGAGCCTCTGTGCTTGGAGAGCGGAGGTGGGCTGGGCCACGGAGCACTGTGCGTGGAGTACGCTAATTCTGGATGCTCTGGGAACTCAGGACAAGGACTTCGTGCAAACTCCACCCTGAGGGGAGAGCCCAGAGCTTTTGGGACATAGAACTTGCACCTGTTTCATCCTCAGAAGACTCTAAGGGCACCAGGGAAGGCTCCAGCTGTGTCCCCTCAGGCCAGCCTCTCCCTGCCCTATCCAGGAGTTTTATTCTGTACTACAACTAGTATAGAGGGAAGAATCTCAGGTAAAGAGAGGGTTGATTTCAGACCCTTGGAGCTGGGCTGGCAAAAAACAATCTCATGGGGGCTGGGGAGATAGCTCCATGGTCTAAGCCCCTGCCTGGTGAGTACAAAGACCTGGGTTCGATCCCTGATACTGCAAACTGCGCTGGCCCAGGAACCCTGGGCATGCCATGCCAGACTCCAAAACCAAGCGTAGTGGCATGTGCCTGTAATCCCAGCTCTGGGGAGGCTGAGACAGGAGGATCACTACAAGTTTGAGCTGCATAGGGAGACCCTATACCAAATAAATAAAAGATTAAAAACAAACAAAAAATAATAATCTCATGGATCCAGAGGGGAGATGGTTGGGGGATGGAGACGTGTGGGATCCTGTCATCCTGCGTCCTGAGGTCCTGTAGGAGAGGAGGCTGAGAGTTAACCTACAACGGGGAAGGTGTTGGTGTCTCTCAGCAAGCAGAGGACAATCAGGGTGATGGCAACACCCTAAGGGACCCTAGGAAGCCAAAGAGAGAGCCGCGTGAGGAAGATAGCAGGCAGGAGAGCAGAGGAGGGGCGTGTCCACAGAGGGACAGAGAAGTGGTTTGCTTTGTCCTTCTCACCACACCAGGAAGGCACCACAATCATAAAGTGCCTACTGTGTGCCTGCTCTGGGCTAAGGCTTGCAGCTTGGTCAGGGGGACGTGCCTCTGGTAGGAGGTTTTTGATAAATTTTGTGCTACAGTTTGGATCACAGATGCCCCTTCCTCCAAAGGCTCACACGTTCCAAGGTGGAGCAGGTGAGCAGATGGGGAGAGCTCTAACCTCTCTGATGGGTTGTCCTCCAGCTGTGGGGACTGCCAGGTAGCATAGCCTCGTTGGAAGAAGTGGCTCGCCAGAGGCATGCTTTGAATGGGTACATTTCATTCGCGGGCTCTTCCTGCTTCCCCTCTCCCGCCTGCCATGCAGTGCGAGGTCCTGCTCCGCCATGCCCTAGTGCCATGAGGCTTCTGCCTTCTAACCAGCGGGCACTGACCGTGAGCTCTGCAACTCTGCCTTCTTCAGGCCTGTGTGCCAAGGCTTGGGTCCCAGGTGGAAAGCCTACTGAGACACAGGCATGTCTTTGTTTGCAGAGTGATAGATTTGTGGATCGAATCTCAGTGGATATCAGAAAATGTTTGACAGCCCATCCACTCCGGGATTTCACGGATATCAGGAACAGGGCCAGCTTGATGAAGTAAGCCCACCTACAGCGGCACTAAAAGAAAACTCGGGCAAGCAGTGGGATGGGTAGACAGGGAAAGGAGAAAACTATAAACAAGGGGCTTGGGGACTATGCTTGGGGAGTTGAGCTCTTGGGGGCTGAAGAACATGCTTCTGAGAGCAGGGCCAGTACAAGGCCACACGTCCCAGGCCTGTGGGTACCACGGCTGAGGATCCCAGGCTCGGCCTCCTCCTTGCCATAGCTTTGATGCCAGTCAGCGGAAAAGCCGCAGTCAGCCCATCCCTTTGCCTCAGCCTCTGTGGACCCCTCCTCTCTCATGTGTCTCTATTCTTGGGGGCAGGAAGCTCAGATAGACCAGGGAGGCTGCAGGGACACACTTGCACCGCCAGGAAACATGCACTATTTTTTTTCCATTTTTTTTCTTTTGTTTTTTGAGAAGAATTTCCTTACATAGTACATAGTGCAGGCTGGCCTAGAACTTGCTGTGTAGCCCAGGTTGGCCTCAAACTTCCAGCCTTCCTGACTTAGTCTCCCAAGTGCTAGGACTCCAGGATTTGCACACACATATGTGGGGCTTATGCAAAGCACTTGGAGTAACAGAGGAGGTCTACCTGTACTCTAAAGGTGGGGCTGTGGGTAAGTTCCAGGCCTGACTGCCTCATGCCCGGTGGTCTGTGACCAGCTTGGCCACATTCCTGAGCTCGAGGCATCCCTTGCATAAATAGGGGGAGTCATTTCAGCCCCCGCTCTCCTTAGGGCTGCTCTGGGAGTCAGTGGGCATGCAGGGAGCATGATGTGTCCTGTCCACGTGGCCCTAAGGGAGTCTCTCTCCCACACGTCACTGTCATCACTCCTGGATGATGGTCTATAGCCCCCTTTTTACTTGGATGAGGAAGCTGGGGATGACCTCAGTCTTTCAGCTGAGGTCAGTGTCCCATGCAAGAAAGGTGTTCCCAGGATGGCGACTGAGCAAGACACGGAGGAGGGGCTCACGACAGCATGGGCCCCGGACATCGGGTGGAGGAGGAAGAGCTTGAGAGAAGGAAGCCCAGCCCTGGTGCCAAGGGGGCTGGGACTTGTGCCTGGGGTGGAACTGAGGCCTCAGAATAGGACGAGTGCTGAGAATATCCAGGGGTTCCCAGGGTCGGGGCAATAGGAGTTTCCACGTCAAACTGCACAGGCAGAGGGCCTCTGCCTCCTCCCCTTGGATGATAAGTGGGCTGGCGCCTCATCCCTGGTCCACCCCAGTTCTGACAGCCTGGGTTCCTCAGCTCCCCTGGAACGATGATCTCCCTAATCCCCAAGTGCAGTGAGAGTCCCTTGTCACATCGGGTGGCCGCCTCTTCCAGGCAGAAGGTGCTGGGAGGGTCAGACACAGCCCATAATTATAGCATTAGGCTTGCAACCTTTTCTATAGTAAATAATTTATTCCTGTGAAGAAAATAATACTTGTATACGCACATGTATAAGTGTAGAGGAGGGCGGTTAAGATGGAGCAGAAGGGGAGGCGTGGGTGGCGGCGCCATGCTTGCAAACCTCGAGTTGTGCTGCTGTCCCGCAGGCAAGAAACACACTGTTCTGGGAAGCTGTCGCCATGATTTATTGACTGGCATTTGGGGAGCCAAATTAATTACTAAATGTTCTGTGGAGTTGGCATTGAAGGCTCTGGCACAGAAAGGCTGGGGGTTGAGGCCAGGGCCTTTCTCAGAAGCCACCCTTTTAGCACGCAGAGCCCATGCGGGGCGCTGGTTCATAGGCCACGTCCCTGGCTGCAGAAGTCATTTTCCAGGCTGGGACCAGGGTGTAGGGACCAGGCCGTGGCCTCGACACTCTTCCAGTGTCCTCTGCTCTGCTGGCCCTCAGAGCAGGTTAATGTATCTGCCCCTGGTTAATGTATCCGTCTGCAGGAGTCTTCCAGGCTCCTGGAAAGGTGGATTCTCCCTCTCTCCCTAGGTGAGGCCAGCTTGTGGCCAGTGCCCTCATTGTCCCTCTGTGAGGAGAGAGATGGAAAGGTGTAGTGGTTTTCTGAGGAGAGGAGCTGTGGTCATTTTGCTGTTCAGCATTCCCTGGCATTCCCAGGGCCACGAACTGTCCAGGGCCACGAACTGTCCAGGGCCACGAACTGTCCAGGGCCCAGGCCTCTTCCTCAGGCCGCAGCCATCATTCCGGGCATGCTCTCTGCTAGCCTCAAAGGCTCATTGTCCAGGGTCCAGTTCTAGGCTCCCTCCTCCCAGAAGGCCTTCATGAGCGGGTTCAGGACTGAGGCTGAGGCCTTCCAGCTGTGCTGTGGCTCAGCTCCTGCAGGGTCCTGCAAGGCCATGAGACAGGCGGCCCATGCATACGCGCATCTACCGTCATCTGCCAACCACAGCAACACAGAGGGAGCATGCTTCCTGCGTCCTGGAAACTCCCTGTTGCCTGGGGACAGCGTGCAGGGTAGGCTGAGCCTTCTTATATTTTATTTATTTATTTATTTATTTATTTATTTATTTATTTGCAGAACCGCCCTTGTGCTTTCCAGGGAAACACTTATTCCACTGAGCCATCTCCCTGGCCCCAGCCTTCTTATATTTTAGACCTAAAATGTTACCCCAAATTTTATAAATGACTTTTAGGAAGATGGGGCAGTGGTTAGCAGCAAAGAAAGAATCCAAGATTCAGTGTCCAGACATGAGAATATTGCAATGCGAGGAAGAAAGAAGGAGGGAGATCAGTCCTTGGGACCAGGAAGGATCAGAAGCAAGAACTAAAGCCCATGGGGAAAGGGAAGAGAGACACACTGATGAAGAAGTAGGAGGTGGCAGGCGGCACGTTCTTCCCGATGAACTCATTGCATGAGAGTGGCAGTTCAAGTCTGCAGAAGCACAGTGACCCCTGGCAACTTCAGAGACCTCCATGGGGAAATGCGCCAGTGGAATGGAGCAGGGGACACAGTGACCTGCAGTGGCTGGTGAGTTATTCGGGCCCAGATATCCCTCAGGAGGGATTGAGCGGCTGGTGGCCACCTTCGAGAGGGGCCAACTGAGATTGGAACTCGGAACAGCTGGATCCATCTGGCAGTTCTCAGTGCCAGGGTGGTGAGGCTGTAGGGTTCAAGTCCACAGAAGCTCAAGGAGACCAGGTCAAGCCAGTAGGGAGGCAAACTCAAGCTGGCAGGAAGCAAACGGGGTGGTACAGGCTGAACGGCATGGGTTCCAGCCTCATAGCTGACAGCAGCCTGAACCTCAGTGGAAGCAAAGACGCAGGCTTGCTGGAATTGCCCACTACCGCTTGCGAGCTGTGGCTGGTGCTTGCTGGGGTCAATAAACTCAGCTCCGGCCTGTGCTCAGGCTGGCTACCAGACAGCAGAGACACTCCTAGAAGCAGACATAATTTTCCTTATTTTTTTCTCTTTTTTAATTTCTTTTCTTATGTTTATTTTTCTTGATTATTTGTTCTTTTGTATGGGCGCAAACATACTTTGCATTCAGTTTGTTGTTGCTCTGTTCTAGTCTGTTCTTGTCTTTTACTTCTTCCTTTTCTCTTTCCTTCCTGTCTTCTTCACCAGTTTCCCAAAATGTGATTAGTCTTCCTTTGTCCTCCAGCCTTGTCTGTGACCTGTTCACTTATTTCTCTAACCCTTTTTAAATATTGGCTCTCCAGGATAAATTTGCCATATTGTGCTCTTATTTACTTTACACAGCCTTCCTGGGTTATTCCAGGTCTTGTTACATATCCTCAAATCTCAGTCATTCGGTTAAAGGTGGCAAATGAAACATTACCATAGCTTGTCATTATTTAGGCTGTATTTGATGCTGTTGTTATTGTGATAGTGTTGCTTTAGCCAAGGTAACAGAATCGTTCTAATCAATTGTCCTTCCCAGTATGCCAAGACTGAGATTGCCTAAGAGTCACAGAAAATGCTGTGAGATGGTATCTCAGAACCCGGGCCTGAGCCAAGTAGGCAGCAACTTCTCATCCCCAATAAACTGAAGAAGCAGGATCTTGCAACAGGCTCAAAGCTCAAAAGCCAGTAACATGTTGACGATATCTGTCAAGGGAGTCATTTTCTGGGGTTCTAAATACTAGCAATAAAGCTACTCACCATAAGCAATTTAGAAGCATCAGCCCAGGAATTAAGTGAAAGAAAAAAAGAAAGAAAGAAAATGAGAAGGCACTTGAAGGAGATGAAACCCAAGGCTTCTAAGTCGCTAAAGGCAAACTCAGGGGCCTGTGAGGTTGTCCAACTCGACAGCCACCCACCTGAACTCTGAGGTAATGGTGGGATAACAAATCAGATGAGCAAGGCTCTAGAAGAAAAATATCATAAATAATTTCTCAGATAGCTGCAGAGATGGTGACTATAATGAAAGACATGCTTAGGGACTCTAGAGCACATAAAAAAATTTAAAGAATAGAGGAGCTTGAGAAAGTGATGGAAACTGTGAATGTCCAATGGAGGTAACATGTGGAATCTTTGAGACAGACTCCAACAGACATCCAGAAGATGAAAGTTTCCACTGTAAGTATACAGAGCAGAATGAACAAAGTGAAGATGGAATCTCAGATATAGAAGACAGGCTTGGGGTTGCACATCCTGAAACAGAAAACAGAGTGTGCTCAAATGCACAACATAATGCAAACACCAAGCTTCTAGGAAAAAAAGAGCAAGTCAAGCCCAAAGCTCTCATAAGGGAGGGAATTATGAAAATCAGAGCAGCAATTAATAAAATCCACTAAGAAAACAGTACAAAAGAATCAACAAATCAAGAGTCAGTTCTTTGAAAGAGTAAACAAAATTGTCAAATCCTTATCAAAAAAGGAAAGAAAAGACTTAAACCCACACAATTAGGAATGAGAAGGTTAAATCACAACATAACCTGTAGAAATCCAGAAAAATTTTAATGCCTACTTCAAGAACCTGTATTCTAACAAGATGGGAAACACAGAAGAAATGGACAGATTCCTAAATTTGTATGAGTTACCTAAAAAATTAAATAAACCAATATCAGCCAATGAAATTGAAAATGTAATTATAAACCTATCAACAAAGAAAAGCCCAGGAACTGTCAGATTCGATGACGAATTCTATAATAAATTTAGAGAAGACCTAACACCATCATTTCTCAAACTCTGTGATGAAATTGAAAAAGAAGCAATTCTCACAAATTCATTCCTAGAAACAAGCATTACCCTGGTACCAAAATTGGAGAAAGACCTTATGAAGAAAGAGAATTACAGAACAACTCTCCTAATGAATTTATGTACAAAAATCCTCAATAAGATTTAGCAAATAGAATGCATCAAATGATCGAGAATATTGTGCACAATAACCACATAGGGCTTCTCACAGTAATGCAAGGATGGTTCTACACACACAAATTAATATATTATATCAACAGGGCCAAGGACAAAAAGCACATGATCATCTCAATAGATGCAGAAAAAGCATCTGACAAAGCCCAACACCCATTCATGATGAAAACCCTACATAAAACTGGTATAGAAGCTCTTTATCTCAATCTGGTAAAAGCCATCTATGACAAACCAACAGCCAACATCATACTAAATGGACAAAAATGTAAAACTTTCACTCTAAAATCATTAATAATGCAAGAATATCTATTGCCACCACGTTCATTCAGTATAGTTGTGGAAATATTATTCAGAACAACTAGGCAAGAGAAAGAAAAAGGAATAAGATTAGGGAAGGAATAGTTAAATTATCATTATTTGCAGATGACATGATACTCTACATATCAGACACCAAAAACTCCCAAGAGACGTCTAGATTTAATTACAAAATTTAGTAGTGTAGCTGGATACAAAGTCGGCACTCAAAAATCAATAGCTTTCCTATACACAAATAATAAATTCACTGAGAGAAATTAGAGCAACAATACCTTTCACAGTAGAATACAAAAAATGCTTAGAATCAATCTAATGAAGGCAGTGAAAGGTCTATATGTTAAAAGAGACAGTATTCTGAAAAAGGAGAGTGAAGACGCTATCAGAAAATGGAGAGCTATCCCTTGGACTTGGGGAGGAACAATCAATGTAGTGAAAATATTCACACTTCCAAAATTGTTATCCAAATTCAATGCAGTCCCCAAATTCCAAAAGCATATCTCATGGAATCAGGGAAAACAATCTTAAAATTCACTTGGATCCAGAAGAGACCTAAAATAGCAAAACTAATTCTGGGCACCAGAGGCAAGGCAGGGGGTGTCACCATCCCTGACTTGATATGGTACTACAAAGCTACTGTGATTAGAAATCGCATGGTGGCAAAAAACCAGGCTTCAGTTCAATAGAACAGGTTAGAAGGCCCAGAAACAACTCCAAACGTGCGCAGCCACCTCAGCTTGACACAGGAGCCGAGAATCTGCGCTGGAGTAGAGATCACCTCTTTAATAAACAGTGCTACATTGGCCAAGCATTGGCTGTGACTCATCCACATGGCTGCCGCTGACAAAGGTTCTACAATCTGAGGTACAGGATCTCAGGATAAATCCTGAGGGCATTTCACTGACCTTCTCAGACCAAAAAGCTACAACTCTTGTTGCATAGGTCCTGCTTTACCTTGGTCTTAACCATCCAGTAGAAAAGTATGAAGACAAAATATAGGAAGTAAAGCCATGCTGTTATGTTGAGCTGTGGGGGACTCAGGTCAATAATTTCTGACATTGCCAGTTAAAGAGAAGACCCAATGCTATTATGGGCTACTGGACTCTTTTAGAGTATTTTGCTGAGTTTACACACCTATAATATTCAACAACGGAACTTAAAAAAATTGGGATATAACTATGAATGTCCATTTTGTATCTGTGTATTCAAAGTAGTTGGGATAGATATATAGTTGCATTCTCTTAATGAATAGAATGATTTGTTCTAATGGTGTTTGTAAATAGGATCACAAGTCCACATCTTGTACAGCAATTAACCACTAAGAAGAATATATACAGTGTATTATTTGTTGAAATTGTACTTCCAATTTGATTTGAAACTGTCTCATTGCTATATGTTTATCAATAAAACTTTGAAAAGAAAAAGAAAATAAACAGTGCTAGAAAACCTGGCTGTGCGCATGCCGTAGGTTAACGCTCGAACCGTATCTTTCACCATGCATGAAACTACAATTGGAATGGATCCAAAATCTAAATATTAGGACAGAAACACTAACGCTGCTGGAATATAGACTAGGTTGAACTCTTGTGATGCTATGAACAGGACCTCAGTCACACAGGAATTACGACAAAAAAAGCAACAACTGAGATCTCATCTTATTAAAAAGCTTTCTCACAGCCAGAGAAATCACCAGTAGAGTGAAGAGACAACCCACAGTGTGCGAAAAGATTTTTTGCCAGCTATTCCTCAGACAAAGCACTAATAAAGGACTCAGAAAGAAATCAGAAGCCCCAAATTTGAAGACACGGTCCCAAAATGGGCACCAGTAATGAACAGATACTTCTCGGATGAAGAAGTCCAAGCAGCAAGTAAATCCGTGAAAAAATGTTCAACATCACTGGGCATGGGAGAGGTACAAATTAAAACAGCTCTGAGATTCCACTTCATTCTAGAGAGAATGGCTATTATCAGGAAATCGACAAATAGCAAATGCTGACGAAGGTGCAGGGAAAAAAGAAATCTCCTGTGTCGGTGGCACTATAGACTGGTGTGAACATTGTGGAAATCAATGCAGAGGTTCCTCAAAAACTTAAAACTAGAGGTTTCATCCAACCCAGCAAGCTCCCTTCTCTGTATCTTTCTTAAAGAATTAAAAGCCTCAGACCACAGACGTGGATGCGCACTCATATTCATAGCAGCACCATTTGTATTAGTTAAATCTTGGAACTATCCCGGATGTCCATCAGTCCAAATGAATGGATAAAGAAAATGTGGATTTTTATGTAATGGAATACTACTCTGTCATGAAGAAGGATCAACGTGAGACATTTCTAGGTGAATGGATGCACCTTGAAACCATACTCTTAAGTGAAACAAATCAGGTATACATACACGAATATCACGTGATTTCTCTTGTGTGAGAAACCGAAAGTGGAAATGAGGACCAAAATGTATAATAGATACATTTGGGAAGTGGGAGAAAAATCTTCAAGGGAGAAGGGGAACAAGGGGGCTTGGTGGGTGGTAGAAGAAAGAAGGAACAAGAAGAAAAGAATGGACAAAAAGGAAACTAAGCTTTTGTAAATAAAGAATGAAGGAGGGGGAGGGCAGGATATACCCTCGATAGGCATCAATTCCCCATGATGAATGTTATCAGTATTTATAAAGTGTACTAATAAAAAATAAATAAAATTTTACAAAGGAAGAAAAGTCGCGCATTTGGAGGCGGGGTCTGGCTGCAAGGGGCGGGTCCCCCAGGGTCGCCCGCTCCTCCCCTTCCCGGCTTCCATGTTGTGGATGGCTTCCTCGGAGGGGCTCTTCCATCGTGCCTGTTCCATCTTGGAGCCAGCGAGCCATGCACCGAGCCTGCAGAAACCGTGAGCCCAAACAAAACTCCCCTTCAAGTTGCAGGCGGCGGGTACTGTGTCCTAGCAACACTGAAGCTGTTAGTACAAGCCTCGAGGCCCATGTCACCCCTTGGCCTCCTCTGATTCCTCAGCCCCACCGCCACCACGTGGCAGCGATGTGCCAGAGGCCCCATCTCAGCTCCCTGCCCGCCGTGCGGATCCTCTGGTCCTCTTCCTTGGGTGCACATGTCCACTTCGGAGAGCAGTGTGTGCCTGGGCATGGGCTGTCGGTGGAAGGCAAGTGTGAACACTCCACCAGTTCTGCTCAAGTGCCAAGGGAGATATCTAAACAGACCGAACACGACGGGGGCAGCAGCAGGGCGGCCCCCACTGGGAGCGTGTGTTTCCTTGGGCCTGGCTCGTCGCCTGGCCTGGCCTTCAGGTTGGACAGCAGCTTTGTTCTTTCTCCTGCTCCTGCTTGTCTTCACTTGGGCACAGTTTCGTCTGCTGGAAGGACAAAGCAGCAGAGAACAAAGATCCCAGCCTGGCATCCCTCAGTGCACAGGGGACAGTGGAGCTGAGGGCAAGGGGCTGTGTGGTCTGCGGAAACACGCTGGGGTCTGTAATATCCCATTTATTCTCCCTGTGAGCTTTGTGAAAGTCCCTGAGAGCTAGGACACTGGGGGCAGACTGAACTCTCTAACTTGCGACAGACAGTGGTGGTGGCCAGACACAACTCCGGGGAGGTGTTAATTACCACTGAGAATCCCCACCTGGCTACAGAGGAATCAAGGGAGTGATTGCCTGAGGCTCAGACAGGGAGGCTTCCTGCTTTCCTTCCAAAGAAATGACCAGCACCAAGCCACCCCCTCGCTAGGGTGCTTCCAGTCTCCACCAGCAACCAGCTTTTGCTGTGGGCTCCTAGCAGCACGAAGGAAAGGAAGAGGGCGTCGCTGAGAGAATATAAATTGCCCCAAAACTGTGCATTGTTAATTCCACGGAAATGCAGTCATGGCTCCTGCCTTTTCTTTCTGCCCCTGGAAGTGCTGGGGTTACCCAGGGAAAGCACAGGTAACCCCTCAGTGCGTCTTCAAAGGGAATGAGGAATTGAAAGAAAGCACTCTATTGCTGAAATATTAAAAGAACAAATTTAGACGGGACGTGCACCTCCACAGTCAAAGCAAAGCTGTCCATTAAATATAGACGACATTCGCCAGCATCGGACAGGGCGAGGTCTTCCTCTGCAAGTGGAAGTGGAGTCTGGTGGAGGAAGACTCTCGAAGCCAGGCTTTGGCTTTGGGCGGGTCAAGAAGAGGAGACCATTGCAAGAACCTTCGCTCCTGATGGATGATTGACGGGTCTCCAGAAGGCGGAGAGTAAACTACATTCTAGTGCCAAACTTTCCAGAAAGCTGTGCACCAGGCCCAGCAGCACAAAGCATAGGCTGGAGGTCCCCTGCATGACGGGACTCCTTGTCTGAGGCTGCTGGGGTGGCCAAGCCTCCTACGGAGACAGCTGGTGAGCTGGGCATGTGCTCCTCCTGCTTCTGGAAGGCTCCCGTCCTGCTTTTTCCTGTGGACTTTCACTGTTCCCACTCTGGTCCACCACAGGGTCTATGCCCGATACCCAGCTCAGCCCAGCCTCTGAGTGTCAGGTTCTGGGACCTTGGACAGACCCCTTGTGGAGAAGGCTTGCCCTTCCCTCTGGTCATTCACATGGGGGATGCTAGCCTGGGGTCTGGTGACCCTGGTGGCCTCCTGAGCAGAGATGGCTGGGAATGAGATCCTGCAGAAGGCAGCAGTGCTCAGAGGTGAGAGAGACAGTCATGGTGCTTGGTAGGATGGGGATCTGGACGGGGAGCTGAGCCTCCACCGTGGAGTGTGCCTACTGGGCTCCCCCTTGGGTCAGGGTTCTGCCTCTTGCAATCCCATGAGTCCTGGCAGAGACGGTTACTTCACTGATTCTGAGCCTCAGTTCAGAACCTATAAAAGAGGAACAAAAGCAGCACCTCCTTTCTGGGGGCTGTTATACATGGTTCTCTGAGGAGGTAGTCAGAAGACAGCAGGAACAGGTTAAGCTTAATTACTCGTTGGCCTCAGGGAGTTTCGGGGACTTGCCTCTGTCACTTGGCTAACTCTAGCCTCTCCTTCCTCGTGCAGAGACAGCTAACAGCGCACACATTAGGGTTGAGCCTGACTTCCCTGGGCCTTCACTGATCCTGATTTTGTGTCTGTGTCACGGCTCCCGACCGGGCCAAGCTCCTTGAATTTCCGGGGCCACAGCTCACATTACTTCAAATGTCACGCTTGCTCCTTTAGCCTTCTCTATTGTTAATTGGCAATTACTGCATCCTCCATGAATCTGGCTTTGTCCCAAGTGTGTATGCTAATACGGAGCCTTCCTGACGTCCGTGGAGAGAAAAGGCCATAATGACTTGAACGAAACTGGCTGTTATTGGCTCACATACCTAAAAGGTCAAGGGCAGTGTGGCTTCGGGCCTGGCCTAATCCAGTAGCCCCAGCATCATGTCTGAGACTGAGAAACGGTCTAGGCTTTGCTCCTCTATGTGCTGATGCCTAGGCCCTGCCCTGGAGGCTCCCAGTGGCCCCAAAGTCACAGGGGACTGAGGAACATCCGTGTCTTTAAGAGAAGACTCTGAGTTAGCTCTCATTGGACAATCCGGGTCACATGCCTACCCCTCAGCCAATCACCTGGTGGTTAGGACTATGCTTGTTAATTCAAGGCAGGCAACAGACACGTTGTGGTAGCACATCAAGATGCCTCTACCAAAGGAAAGGCAGACAGAACCGCCTCCGTGGCCCCTTTTCCTGCAGACCCTACCTAACACCCTGGAGAGGGGCATTGTTATCTACTGCAGGTGAGGACATGAGGCTGAGAGAGGCACAGTAGCGTGCCCAGAGGCACACGGCACGGAGAAAGAAGCCTCAGTGTTCTTTGAGACCCGTGAATCAGGATTTTGCTCGTTCTTTCGCTTTCCTGTTTGTAGCTGCACAACCCGCACAGTGGCAGATACGCATAGGCCCGGAAATACCACGTATCGGGTGTTAGGAGCCTTCTGGCGTTGGTATCGTTGTTTACTCATTAGGGTTTCCAGGGACTACAGAGAATGCCCAACAGCAAAACACATCAATTTTTAGTGCAAACTATTTTTTTGTTAATACATGATATATAACTTTATGCATCCTAATTAACCAGAAATTATTTATTGCAGCAATTACTATGAAGGCACGTAAATGACTGCAATTTTAAGTTCTTGACAAAGCGCTGAAGTCCATTAGTGTCTCTGTATTGGTGCCTGCTGGAAACTTGCCAGTAGCTCAGCTGTTCTGCCCCGTGGAGCAAGAGCAGAGCTGGGGGCGGTGGCCCTGGGCGCCACTCCAGACCCGTGAGCAGCATCTGCTGATGCAAGGCTACCAAGAACACATTTATAAACCAATAGGCTACCCAGAGATGTGAAGAGCAGGAAGAGTAGGAAAAGCTGGTCCCTTTTGCCTGTAGCTCTCACTGCTGTGGCCTTGTCCACATCTTGCTCGGGCCAGCTCGGGATGCTCTTCCTTTGCACTCCAACACCCATTCGTCCAGCAAACCACCTTTCTGCCACCCACCGATGGAACTGTCCTTCTCTCTATCCATGTGCATTCGAATGTACTATGTTAGTGCTTGGTTGGCATGATGGGGACTGTCGGCAAACCCCAGGTTGCCAAGCCACAGGCTTAGCCAAGCAATGAAGAGAGAGACCAGGACGATTTCCCCTGCGGGAATCAAGTCTTGTCCTATTCCGAGGCCAAGGAGAACTGGGGGGTGGGGTGGGCAAATAAGGGTACAGGTATTTAAGTGGATTTATTACTGAAATAAACCAGACCCACATCTGTTAATATCGTATTGTCTCCCTAATATAAGGACTTACAATTCCATATATGGTTAGGTTTCTAAATTTCTTTGTAAAAATATGTAAATGCTTATTTCGACTTTTATTTTTTTTTTAAATTTTTTTTAACATTTATTTATTGTGTGTGTGTGTGTGTGTGTGTGTGTGTGTGTGGCCAGCTCAGCCCACCAGGGGGCGCAGCTGGCTGGCATGTGGTGCTGGGGGATCGAACCGTGGTCCCTATGCTTTTCCAAGCTTGTTCCAAATAGGTGCTTTAGACCACT
>NW_004524872.1:305339-310641 GCF_000260255.1 Octodon degus | reverse complement strand
AGGTAAGAAAATTGAATGGAAGAAGAAAGGGCAGTGAGAAATGAAGGGCAAATTAAAGAAAATGACCCGCGATTCAGAACGCCTGAGTCTTGTCATCTTTTTCGAGTGGGATGGAGTGTCGGGCATGGTAGGGATGATGGATCAGAAGTAAGGCATACGATTAAATTATAATTTCTGGAACACAGCAGTAATCTGCAGTAGGCGTGTGGCTCGTGTATTGCACGAGGTATACTTACACTAAGAGCATTCATGCCTTATTTGAAAACTGAACTGAAGCCTCTACTTTTCCTTTAAGAACAATGAACTCACGGAGACCCTCTCTGTTGGGCCCTGACCCTCTGGTCT
This sequence comes from Octodon degus, assembly GCF_000260255.1. Classification (NCBI taxonomy): domain Eukaryota; kingdom Metazoa; phylum Chordata; class Mammalia; order Rodentia; family Octodontidae; genus Octodon; species Octodon degus. The sequence continues at coordinate 310,296 of NW_004524872.1, read as the reverse complement.
GGCCTGTGGGGGGCTTGGATGGCTACTGCAAGGGCCACCCCTTTCGGGGTGTGTTGGGGTGGCATGTCAGGGGCACACCCTGGGGGTGTGGGGCTGCGTATTGCAAGGCACTTGCTTCAGTCCAAAGTATCCATCACCCAAATCATGTAAGCTTTACGAGTCACAGAGGACGGATATGTGGGCCAAGTGGGACCCGAGGTGGGTTGGAAGTCCTCATCTCTCTAAATCTGTTTGAGCATGAAACTGGAAAATGTGGGGATGTTCGTGTGCACTGAAGTCATGTGTGCGGACGTGGCCCTGGGTACGTGCAGGGATGGACAGGAGCTCTAGGGACAGACACCGCCCTGCAGCTTGCAGCCCACTATCCTGCTCCTCCTCCTGCGCCTGCGCTCTCTTCTCAGAAGCCTGCAGAGGGCCCTGCGTCTGTCGATGACCTCTGACCACTTCCAAATCCCACCGCCTTTCAGCGGAGAAAAAAGACTTGTGGTTTTTTTAGAACTCGTGAGAGGCCATGTTGAGACTTGGTTCTCTGGAGAGTGACATCCTTAGGCTTGGACTTGACCACCGATTCTTTCGGTAGCTGGCGCGTCCTCAGAGCGGAGCACCCACTGCCCTGTCCCCAGTGGGGAGGAGATTGGCGGTCACCGTGCTTTAGGTCCTTCGGCCTCCGTTCACTCAGGACACCTGCATGGGCGTCTTCTGATGGACCTCAAGAACGCCACACCCCCTGGTCACAGGGATGTGACCACCAGGTGTGTGTGTGGCGGGACCCGAGGCTCAATCTGTCCAGGAGAGGGTGGGGTGGAATACGGGGGTCCGAGTCTATTTCTAACCAGTGAGAGCGAGGCATGGAGAAAAGCTCCTTGGGCTGCGCATGCGGGGTGTTGGTGGGGGGAATCAGGAGCCAGGGGGTGGGCTGGCCAGGCGTGTGCCCCTGGCGTGAGGCCCGCTCCCTGTTGGCAGAAGGCTTTGCCCCCTCTTTCTGTCTCCTCTCTGTCTCTCTCTGTCTCTGTCTCTGTCTCTGTCTATCTCTACCTCTCTGTGTCTGCCTCCCCTTGCCTGCCTGTCTGCGCTCTTGCCCTTTTTCTCTCTCTGTCTCTCTCACACACGTGCGCGCGCACACACACACACACACACACACACGCATACACTGATAATCTTTCCAGCTCTATCTCTAGGCAGAACATTGTCTTTTCATTTAACAAAGCAGGAACAAGGCAGAAGCACACACAGGCATACCTATGTCTCAGCTTGGTGAGCAGGGGATGGGTGTGGGAGACAGAGACGGGTAGAAAGAGGCATGGAGACAGGCATTGAGAGAGACGTCGAGGGTCTCAGGAGGCCCGAAGGACCTCCTTCTCCCACTGCCTCCCGGCAGGCCACTGGGAGCCGCACGTGTGCTGTGTGTCGGAGACACGTGTCTGGAGGCCCAGGCTGTCCCTGGCGCAGAGCGGGAGCTGCATCTTTTCTGGACAGAAAGCCGGCCTCTGACCCTGCTCCCACGCGCGTGGGAGGCAGCCCCTCCATCAGCCGCTGGCACAGAACGGCCTTGCTTCTCCGGCTTAAGTGTCTCCTGCTTTCTGTGTGGGCTGCAGCTGCCTGCAGCAGGGAGAGATGTCTGGTCCCTGGCCTCCCAGAAAAGAGAGCCCCCGAGAGTCCCTCTTCTCTGTGGTACAGAGCCTCGTGTGTCACGTCTTCCTGGGGTGTAGAGTCCTGCATGTCCCCAGTAAGGTGTCCCCCCAGCGCTGCCCCTTGTGCTCATATTCTCTCCCTTACCTGTCTGTCCCTCCCTCTATCTGTCTGTCTCCTTAAAGATCTCTGTCACTCCTCTGTCTCTGGCCTGTCAGAAATTTCCATTGGTTTTTTTTTTTTTTTTTTGGCGGTACCAGGGATTGAACTCAGGCCCTTGTGCTTTCCAGGCAAGCACTTACTCTACTTAGCTATCTCCTTAAGCCCTTTTAACAAGCCCTCCACTGCTTGTTAAAACTGTATAGAAATTATTTTTTTCTTTAGAAATTCAGCACCCAAAAAATAAACAGTCCTATTTCTCAGCTCGCAGAAAATGTATGTGTGTGTGTGTGTGTGTGTGTGTGTGTGTGTGTCTGTGTTAGGTGAAAAGTATTCTCTCTTAGTTTTTCTTGAAAGTCCTCATCACTGGGCAGAAATACCAGCTCCCTTCAGAAAATCTGTACCAGAGAGAAAAATACACATATAAATTCCATCTTGCAAAAAGAAAATGTGTGTGTGTGTGTGTGTGTGTGTGTGCGCACAAGACATCTTTCTGCGAGGCTTGCTTTGCCTTCCATGAGAAAATGTCCAGTTTCCATCCACATGGAACATGGAGCCCGGGAGGAGGTGAACAGATGTGAACAGCCAGGGACGCGTGAGTGTACCATGCTCACAGGAGCGTGCCCGTCGTGCTCTTTCTCTGAAAGCAGAAGTGCTCACTGTGTGTGCCACTCTTACACACACACACTGGCACCGGGGAACAAGGCTCTCATTCAACCTGCAGAGCCTGTGCCCTGTGTCCTGATGGCTCTCCAGGTCACCTCGCACCCCCTAGTGTGGCCCCCATAGCCCTGGGCAGCTGGCCCAGGCGCCCACAGCAGCAAAGCCACAGCTGCCGGCTGCCTGCCAGTCCCGAGGAAGGAGGGCCTCAGGTGTGTTGGTGTCTTGGACACACACAGACACGTGTGAAGACCTCAGGAGAACGGCCCTCTGCTCTCCCGAGGCCCCCCCGCCAGCTCAGGGACAGCATGCCTCCCTGTCCCTGGAGAGGCTTCTCTCTCACTGGAAGAGGCTCTTGGAAGTTCTTCATCCAAAAGATGGAGATCTACACTGCTGGCAGCCAGCTCTCACCTCCTTTCCACACTTAGGAAACTGTGCATGCATGTGTGAGCATGTGTGTGCCCCATGCAGAGTAACAAGCCAGACGTGCCCATGGTGGCCAGTGTCCCCTGGGGCTTCGAGGGTGAGTGCTTCTTTCATCCCCAGAGGCCATTCCAGACTCACTCTCACACCACTGGACACACTCGTGTGGGAGAGCAGGCCACACCCCCTCCCCTCTTTTTGCCGACCTCAGCCCCAGCTGCAGGGGTCACCAACAGAAAGGACTTCCTCACACTCAGAATAGCTCCCCTAAAGTTCCGCAGAAGCCCCAGCCAGCCCCCGCCCCAGATAAAAGGCCTGCTGGGGGCTCGCTAGTGCGCACGCGGCCTCTTCACACCAGGAAAGTTGTGCCTGTGCCTGGGCTTGTGGGGCAGAGCCCACGTGTCTAGCTCGAGCCTGTCTCCCCGCGAGCTCAAAGAGGCCTATTGTTTTCTAGACAGGAAGAGAAAAAACAATACCTTTGCACCTCGCACACGTGTGCCTGGCTCTCGATGGGAACGCGCCCTCCGCCCACGGCGCCCCTCCCACCTCCAGCTGCGGCCCGTCCCCGCTCACGGGGCACGGCCGTGTGCCAGCGGCTCGGCAGCTCCGCGGCTGTGCCAGCCTCTTTCCCTCTCACTGGCACCTGTGGGGCTCAGGCCTCTCAGGACGGCACACGTGCGTGCACACACACACACACACACACCCCTGCAACACTCGCCCGTGCTTCACCACCCAGAGCAGTCTCAGCTCATGGAAAATTTTGTGTGTATTCATGACCAGAGAGTGACCTCCCCCGTGGAGAAGGCTGCCTGTATACCTTCTCTTTCCCCCTGGGAAGAAAACCTGCTTTTTGTTTCCTTTTCCCTGCTGAGCTGTGTGTGTGTGTGTGTGTGTGTGTGTGTCCACTCATGTGCATGTGAAGAAAAATATCTACATATAGTGTCTCTTCTTACAGGCAGTATGTGGGCCTTGTGCTAGGTAGAACAATGATCTGCCTCACACAGCCCTGCACAAACCTCTGCCCTCCTTCGTGAGTTTGCACACCTGAAAACCAACGTCCTTCCCTCTCCTGGCTTCCAGCGAGCCCTCTAATTCTCTATTAGAAAATATACTTAGCGCCTAGGAAATGTCAGAAACTCCGTCACCAGGGGAACAAACTTCTCAGCACGGCACACGCAGCGGTAGGGCAAGCTCATGCGGCCTCCCGGCAAGAACACCACGCGCGATCACACAGCCCACTGCCTCTTCCCTCTGCACACAAACACACACATGCACATACAGAAATGTGTCCCTGTCCGTTAGGTGTGACCACTTGAAAAATCAAGGCGAGTCTCTTTCTTTATTGCCAGCTCATAAAAATCTGGCTGTGTTCATCTGTAGGAGATAATATCCTCCTCCAAATAGATTCACCCAAATGCTTTGCTTCTGGGTAGGGTGACCCCACCCAGGAAGGGCACATGTGGAGGAGACCCCCTGCCCTCCCTGCACATCATGCCTGAAGACTGTGTGTGTGTGTATGTGTGTGTGTGTGAGAGAGAGAGAGAGAGAGACAGACAGACAGACAGACAGACAGACAGACAGACAGAGGAAAAACTGCTCCTTTTTAGTCTTTTTGCCAACCAAAAATTAGGAATCTTTTTCCCTACAGAAAGGCATCATCGTCTCTGTCTCTGGCTCTGCCACCTGGGTGCAGGCGCAGCTTCTCTCCTTCTGTCCCACAAGCCCCCGAAACCCGACACATTACAGTCGGCTCTCGGCTCAGAAAAACTGTGATTTCCAGGTGGAAATATTCTCTGTTCTCTTTATCTTTCCTAAAAGTCTCTTTCTAAAGCTTTGCCACTGGGAAGATACACACACACACACACACACACACACACACACACAGAGCCAGAAGAGAATTGTGTATTTGTGTTAACAAGCTGAAAAAAAAAAACTATCAATATTGAGCTGACCAGCAGAAATATATACGTTGTTTTTCAAGAAAGGAAAAAAATACAACACACGCACACACATGCGCGCGCACACACACATACACACACAGAGAGCCAGAAAAGAATTGTGTTTTTGTGTTTGTGGGGATAAGGAA
>NW_004524872.1:290339-302839 GCF_000260255.1 Octodon degus | reverse complement strand
TGCTCGGCCCGTTGTCCCCAGGACAGGGCCTGTCCACATCGTGCCCCTCGCTGCTGGGGACCCCCGGGGCATCCTGGGCCTGCGGCCAGCAGGGTCCTGCAAAGAAAGGAGGGTACCCCAGGCACGGCTGGACTTGGGGTGGCGTGACCCCTCGCGTAACCTCCCCTGCACTTCGGGGGTCCGAGGCCCTGGCTGCCCCTCGGGTTCCCAAGCCTCCCTCCCTCTGCCCTCCGTTTGCTCATCTTATTCCGACTGCACAGGGGTCACTTCAACCACCGTGACTTCGCCCCAGACCCTGGCTTGCAGGCCGAGCCCAGGGGCAGCAGGGGCGCAGCGGGTGCTGCCGGCCGCTTGTCTCACGCCTCCTCCCCCACGCACCGCGCTCACTCGCTGCACAACAGCGCGCCCACGCGGCCACTTGCAGAATTGCAGCTTCACAGGGCTGGGGGCCCCTGTCCTTGGCTTGACAACCTCCGACCCCGAAATAGCCAAATCCCTAGGCTCCAAGAGCTCTGGACACTGACGAACCCTGCCTCTGCTCTGGGGAGCTATGGGGTGTTTCTGAGCCATACTCCCTTCTGTTCTCCCAGGACGGTGGGACTTTTGCAGTCTCTGCCAGCCCTTGTTTTAGGGGTCCTGGTGCTTCTAGGGGCTCAGTGGGCGGGGGAGGAAACCCCAAGAAAGCAGTTTATTTTTCCCATGTGGAAGCAGGAGGATGGAAGGTGTTTCCTATTTATACCTCCAATATGTTCAGTAATGCTTTCGCCACCTGCCCCCAGCCCAGAGAAGGGAAACCCACCCGACAGTGGCCAGCTTGTGGCCTCGATAACAGGGAGAGCTGCACCAAGTTATAGCCCTCTCTGAGCCTCAGTTTCCCTGTATGTAAATGACCTTCATACAAGTGCCTGTCCTGGTCGGAGTGCTAGGAGGGTGAGGTGGGAGGACTGGGATCAGAGAGTTGTGCCCGGCACCACATGTACCCAGGAGCCCACACCAGAGTGGCATCTTATCACCACACATAGAGGGTGTCAGGCCCATATCTCCTGCTGCTTTTCACTCAGCAGTGTTGGCTTGCAAAGACCTGTTGCTTCTAACCCTTCTAAGTGGGGCTCCCTTCTAACCCTCACTCACTGCTCCCCGTAGGCCGGGAGGGAGCCTGAGAAACAGTTTCTTTGTGGCTTTCCTGCTGCTTCTCAGCCCTCATACATGGAGACCTCAGAGTACTTGGCTTCCTTTTGGCATGTCTGAGGGTGAGGGGCTGGGTCCACGCGATGGACTGTTGGCGCTGAGTCTGAACTAAAATATTAAAACAGCCTGTCTTGTGATACTCAGAGTAACGGTCTCAGTGGTGTTCTGTGATCATCCTTGGTACAACTCGCAGTCTCCAAGTGACCACTCCACAGAGGCCATGAGACAGCGCATGTGTGCACCAAGCTGTCAACCCCGAGTCCCCAGATTGCCCAGAATGATCATGCCCCATGTGCTGGAGGAGGAGACAGAGCTCAGTACACTTTGGCAGGCACAGGAGGCCTTGTCCCTGCTCCACATCAGGACTCCACGGGCAACTTGAATGTGAGATCTCCCTTCTCATCCCAGTTTTGCCTTGTACAATGAAGGAGAGAAGGTGATTGCAAGAGTCTCAAGATGTCTTTGGAGGCTCTGGAAGGCAGAGGGCCTTGCGAGGGCTCTGGGAAACCTGAGAAGCCCGGACGGTGCCAGACTGGGCTTGGTCCTCCCAGCAATGAGTCTGGAGCAGAAAGGGTTCCTGAGGGAACCGGTGCACGACACCCTCCTGTGGCTCAGTGGAACCTGTTGGGATGCTTCCTCCTCAGTGTCTCAGGATTGACTACGTCCTCCTCCAGTGCCAAAGCCATCCCATGATCCAGAGAGAGGGGTTCCTGGAGCACCCTGTGGGCTTCTAGTTGGATGTGCACCTTCTGTCTTGGCGATGAGCAACACCAGGTGAAGAGCTGCGCAAGCACGGCCCATCGTGTGCTGGTCTCAAGGTCTACCCCCAACCGACGCCCTCCCTGCGGAGGTGCCCCCGATGTGCTCCAGTCCAAGCAAGGCTGAGGACAATGCTGTCTCTTTGCTTCAAGATGAGAAGACACCAAGAGGAAAAATAAGAGTAGAGGGAAGAAGACAGAGGAGAATTGAGCTAAGCTGTTTTGAGTGAGTGGCACTGAATTCAGCGGAGTTCCAGTGGGTTGAGTTGAGCTGAGTCTAGTTGAATTGAATCAATTTAAAGCCACCAGATACTTTTTACTCTTTCTGGCTCTGATCCAATTATTCAGGCAAATATTGTTGCCACCTGTGTTCCGTGGCACCATCCTGCCTGGGTTCCCGTAGCAGCTGCAGACCATCCAAGTCACTCACGCAATGAGCAGCAGCTCCTCTCTTGCGTACCTGACTTTTAGTTTTTTCCTCTTCCCCTTTGAAGTCCCTTCTCCATTCCCCAGGGTCTTACCCTGGGTCTTGCTCCTTCCTTCCTGGCTTTGATCTTTCTGTCTCTCGGGGACAGGCACATAGGTGGGCTTCCCTTTACTGAATGCATTGTATGGAGCTTTCTCTCTTGTGCTCTTTAATTTAGAATGTCATAGATGCACAGGGCATTCAACTTTTCCACAAAGCATTTGTTTGCCTTTTACGGCACCTGGATGGGAAAAAAATGCCCTCAAGGGGAGGGCTTCCAGTAATCCCCCTCAACATAAGACCGGAAGTTCTGTTGGCTAATTTTAAGGACCAGTTTTCACCACAAACATGAGCCCTAAAAGGTCCTCTGGAAAACTAGGATTTTGTGTAAGTAGCAGGTGGCTTCTGGGGTTGAGCTTGGATGAGACCAGGAGCTGTTTGGATCAGGATGTCATGGGTCTCTGTGTGCTTGGTGCAGAATTGGTGGTGATGGGAAGGAGCCGAAGCCTCTGTTGATTGGAAGAGGTCATTAAGCTTCACCTTTCTTGAGCAGTGTGAAATATTCATGGCAAGTTTTCTTTTCTATTTAGGCAGATCCATCCTTTTGCTGTTGATGAGAACAGAACCCAAGAAGCTCACGATTTTTCACTGTCAATGGGAAACAGTGAGGGACTGAATTAGGGCTGGGTCTGGAAGAAGAGGAACCAGAAGGGATGCTGGGCTCCTGATTTTGCTGCTGAGTTCCAGGATACCAACATGGACTCTCAAAGCTCCTAATATCTTTGAGATTGTCAGGCATTACTTTCTGGCAGGGGAAAAAACAAAGGAAGAAGTGGGAAGACAGTACAAGTCTCTGGTCAGGGAAGGAAAACTACAGTCATCATGTCCCAAGAAATCCATGCAGTGACCCCACAGCCTGTATTTTTAAAAATCTTCTTATTTATTTATTATTTGGCACAGGGTCTCGCTATGCAGCTCAGACTCATGATCCTCCTGTCTCAGACTGCACAGCACTGGGAGGCCAGGCTCGTGCCACCACACCTGGTTTTGGTGGTTAGCACGGTGCGCTTATGATACCCTGAGCCAGTGCAGCATGGAGTGCCGCGGATCGAACTCAGGTCCTTGCACTTGCCAGGCAGGTGCTTAGACTAATGCGATATCTCCCCAGCCCAGCCTGTATTTCTTGAGTAAGTTTCATTGACACCTTCATGACTTCAACTGAGATTATTTTTCATGCTCCGAGATATGCCCAAAAGTTATCTTTAAGAAGAGTGGCCCAGGAAGTTCACGCGTGCAGCGCACAGCAGCGCTGTGCAAGTGGATTATCGTCCATCAGGCACAGCTCACGGTCCGCAAGCACATTCAGCCAGCGAGAACTTTCCCAGGGCCTGTGCCCCTCCTCTTCGCTGGATGGAAATCTGGTGAACAGCAGGCGGAGCTACCATGTCCACCACCACGTCACGCCGCTGCGAACACCCAGCAGGCTTGCAAGGAAGCAGTGACCGAGCATATTTATCATTGCTTCACCTTGTAAGCAGCAAGCAAATCATCCATGTGATGAACGAGGAAATGAACGTATGACGGATAATAGATTATGAAATGAGTCAAGAAAGGAAAGACTCTCTCAGTTATAGACCCCAAAGGTCGCCTTCGGGAAAGGATAGGAATTTCCTTTTGCTCCTAAACTTAGTCCTGGCCTTTGAGACACAATCATCAAAATTAAAAATAAAGCCTAGGATACTTACCTTCAAGTCCTTTTCATGAGACAGAGGTTAGGGCCAGGGGAAGAGCTAATGGGGAAAAAGGGAGTGAAATTTGAAAGGAAAGTTAGCAGGCGGCTGATTGAGAGGTTGTGGGTCTCCAGCGAGTAAGAATGATCTAGGAAAGATTGCCACAAGAATTCACTTTGGCTCAGCAATGAAGCTCCCCAGCGGAGGCTGACTGATTTCTAGTGGCTTCCACCCCAGTGCTTGGGCTTTGGTGACTGTGGCAGGCCAGCTGAGACCAGCATGAGGGACCCTCTCACTTGGAAATTATGGTGGGAAAATGAGGTCTCCTCGTGTCCTCCGCATCCCAACCCACTTCTTGTTTGGGGAGAAGTCAGGGCCATACCCGCTGTTGCATAGATGGAGGGGCACAGCTCCTGTCACCCACCCAGCCCTTCCCTAGGAATGTGACCACATCTCCAGATCTGCCACATTCACATAGAAGATGGGTGTCTCTACCTGTGGCCCCAGTGGGGCCTCGCCGTCGGTCTCCTGAGGTCCTTGCCTGTGGGGTGTTCTTGCTGTTCCTCTCCCAGGCAGGTTGCCGATGTCTCTGCACCTGGGCTTGCAAGGGCCCTATGAACACCAGGGGCAGGAGACCTTCTAGAAAAGCTAGGTGTGCAGCATCTGGCTTCTCTCATCCTTGAATTAAGTAATTTAGGAAAAATTTGAAAAGCCACAGACAAAAGAAAACCCACCCTGCAGAACTAACATCCAGGGAGTTTGAGCCAAACTCAGCGGAGGCTTTCTGCCTAAACCTCATATTCTTGGATTATGAAAAGAGTGACATCTGCATTTTCATATATTTTAACATGTAATAATCCAAGAATTCTGAATAACAAACATTTCGATGGAGCAATTTCTTCCCTTATTCTTTCCCACCAGACAGGAGTTGGTCCGATGCTCTGGACTCTGTAGCTTTCTCTGTCTTGCCAGGACTGCCTTTTTATGTTTTCTTTAGTTTTTTGTTTTTATTTTTTTGATACTGGAGATTGAACCCAGGATGTTCACTGGGCTACATCCCCAGAACTTCTGGCTTTTATTTTGAGATTGAGCCTCACTAAGCCTCCCTGGCTGTACTTGAACGCAATACCTTCGCACCTCTGTCTCCTGGAGATCTGGGGCTGCAGTGTGCACCGCTGTGCACGGCTGCAGACTGCCTTGAAGAAGCACCGAGGGCATCGGGGGAACCAGCGGGGTAGCTAGTGGCTCTGGAGGTGTGAGGCATGGACTCACGCCTCAGGGATGTCAGAGCAGGTGTAGTACACGCAAGGTCTGTTCTGTTGCTCCTTGGTTCTTCCAAGTTGAATAGTAACAATGGTCTGTTGATTAGCTTGCACAAAAGCCTCCTCACCAGCTGGGGTGTTCTGTGCATTTAATCTCAGCCTGAAAGGAGAGAAAGAAATGACTACCAGCAGACACCATGAGCTGCCAGCTGCCAAGGCCACAGAGCCAGGCCCCAAATACCACTCCCTCCACCTGCTGTCTCAGAAGCCCCTTAGGACCAACAGGCTGTTTCATTTCACAATTAGAGCTCAGGATCAAAGTGCCTGAGAACAAACACAAGGGCTCTCTCTTTGCTTACAGCCTCTTGCTAACTCCACAGTGTACCCAGATAGAACTCCTCACTCACAGGGAACCTAGTGTGACTGGGACCCCGTGCGGGCAGCAAAAGCGGCCACAGTGCTCCTGCGCAGTGCTGTGCTCATTCCCTGGGCCCTGAAATGCAAGTCTGTTGCTCTTAGAAATGAGCCCACCTGCCTGCTGCCCGGAGAAAGCACTCTAGCGCCACCTTGAGCCGCAGTTCAGAAGGGATGGAAAGATCCAGAAGCAGCTGGCTCCTGCTTTCAAGGGCCAGTACTCAGGCATAGCCCAGTCTACCTTCTGGTTCCCAGTGTCTTGGCATCCGCTCCCCTCTAGATCCCCTGTGACCAGCCAGTCACGGTCATCAAGAGGAGAGGTGTGGACCCAGCACAGTGCTCTGGGTTAAACCAGCACCTGCCTGCCCTGCCTGCCCCCTCTGAGAAGCAACCGGTGCAGCTCCCCACTGCAGATTGAACTCTGGGGTCAGCCCCTGCCCTGGCCTCTGGGAGCTATTCAGATGTCAGTTAGGTAACTGCAGGTGAAGGCAGATTTCCTGCAAATTATTCCAAGATTGGGGGTAGGAGATGTGCGTTAGAATCAGAGGGAAGTGGCCAAGCTGAGACTTTTTGTTTGTGAAAGCTGTCCCTTGTCACCTCTGTCTTTCTTCCAGCTAATCAGCCTGACCCTTCTCCTTCCACGCTGTCACAGGCCTCTCCAGCACAGCCCAAGGCTCAGGTTTCCCTATTTCCAGGCAGGCTTCTGGGCTCCTCGTGTGGTCCCACTTAACACTTTAAGGCTTCCGAGCAGGTAGGGAGGCGGAGGGGGTCTGGGCTGGGCCTGCGCTGCCTGCCATCCCCATGGGTACCTCAGCCTTGGGCACCCAGAGCCCGTTCTAGAGGCAGCCAGGTCCTCCCTGGGTGCGGTCGCCCACCCTCACCCGGTGCTGGGAGTCCAGCGAGTTGTCTGGAAGCATCAACGAGTGATGAGTGTGCGGCGGCGGCTGCTTTGTTAGAGCAGAAGGAAGGCTTGTTTAACTGCGGACACACTGTGTGCACTTCCTGACGCCGCTGGCACAAATCACGCACGTCACATGGAGCCTCAAGTCTGTCTCCTGTCTCAGGGGAAGCCTGTGGCTTTACCACCTCTGGAAGTCTCCGTTGCAAGCTGAGGTCTTGTGCTCAGAGTCAAGGTTTGTGTAGGATACGGATCCCTGTGAGGGCCACCGTTCAGCACCCACACTTTTGCAGCCTGGAGGGCTGCTCCGCGCCTCCTCCCCCAGCACTCCCAGGCTCCCCTCACCATAGGCAGTGTCACCTGTTCTTCAGGTTAGTGCTTTTTGGGACAAATTCCTCTTTACAAGAGACTATGAATACAGCATTGAGTCCATTGTAAGGAAGCCCTGCCAGGTTCCTAGAAAATGAATTCTCTGACTGTATGCACTCACCCAGTTTAGAAAGGATGGGAATGTAATTAGGAGAAGCGGTTATTGTACAGCTAGAGAGATTGACTTTTATCACGGAAAGGGAGGCCGGGGAAGACAATGCCAATTCCAGTAATTAAATATTTTTGCAGAGGGGCACATCGTGGGGGACTCTTAAGATGTTTAATGTAACCTGTTAGCTTCTGGCTCTAGCTGATGACAAACTCTCCACCCGAATGAGGCAGAGGGGGAGGGAGGTGGCTGCCTGCAGGTCCCCAGCACCTGGTGGGGTCATGGTATGCTGCAAGCCCCAAGTTTTTCCTGCTTCATCCAACAAATACTGGAATTTCCCCTGGGGCCAAGCTCCAGGCTTGGAGGTGTATGTGGGGTGGGGACTAAAGTGCAAAAGTGACAAGGCCGCTTGCTATTGGCGCTTCCTTTCTTCAGGATAAGCTCGAGTCTGCAGCGCCCTGTGCGGAGCGCTAGAGCTTCCTAGTTCTGAATTTTCCAGGACACTTCCCTTTGGAGATGGAGAGGGTGTGACTGTGATCCAAGGCACCAAGTGGCCTCTAGGAGTGCGGCAGGCAAAGTTGATTTCTGCAGACCTTCCAGCAGAACGCCCCCAAGCGGGAGTCTCAGCCACGCGCCTCATAGGTCCCTTCCATGTCCTTCTGGGACTTGTCGTGTCTTTGATTTTTCCTTTTTGGCCTTCTTTCATCTTTTAGACATTTTTCTTCTTAGTCTGTGCATGCTACCATGGTGTGTAGACGCCTTGCGGGGAGCTGGTGCTGATACAGCCTAACTCCTTCTCCTGTCCCCTTTCCCGGCCTTCCCTTTGACCTCCCTCCGTCGCTTGATCCCCTTTCCACTTGAAAATGATCTGTCTCCCTACTTGCTATTATGTTTCTTTCATTTTGCTCTTTATTTATATTTTGGATTTTTCCTCCAAGAGAAGCTATGTGATATTTAAGCTTCTGTGTTTAATTTATTTCACTTATCATTCCAACCCCAAGGAGCATCCATGCTCCAGGAAGTTCTCCTTCACCTTCTCTACGACAGAGTAGTACTCCATTGTCTCTGAATGCCGCTTTTCCCTAGCCACACTTCTACTGAGGGACCTGCAGGCCCCCTCCAATGCTTAGCTGTCATGATGTGTGCTGCCCTAAGCATGGGTGTGTAGGTAGGTAACTTGGCACCTTTCATCACTGTAGGAAGATTCCTAGACGGGGAATAGCTGGGTAAGTGGAATTTGTAATTTTAGCATCTTGAGGAATCTCTGTCCTGACCTCCAAGAGGCCTGTTCTAGCTTACACTCCCACCAGTGGTGCAGCAGGGCTCCGTGTCCCCCTGCTACTCACCAGCAGCTGTTATTACTTGATTTTCTGGTGGCGGCCATTCTTTCTGGAGTGAGCTGGAATCTTAGCGCTGTTTTTATTTGCATCCTGCTGATGGTCTCAGATGCTGGGTGTTCCTTCGTGTGCTTCTTGGCCATTTGCACTTCTAAGAAGTCCCTGCTCACCTCACTTGCTTATTTTTGGTGGGCTGCTTATCTAGGGCAGGGTGTTGACATGAGCTTGTGAAGCTGAACATGTCACAGCATGAGACAGAGCTGGGGACACCAGACCGGGCCACCAAAGGAGTGACACATTTGCCAGCCCATGGATGGAACCCCACATCTGCTTTTGTTCTGCCTGGCTTGCTCGAGGGTCAGGAACCCGGGCCTGCCCTTTCCAAAGGCCCACGGTTCCCTGCTTTTAAGCACCCTGTTCACATTCTGGAGCCATTTCTCTTCTGGGTCAAGAGGTCTTGTGTCAGCTTGTAGAGACACTGTTTGGACGTACTCCGTTGTGTCACTAGGAATGGCTTGGTCCTTTCTACCCTGTGACACTGGCCTTGCCCTGGCCTCGCTGTCTTGAGTGCTGCGTGTTAGTTTTGCTGACCCACCATCCAGCTGGCTGCCGGCCGTGGTGAGCTCACCCTGGAATATACATTTGCTGGGTGTGGAGCCTCTGAGAAAGGCTCTTCTTATTAAAACAATAATAGCTGGAGCACAAAATGATGAATCTGCCAGTAAATTCTTATGAGAAGTTTATTGTTATGATAATATTTCAGAAATCTGCCACATTGTTCCCAGAGGAAACACAGTTCAATGTTTGAGAATAAAATCCATGTAGGATTGAGACAGTGCCTTATATCTGAAGGTTTCAGAGCTTTCCTCCCTTTGCCCACAAACGCTCTATAGACAGTTTCAGCAGCTGAGAAGTGGTGGCACCTTGTCCAGGGTCCACCATGAGGTCACAGCAGAGCCAGCTCTTCCCGAGCCCCTCAGCTCTCCTTACCGCTGTGCTGGATTTAGCGTCTGTGGGATGCTGCGCATCTTCCTACCTGGCCCTGCAGTCCACAAGGGCTCCCAGCACGGCTTAACCTCGACTTGTGGGCGTCCAAGGGTCCTGTTTACAGAGGAGAAATTTAAAGAGCAAGAAGAAAGAAGAAAAAGGAGAAAGAAGTCGATTCTGGAGTTGCTGTGTCTGGAGCAGGGACAGTCATGGAAGTTTAAGGCAAAGTCTCTGTTGGGGACCGAGAAGTGCTTGCCAAGAGGTGATCCCAAGGAAGAAGCTGGGTAACCCTGCACTTGGATTTCAGGGAAGGACAGAAGTACCTGCCACTGGTTTGGCCCCATGCAGAAGTGTGGAACAAGACCACAGGCACTCTGAATAAGGGCTGGGCAGCACGCAGCCCCGAGGGGCTCCTGCGCCTGCAGGCTCAGTGAGAGGCACAGACAAGTTGGAGAGAGTGGGTCCTTGCGAGGAAATCTGAGAATGCTGTGGACGCCGTCCTCCCACCCACATGTAAAAGCTCCTGCTGTGTGCTAGGCACAGGGCAGGGGACAGACGTGCACCCCTTTCCTAGGGAGCCTCGGGGCCTGGACTGCCCCGGCTCTGAGGCTGGTGCCAGCTCTCTGCCCTGAGATGCTGCTCAGGGCAGTGTCCTGTGTGCCAGCAACAGCACATCTCTCACCTGGCCAGGGGCATGGCGGGCGCCTCCCATTGGGCCTTGGGTCCTGGGGATTGCAAGCTGCAGAGCAATGGAGATGCGTAGCTCCTTCCCAGCTTGCTCCTGTCCTTCTGGCCCTAGTCCTGCCTCGTCCTTTTCAGGTTGAGGAAAAGCAGCCCCATCCCCTTTTACCCCCCCACCAGCAGCTTTAGACACTTGAGGCCAGTTCTGGGAAGGTCCTTCCTGGGCTCAATTTGCTTTCCTGAGTCTATGCAGTCTGAGCAGAGCCTGAGAGGGCAGTGGGCAGCAGGGGTGCAAGTTGGGCAGGAAGGCAGGGGCTTCTGGGCGGAGAGGCTCGCAGTGGCGGGAGGCCAGCATCCGGCCACCCATTGAGGTTGTGATATGCTCCAGCTTCTTCTGTCTCTAACACTGGGTCAGAGTTGCGGTTTTGGAGACTCCACCTGGGTCTTGGAGGCGTGGCTGGCCTTCCAGCTTGGGCCATGTATCCAGGATGCTTGGAAGAAGCTGTTCTGTTCAGCAGTGAGGAAAATGTATTCCAGGCTTTTCTGCACAGGGTCAGTCCAATACAGGTTCTGCTTCTCCCAGAGGGTGCAGAATAGCTGGAAAGTCCATGGGAAAACATCCCTCCATCCGCCAGGAAGCCTGGTGTTCTGTAAGAAGATCTTGATTTGTTTGGGTTTTTGGATCTGAGCAGAAAGATGTAAAATGGTGCTCATAAAACAGCTGGGAAATCGCTGGGTTGCGCCGCCGCCCTGGACCTTGACAGAGTCAAAGCAGGGAAATCAGTGCAACGAATAAGTAAATAAATACATAAATACCTTTAAATTTAGGAGGGGGCTAGAGAGGAAAGTATAATTGACTGGCAGTTGGGGCAGGGCAGCCTTGCTGTAGGAAACGTCTCACAAGAAAGCTACAGAGTGTCTCTCCTGGATCCCGACCAAACCCTGCACTCAGCACGCACCAGGGGTCAGGCCCAAGGACTTGGCGGAAGGACCGGGGCCTGGCCTCACAGCGAACGCAGCTCGGTCCGCACGCGTCCTATAGGGCCGCAGCGGGGCCTGGCGGGCGCAAAGCGGCTGTGATGTATGTATGTATGTATGTATTTATATATTTATTTATATTTTTAAAGAATTCAAAATAGTGATAGAAAACAGAGTTAGAAATGATACAAGATTTCATTAGATAAAGTAACAGGACTTCAACAACGGTTGCTGTATTACGTGGTGGGATCTTCAAATTAGTTGTTCAGATTGCCAGATAAAAACGTGTAAGATTCATTTAAAGAAAACAAAGCAAAAGAAAACAATAATAAGGAAGTTACAAGAAATTCAAAAGAGGAGGAAAAAAATCAAAGTTAAAAAAAAAAAAAGCTTTAAGCATTAACTACTCCTTTTAAAAGACCCACAGAAATTGACAATACAATTATCCAAACTATTCTTCATGTATCCCTAAATATATTTTTCCCTTCTTTCATTTGTCCTTTTCCTTATCCTAGTTTTTCCTTCCCATTGAGCAATTTCTTTCCGTTTCGTAATGTCTTGTTATACCTTTTAGATTTTACTTACTTTTTCAGGTTCTCAGACTGAGATAATGTAATGTTTGCACGTGTGGATCTGATTTACTTCACTTACCAATATAGTCTTTAGCTGCATCCATTTATATACAAAAGCCTCAAATATATATATATCTATCCGAATAGTACTCCATTGCACAAAAATACCATATCTTTTTTATCCATTCCTCACTTGATGGGCACGTGACACATCATGCTGCCGTAAGCATGGGTGCACACCTATTGCTGTGGTGTGATGATTTCAGTTCTTTTGGAAAAGTACCCAGGAGGGGAATAGCCGGCTGAATGGGACCTCCAGTCCTAGCTGTCTGAGGAATCCTCATACTGATTCCCATAATGGCTGTACTAGTCTTCACTCCCACCAACAGTGGAGAAGGGCTCCTTTTCCCCCCGCAGCCTCTCCAATATTTGTTATTGGTTGACTTCTTGATGACAACCGTCCTTTCTGGCATAAGATGGTATTTCAGCAGTGTTTGAACTTGCATCTCTTGAATAATCAATGATGTTGAACATTTTTTCATATATTTATTTGCCATTTGCACCTCTTCGTTTGTGAAGTGTATATCTATCTCAGATGCCCATTGTTGGATTGGGTCTTTGAATTTTGGAGGCCTGAATTTTTTTTTTTTTTTTTTTTCTAGATAGGTGTCCTTTGTCTGATGGACAGTCTACTATAATTGTGTCCCACTTCATGGGTTTTCTTTTTACTCTGTTGGTGATTTCTTTTGAC
>NW_004524872.1:280580-290239 GCF_000260255.1 Octodon degus | reverse complement strand
TTTTTTTTTAGTTCTTTATATGTTCTAGATAGGTGTCCTTTGTCTGATGGACAGTCTACTATAATTGTGTCCCACTTCATGGGTTTTCTTTTTACTCTGTTGGTGATTTCTTTTGACATGCAGAAACTTTTCAAAAAGATGAGATCCTTACTGTTAATTCTTTGAAGCATTTCTCATGCAGTTTGATTTTTGTTCATAAACTCTTTACCTGCCCCTATGTTCTGAAGGTTTCTACCTATTTTCTCTTCCAGAAGATTTAGTGTTTCAGTTTTAAGATTTAAATCTTTGATGCATTTTGACAGTAGTTTTGTGCCTGGTGATAGATGTGGGTCTATTTTGAGTCTTCAGCATGTGAAAAGCCAGTTTTCCCAGCACCATTTATTAAAGAGGCTATCTTTCTGCCAATGAATATGGTTGGTCCTTTTGTCAAAAATAAGGTGGCTGAGTGAGCTTGTAGTTGTGTCTACATCTTCTAATCTATTCCATTGATCCTCAGATCTGTTTTTATGCCAGTACCATGCTGATTTTATCACAGTAGTTTTGCAGTATAATTTTAAATCAGGGATTGTGATGTCTCCTGCCCTTCCTCTGTGGGCCAGTGTCTCAGTTACTCTTCTCTCATTGCTGGGACAAATACCTGACACTCAAAATGAAGGAAGGAAAGGTTTAGTTAGCTCACAGTTACTGGAGGTTTCAGCCCATACTCAGCTGGCTCCAAGGCAGAGCGGCACATGGCAGAGGGCAGCTATTCATGGTGGTGGCCAGAGCAGAGAGCAAAGGGAGGAGAAGCAGCAACAACGGCTACAGCGAGGAAGACTGTCTCCCTCAAGTTGCATTCAGGCTGTCTGCCCCAGGCTGGGTGGAGTACTCACACCTACAGTCCCAGCAGTACTAAGACCCATAATCCCAGCCTTGGTCATGAATTAATCTCAAACTCTAGAAGTCCCTGCCCTATGACTTCAAAAGGCTTTGGGGGGACAACTAGATACAAACCATAACACCCAGGATTGTAAAGCTGCCTCTTATGTCACATCTCAGAGGTTTTGTGGTGATAACATCTCCCCTCTGCCTTGCCAGAGCACCCCAGCTTGGTCATTACTCAGCACCTGCGGATCTCAGCCCCTGCCATGAGGCTGGCAGGCTTACCGAGGGGGACAGAGGAGAGAGCCGCTCGCTTCCTCTGAGTTCCCACTGTACTTCCTGTGGGGCCATTCTTCTCTGCAGATTGGAAATGGGCCAGATCTTGTCCATGGATCCCAATGTGGTCCCTCTGTCTGTCCCATCTTCCTTCTTTCCACTACATGAATTGTACTGGAAAACAAGAAAATTCAGGTTATAATCCAGATATACTTGTAGAACTTCTCTTGAAAAGTCAGACCACCTGGTGGGGACAGTTGTGTACGTGAGTGGCGCTGGCACTGTGATAATTCTGAACGATGCCATTGACCCTAAGCTGCGTCCTTTTCTAACCTCATGTCTGGCTCTGGCTGTGTCCCCCCTCAGGTGATGCCGTAGTTGTTGAGTGTGCAACCCCCGATTCTCTACAGGGACCTACTCTTTTGGGGTGAGCATGCTCCCCTGTCATCAAGGAAGAGTAAAGGAGATGGAGAAGATGGCTTGGCTGCCTAGTGAAGCCTCCATGCTCAGACGTGTGGTGGGGACAACGTGCATCTGTCACAGCACAGCACAGGCTCCTCTTGCAGTTGCCGTGTCTGCTGTGGCCTGAGCGCACCCCAGGTAGGTCCAGAGCCCAAGTCCAGCTAGACTGTTTGGGTATTTTTAAACTCTTGTATTAATACTAATGGAAAGATTAATATTTAGAATATTGTGGAGATATTCTTATAATAGAAATAAAATATTAATAGAAATATCAAGGCTCATCCATGAAGGCCTGGCTAAATAGAGATATTGCACTGGATAGAATTCTAATTAGCAGTTATAAAAACAGTGAACAATAGCTCCATTGATATAAATTAAAATGTACTCAAAAAAGGAAACTATAACAGGAGTTGGCAAAGTGCTACCTCAGCCTGTTTTGTAAATAAAGTTTTATTGGCACCCATCCATGCCCATTTGTTTACATAAAAGCTGGCAACTGCTTTGCAGCTACAAGGGTAGCATTCAATAGCTACAAAAGAGAATATTTGGCTTGCAGAGCCCCAAATATTGATCAGCAAGCCACTTACAGAAAATAAAAATGCTCTCCTCAGCTCTGTAACTTGGGACTACATGTACGCTTAATGGAGAGCTACTTAAGTTCATGCCAGAGGTCATCACTAAGTAAAGTCCTAGGATAAGAAATAAAAATTTTTCTTGATCCAAAATTTCTATTTCTTTAAAATAATGGTTGAAGCAAGATAAAGAAACGTTAACAGCTGTCACATTTCGGTTGAAGGCTCACAGGTGTTTGTTTTATTACTCAGTGAACTTTTCTGTATTTAAATTGTTTTAATACAAAATTTTTCATAAACGAACCAAAAAAGTTTCAGGAATGGAGTAATTATATTTACATTATAAATCCCTTAGAGTGACATTATAATTACATGTGTAAAATGATTACCATAGCTATCTTCTTAAATATTTCATGCATTATTTCCCATTTCAGTCTAAATTATTTGGAAGGAAAGAATTTCAATTTCAGGTTTTCTCACATTGTATATTTTATGAGCTCCTTTCCATATCTTTATAAATAGTTTCTAGGCGCAACCAACAAACTCATTTAGTCTGGGCACTGACTTTCCCCTTGTGGTCTGTCTTAATACCCCCTCGACACAGAAGTGCTGGGAAGACAAGCTCAGGAGCCCAGTCCAATTACGCAACCCACGCCTTCCAACATGTAAATAAGCCACGTCTCCAAATCCAGGAAAAATAACCAGCTGTGCATTTTGTCTCACTTGCTCAAATCACAGGAACAATTTATGTCCCTGAGATGGAATTTCAATTTGATCTTGGAGTTCACTTGTGGGCCCAACACGCATTACAGTGGGAAAGAAGGGGGCTGCTGAAGTTGAGAAGAACTGGAGTTAAAGGAATGTAAACCAGATGCCTGGATTTGTGTGGATGACAATTCAGGCCAGGTACTGGGGTTGGGCAGGTAGCTTGGGAAGAAGTGGAGCCAGCCTCAGGCAACTTGGGGGACGACAGACAGGCAGTGAAATTTGGGGACTTCAGTTGCTCCATCCCCAGCTCTTTCTGCTGCAGGATTTGAGGGCAAAGTTGGAAATTTCAGCAGAATACATCCTCTCCATACCTGAATGACAGGCTATTCGAAAGATGCTGGGCAGCCACGTGGGTGTCTTTTGAAAACAGACATCTGGAATTTCCCAGACTTCTTGCAAATAATCCACAGTACTTTGTTAGGGTGGAAAAACCTGAATTTCTTCCTCCTCTGTCTGGAGTACATACAGTAACGTCTTTGTGATTTGGCAGGATGTGCCTGGCCAGGAAGACCTCTGCTCTTGGCAGGGCTCTGCAGCCATGAACTCGGTGACCTGGACAGAACAGGGCCCCCAGGGGTCTCTGCCTGCTGCTCTGTACATTGGGGGTCTGCAAGAAGGCCGGGGGACCCCAGCTTTTATCTTTAGATTTCCCAAAGTCATATGATCTTAGATTTGATGTGTGATCCCTGCAGATGTGTCCACATTGGCCGCCAGCGACTGCAAAGTCTAGAGAGAGCAGAAGCCAGGGGGTGGAGACAGGCAGACAGGGCTCCTTCCCCTGGTGGGTGTGGCTTGTAATCAGGGGCCCCAGATGGGGCCTCCTCCCAAGACATTCTGTGGCTTTTCTGGGGCCCATGATCAGACCTGGCCAAAAAGGGGGCATTGTGCTCTGGGGACCCCACGCTTCTCACATCCCAAGTGTCCATCCCGCTCTCTCTGATCTGTAAGCAAGCTCCTGGGACCCAGGTTTTAATGTCATCTCCCAAGTCTGTCCTGACTGCACTCCAAGGACCTGAGTTGGTCTACCATCTCCTAGCTCAGTGACCTTGGAACATACTTAATTTCTCCAGGGACTTGAGTCCTCACCCAAGAAGCCAGGATTTTCAGTGTCCACTTCATAGGGATGTGACAAAGATTTGAGAGCATGGGGATCAGAGCTCTGGGCTGGCCACAGGAGCACATATCCTGGCCCCTCACTGAGACCTGGGGGGAGGGGGTCCAGTCCTCTGCCTGGTGAGCAGTGCTCTGCGCAGCTTTTAGGCGGAGACACACCTCATCTCTGCTCCTGTCCTGAGCTCCAGGGGCCGTGGTGTGAGCTGGTCTGTGGTCCTGTTGTCCTCTGGCTTCCTGCAGATTTGGCCAGTAAAGGCAGGCAGAAGGGAAGGGAGGGGTCTGCTGCTGGTTTCTTCCCCAGCTAGATTGGTGCATTTTTCTTCCTAACTCCAGCTGGCTGGCTGCACTAGTGCCAGCCCCTCAAGGCTCAGGGTGTGGCTGCTCCCTGGTGGAACACCTTCTGCTGCTTTGTAAACACCCCCACCTTGCCCGGCATGACTCTGTCCTGTCACACACAGTCCTCTGTGTCAGCCTCCTCTGCCACTAGGAAGTGGCACTGCACAAGGAGGCTGGGTCATGTGGAGGAGACATGTTGGTGGGAAGACCTTGGAGCTATCAGACGGGCACGTGGGGAATGGGGGCCTTGATTGGACCAGCCCAGGATGCCATGGGCTGACAGTGTCCCTGTGAACAGTCAAGGAGGTGGCACTGGGCTGGAGAAAAGGAACCAGGGAACAGTTGGAGCAGAGGCCCAAGGCAGTTCATCAGAGACACAGTGATGCCCTGAGGGTCCCAGGGAAGGAACAAGAAGGAGGGTGACATCCAGGACAGAGGTCGGGGCCCAGGGCCCCTGGGATACCAGGATCCAACACTAAGAGCTAAACTGTGCAGCCTGGTTTTCACTAAGGGAGGGTTGCCCTGTGCTGCTGGAGGGTGGACTGTAGGGTGCAGTGACAGGAGAGGGGCACCCAGAGGAGTGACAGTGACTTGGTGCAGGGTAGGAACCCAGGCAAAAAGGGACAGGTCGCATTACCCGAGGCAGGGAAAGAGTATTTTCTGGTCACTTTACACTTTGTGGAGGACCAGGTTTTCTAATTTAAGTGCAAGCTAATTAAGCTTTATGGAAAGTAAAAATTAACGATGGTCCAATGACCCCAAAGCAGCTCAAAAGAAGGGATCGAAAGTCCCCTGCATGGAGGGAATAATGCAAAATGTTTGTGAGTTTTGACCTGCTTGGCTGTAGCTGGGTTTTAATAAAATTAACACATTTAGAATTCTGTGGTATTTTTCTATCTCAAAACAACAACAAAAGGAAACGCGCCACCCCATTTCGCATGGAGAAGCACAGTGGCAAGGCCACCCCGAGTGACCACCTGTGGCCTGGTCCCTGCTCTCTCATGGTCCCTCCTGGTCTCTCCCCGGCAAAGCTGTGGCTCTCTGGGGAGAGGTTAACTTTAATTAAATTATTGAGAATTACTTTGAGATTCATGTTTTTCCTCATATTACTAAAAAGTAATCACAGTCCTGATGAAGACCGTATGTGTCCTGGGTCTCATTATTAAATCATCGCATTGTTTTATAATTCCTATTAGCTGCTTTGGTGAAAGGGTAGAATGAAGGAACGCAGAAGAATCCTTATGCTTTCGTTCTGGGGCTTTATTTGCTGTCATTACCCTTCACATATCCCTGAGGGTGGTGGCGAAGAAGCTGGGCTGAGGTGGCCTTGGAGGAGGCCGAAGCCCCCTGGAGAGTGGGGATTCCTGGCTGTGCATGGCTGTGCCCCTGGGCTGGGAAAGTGAGCCAGGATCTGAACATGGGCACCAGCCCCAGACTGACCCGAAAGAGCTGACCAGGCCTGGCTGGGTCTCATCCTCAGATTCC
Source organism: Octodon degus (assembly GCF_000260255.1). Taxonomy (NCBI): domain Eukaryota; kingdom Metazoa; phylum Chordata; class Mammalia; order Rodentia; family Octodontidae; genus Octodon; species Octodon degus. Next base: position 284,366 of record NW_004524872.1, on the reverse strand, counting down.
TCAGGCTCCCTCACATCGGCTTTCCATGAAGTCTTGGACATATCTGGGGTCTCAAAGAGAGAAGGGGAGGCGCTAGCAAGCACAGAAAGCGCAGACATCTGATGACTCCCCTAGAAGGTTCTATTGCTCCAACAAGGAGGCACCGGGCTGCTCCCTTCCTTGTAGAGTTTATCTCATCAGAGCAAAAGGAGCAAAAGAGCCTTGTCTCAAAACCCAAGCTAAAACATTATAAGAAAATTATGGGGACAAATTACAGTAATTTGTGAATCTGAGAGAGAGAGAGAGAGAGAGAGAGAGAGAGAGAGAGAGAGAGAGAGAGAGAACCACCAAAATTTCTTGCAGTGAAAAATGTCCCAGGGCAAGGTGTGTACCACGGTGGCTCCAGAGGCCCAGCAGCACCACCAGGATGACGGACTGCACATGGAAGTTGCTCAGCAAATCCCTCCTGGGGGATTGCTAGTGGGGTTCTAGCTCCTCCTGGGAAGCAGGGGATGATCGTCATTTGATTTTGTCACCCTGGGTCACCACTCATAGAGGCTGCCCTGAAGACAATGCTCTTCCCTGAGCCTGCTGTGGGCAAGAGCCTGTCTTGGGGCTAGGGGGATACCTGGGGCTTTGCTCAGACCCATGGACTGGCATTCTCTGAGCTTCGTGGCCAAGCAAAGTGTGGGTGCTGAGCTCCCTGCCAGCTCAAGGCTCCATGTTGGGTAGACATGCCCAGGCATCTGACCTGGTCCATCACAAATGAGCTTGTGACCTGCACAGAGAATTCCAGGCTGCTACAAAGAATTAAATGGGTGTGACACACTTAGATGTGTACCCTACACTCAACCCCTCTTTTATTACAGTGCACATCATCCACATCATGCTATGAACTTGGCATGGATTTCCATCTAGTCCTATACTTCTTGAAAGCCCCTAATACTGTTATACTCTGCAATTCTTGAATTTGTAGTTTTTCTCCCAATTAGCAGATAGATGTGCCCAGTGAGAGACACTTGGTGTGGCCAACTTTCACTCACTTACCTGTTCACTCATGCGCTCAGTCTCCGATGTGGATATTTATAGAGACAGTCCTAGGTGTTGGAGGCCATGATGTTGAGCAGGACAGGTGCCCACTGTCATGAGACTGACTGACCACAGGGGGCGCTAGACAAGCAAATGAATGATGATGAACAGAAAGGGCAGACAGCAGGGGTATTCTAGCTGTGTGGGTCCTCCGGGCACCACAGGCCAGAAAGTGGGAGTTAGCTGGACCAGGACGATGAACTGGCAGGGAGCAGGTGAAAGTGTTTCAGGCAGAGGGGACCGTGGAGGCAATGGGAAGCATGTTGGCCAGATGTGGGCAGGGAAGTAAGTGGAGGATGCGCCAGTGTGTAACTGTGGCTGTGGCCACTGCCACGGAAGCTACAGCTCTCATAAGTCCCTCTTCCCTGCTTGGACATGTGTCAACCCAACAGTTCCCTGTGTGCCAGAGGGTTCCAGGGCGGGAACATCAGAAGTTAGAAACTCAGCACCAGCCAGCTCTCCCGCCCAGCCCCCGGCCCCGGGCCTCAGGAGACACAGGTCCTTGAAAACCAAGGGATGGCTCGATAAGTGGGCTAATTTGCATTTAATAAAGGTACAAATTGCAGCAGCATCTAACCATGGCAACGGGCAATTATATTAGGTTGAGACTAAGCATGGGAGAAAGAAACAGAGCACCTAAATGAAGAAATGAAGACAGTCCAGTTCTTCCTCGGCTGTGCAGATGGCAAGAACATGGGAGAGGAGGCCGGCTTAAGGGCTGAGTGCAGCAGAGGCCTCACTAGGAGAGCCCCCACTGGCCCATCACTATCTTGAAATTATTAATTGCTGGACAAAGGGGGCTGAATTTCCATTGCTTTGGTTCCTACAAGTCTTGTAACCAGGCCTCATAATGTACATTGGCCACCACAACTGGCCTGGGCCACTGAAAGTCTTTTAAATGTCCTCCCCTCCCATGTCCCATCTGATTTGTCAGGCCAAATGAGCTGTGGCATTTTTTTTTCTTTCTTTTTTCTAACTTATCTGACCTTTTAAAGTCTAACATGCCCATAACAAATTTCATAAGTCTTACTGACTTTTTAAGTATAGTTGAACCTTGGAAGATATGAAACACTCCTGTCCCCTGGCGGGCTCCCTGCTCCTCTTTTGGCTAGCTGCCATCCGGGGCATAGCATCCCTGGCATGTTTTGTGGCAGCATTTTATTTCAGGCAAGATTTTCTTATCTCAGTTTTCAACTTCTCCTGTGGGCTCTGCGGGTCCTTCGAAATCTAAAAAGTCTCAAGAAATACAAAATAGAACTACTGCAGATAAGTCTTTCCGATGGTAAAAACACCCATCCTGGAAGGCCCAAGATGGTCCAATAATGAGAACTGCAACGGTGTCTTGAAGGCGTGTTTTTGCAAGGAGATGGGCAGATCTCTTAGCCGACGCTTTCAGGAATCTGGAATTATATACTTTGCGATGATAGATTATCTTAATTGTTTCATTAATGTGAACTTGATATAAAATAGCCTCCTGGAGCACACAGCAGAGGAAGAGAAGGAGATTAATAACTTAATCAAGCATTTGGAGACAAGTGGCAGGCCCCATGGCAAGAGTACTCTAAAAATTTCATTTCAAAATGTAATTATATTGATTGGAAAGACACATTTCTTTGTTTCAGAGAGTGGGTCTTATAGTTTGAGAGCATTTAGCTGAATTGATAGAATGATATTTAAAATGCTATCTTCTTAATTGTATCAAAACATAACGCTCCAGCTTTTACTGCAGAAAGCATTAGGTTTTGGGAGGCTTCTGTGATTTTGATGTTAATGTGGGCTGGCCATTGGTGGTATTAGGAACAGGAAGCCCACGAGTGGAAAGGGATCTATCCTCGGGATCCTGGAATCTATCCTTAGTGTGGGAAAGATGGCTGCGGTCTTGTGGGTCGGGCACAGGGTGAGGGTAGGAGAAGAAGTGGTGAACTGGGACAAAAGAGCCCGAGATAATATTGTAGGTGCTGCAGCCAGTGAGCCTGGTGTCCTTGATGGTTCAAAAGCTCCTGTGCTGCCCCCTGTAGATGCACACACTCTTCTGTTGATTTAAAAATAATTACTTCATTTAAGAAAGAAAATATGCCAAATTAAAACGCCTAATTAAAATTAGTAGTTGTAGACAGCCAGTTGTGGATGGATGGTTTTTCTTTTCTTTTTAAATCCAATTTTAGCATGTTTTCTTTATCCCTCAGAAAAGCAGGCTTTAATAAATCATTGAATTTTATAAAAAGAGCCAATCAAAAGCTGGGCAAGTAAAATGAAGAGACGCTTCTCAGAATAAGAAGAAGCACCAGGGGCCAATAAATACAAGAAAACATGTTCAACATTGCCGGCAGTAGAGAAATGCAAAGTGAAGCAACACTGACACTCCATCTTGCTCTGGAAACAACGGCTGTCATCGAGAAATCAAACAACAGCAGATGCTGGTGAGGCTGTGGGGAGAAAGAAACCCATCTCCACTGTTGGTGGCATGTAGACTGGTACAACTACTGTGGAAACCAGCTGCTCAAAAACGAAAACTAGAGTTAGAAGTGCTGGTCATTTACTTGCCATTCCAGTATTTATCTTATGTTTTACTCTTAGTACTTCTTTGCTATCATGAAAACTTTTTCTAAGTTCAATTGTTTTGAAACATTTAATTTTCTGAATATTGCTTAATCTTAATTTTTGTTCTAAGATTTATACTGTATCTTTGACTTACAATTTATTTAAAAGATATTGTAT
>NW_004524872.1:257809-280130 GCF_000260255.1 Octodon degus | reverse complement strand
CTCTGTCCTAAAGAAGAATAAAGTTGAGGCATTTGGAAGTAAATAAATGGATGAGCCTTGAGACCATGAGTTAAAGGAAATAATTCAGACTCTCAGGCTTCAATATCACACAATTTGTCTTCTATGAGAAACTCGGGTATAAATACAGAGAAAAATGAGAGGAGGATGAGTGGACATAGGGAGATAGATCTTTTCTAAATGGGAAATGAACCAAGAGATGGGGAAAGAAGAGGAACAGGAATGAAAAAATTAAGCTGGGCGACATGCACAGACCGACCTGCAGAAGGAATGGAACCATTTGCACTGCACACAAATATGAATTGAAATGACAGCTGTGACTCAAGCGTTGGATTTGGGGGCCTTTGGCTCAGAAGGGAAAAACGTTTATGTCCTTTCACCCTGGCTGTCTCCTTCCTCCTGGCCACACGGCTGAAGTAAATACGACCTACAAAGTGGGACACACAGACCTGCAGGTGTCTGGGACATGCAGATGTTTGGGCAAGTCGGTTTTTGCAGCTGAATCACCCAACCAGCACACAGCCCTGAAAACGACCTGAGGAGGCTCCTGCTGCCTGTACCCTGCACAGGGAAACAGTGTCATGTAACGTGGGGAAGCCACACAGCCATCCCTGAGGACATGGAGGGTTGGAACAGAAAAGTGGCGGACTGGGGGTGGGCTTCCGGGAGGAGGGTGCTCTCCTTATTTTCACTGAAGTCTGTCCTTGAGGGACATGGAAATGCCACAGAATGAAGAGAAGCAAGTGGACCTACGCAGGCTCCTCTGTGGTCGCACATGTGGGGAAGTGCTAGCCCTTTGGCCCACGTGCCATGGCTCTAGGCTGTCATGGTCTCTCGTGGGGAGAACGGTCCCAGGCAGCGTTCACGAGGGCTGCAGGAAGCTCCAGGGACAGCGACTCCTTGATCCTCCACACGTGGAGGTGCTCACCTTCTCGGTAGCATTGGGAGACCGCAGGGAGCTCGCGGCCTGAGTGACCCTAGGGAGGGTCCGCGCGCCTCACGGAGGAGAAACCTCGGAGGACACTGGCCTGTCCGTCCTGCCTCATCCACACCCCGCGGCCTTCCCAGTGTGGCTTCAAATCGCTTTTGCCCAATCCTGATGGCAGCCCTGGGGGCGGAGTCATCATGTGCTGCAAGGTGTGCTTGTGGGAAAAAATTGGAAAGGAACCTTCTGGCTGTTGGATGTAATCACCCTCCGAGGCGCAAGGCGAAGTCCCAGCAGACCGTGAATCCAGTTTCCTACGGACACCAGAGCGCGGGATGAGTCTACGCTGTGTGTGTGTACATGTGCGTACACGTGTATGTACATATGTGTACATGTGTGTTGTACATGAAAGCTACATTCACCCAAGGGAATGGGCACAAACACAGCACATGCCCACGCGTTCTCTTCCCTTCCTTTCCCACCACCTTTCTCCCTCCACTTCTAGGCCCCCGTCCCTAGGTTCATCCCTGCTGTTATAATTGTTCTCAGTTGCTGTTTACGACATCTAATCTTTACATTCATCATGGATGTTTGGCCCTGGAACTTGACACAGCTTAAATCTTTGAGGGGAGAGGAGGGGAAGGGGAAGCAAAGAGATTTGAAATGTGAGTTCCAAGGCTTTGTCCTTGTGTTCACTGCAAAGGGATACTCCTACTCCCTCACAGAAAACATATGCAGCCTGCATTTTCACTGCCCTTTGGACTTATCTCCATTGAGCTTGAGATAAAGTGAAATGTCCAGGTAACTTAAGAAAGCCACCTGGCAACTAAGTGGTAATTGGCAGGAAAATAGCCTTGGGAGAACAATAGAGCTCAGCGAGGACTGTGGCGCAGCAGAGAGCTCGCATCCTTTCCAGGGACCTTTATTACGACTGATAGCTGCCACCGGTGCTTGCATATTCTTATTTCAAAGGGAAGCTAAAGATCTGAGTACATGAGATCTTACGATTTAAAAATATTTTTTTTATTCTAATAATGCTCCTGAGGAATTTCAAGAAATGACATCAGTTAGACATCCTGATGTTGGCTCCTCCTGGACACTGGCTCTCAGAGAAGAGCTCAAAGCAGTGGTGTGTTTGGGAGGCGGTCACATGAAACGCTGCCATGAGGGGTGAGGAGACGTGCTTGGGACGCTTTGAGATGGGCAGTGCCACGTGCTCCACCTGGCACACAGATCTGTCTATTCTACAGAATCCCAGCCAGCATTGCCAGCACATCTAGAGCAAATAGTCTAAAGAGTTATATGGGCCTGGAAGAGCTCCAGAATAGCAGGATTAATTCTAGGCAACAACAGCAAAGCAAGAGGCATCCCTAGCTCATGTTTGAAGCTACATAAACCACAGTGATAAAATCAGCATGGTACTGGCCCCAAAGCAGACATGTGGCTCAATGGAATGGAAGAGAAGAAGCAGAAACAACGCCAAGCCCATTCACTTATCTGATTGTTGGCAAAGGGGCCCAGAGACCTCCTTCATAAATGGTGCTGGGAAAACTGGAAATCCACATGCAGAAAACTGAGTTTAGACCCATATCGCTCACCATGTACTAGATGAAAATCAGGATGAATCAAGGATCTAAATGTTACAACAAAAACAGCTTGCTGGAAGACAAGATAGGTAAAATTTCTGAAGACCTAGGTGCAGGCAAGGACTTTCTAATGGCGTAGGACATAGCCACCAAGAATCAATAGAGGGATCAAATTAATAAGTTTCAGGAAACATCTAACAGAGTGAAGGGGAAAAAAATTTGCCAGCTACTCCTTGGACAGAGGACTGACAGCTAGAATATATAAAGAACTAAAATTAATTAAACCTCCTCAAAAATAGGGAAAATATGGGCAACCAAAATGAATAAACACTTCTCAGAAGATTGTTCTCCCACGACCGATAAATACATGAAAAATGTTCAGCATTACTGACCATTAGAGAAATGCAAAGTGAAACACCACTGAGACATTTTCGTACTCCAGAAAGAATGGTTATCTTCAAAAAATCAAAATCAAATAATAACAGAAGTTGGAGAGGCTGCAGGGAAAAAGGAACATTTGTACACTGTTGGTGAGAATGCAAGGTGCTATAACCTCTACGGAGATCAGTATGGAGATTCCTTGAAAAATTAAAAAATAGAAATTCCACTGAATCCAGCTATTCCCCTTCTAGGTATCTTCCTGAAAGAGTTAAAGTCTGATTACATTTTTCTTACAGCTATACATGCGCGTACATGTTCACAGCGGCACAGCTTATGATAGCTGTGTGTTGGAAATAGCCTCAACGTTAAGTGAATGGATAAGGAAAATGTGCCATTGGTATTTGTACATAATGGAGTACTATGCTGCCATAAAGAAGGATAAATTGAGGCATTTGTAAGTAAATGAATGAAACTCAAGCAGGTAGAGGGAGCAGGGACATACAGGAAGGGAAGGTGACAAAAATAATTGAGATGTGCTATGTACATGTATAGGTGTCCCCTACATGTAGTCTTTATGTGCAGCAAACAGGTACTACTAAAAAAATTAATAAACAAAAAAGAAGAACCTTTCCAAAGTATCTGTGTAAAGAGTTCTTTTTTCTTGCCAAATGATTTATGAAATACAACACAAATGAGAACAAAAATATAGAAAATATAAGATGTCCTATTGAAAAATTATTCTTAGCTTTTACAATTAGGAATGAATATGCCAAGTTGCTGTAGAGGTTTCCGGTTGCTTACGCTCAATTCTAGACTTAGCCGATCGCGGAGGGTTATAAGCAGAGAGAAAAGGCAGCCCCACTGGGAGTGAGACCAACGTAGAGTAGTGCAGAGCGCAGTTTGGAGCTGTCCCCTCCAAAGTGGGGCCCCTAGGACATTTCTCCACGCCGATCATAGCGCCATCCGCAGGATCTCCATCTCTCTTGGATCCTGTTCAGGCCTTGTGTTTCGCGGCCGAACAGATCCCTGAGTAGAGAGAGATGTAGGAGAGGAGCAGGGGTCGCTGTCAGCAGCCTCCAGTGTGCACGGGGGTTCCCTAGCACCGCTGCAGGAAGTCGCTGGTCCTCGCCTTCGCTCTGTTCCCTGAAAGAAACTCCAGAAGTGGGGTCCGGGCTTGTGGATGTGGACGAGCCTTCCAGGAGCTGGCGAGGGGTGCCGAGTGTGAGCACGGGGAAGCAGCAAGGCCCACAGACAGGGGAAGACCCTAGCCTCGTCCTTATGGAACGGAGTGCACCCCAACTGCGTGCTCCTCCGTTCTTCCGAAGGGCTGGAAAGAGCTCATGTTCATAAGAACCGCATTTCTCAAATGAATATTAAGCTTACACTCTACTCCCTGCCCCCAAACCATGTGGATAAATCCAATGCATTAAAACCTCCTTAGAGTCCACCCCCGGCTACTCGTTCCTGGCTGTGTTACGAGGTTCCCTATCTGTTCCATATCAGTAGTGGCAGGTGATAAACTCTCACGTGCAAAGCAACGCCTTCTGCACTAACAGACCATTAAGCTGTCTGAAGCAGAGTTCATACCGATTAAACAGGAAATGCCGTCTGCAGCGTCCCGCATCCTTTCTATGACTGCGCAGGCTGGGCTCCAGGCAAGTACAATCCTTTCATTTGCACCATGGCTTTGCTTCTTAGTTCTTCAAGGGGCTTTTTATATGAGTGATCTAAAGAAAACCTGGCCGTAGCTCTGCAGGACAGATCAAACCTCAGCAGCGATGTCACCGACTGGGGACAAAGACACAGTGGCAGGATCAGTGGATGGAGTTTGAGGTCCTTGCGCCTGCTGAGGGTGGGGCATCACCGCTACCTGGTGCCTTTTCCTCCTTTTGCTGTAACTACAGCTTGAATGCAGTTGCTTCAACCCAGCCGTCCTGACACCCTGGAAATGCTAGAAACCCCAGGGGTTCCTGCGAGCTGCTTCTGCCATGTGAAATTGCTGTTAGTGAGTAAAACTGTGTTCGGAGCTCTGCCATCCTGGGTGAGCGATTTGGGCCTCGAGTCTCACCTCGGGTTGTCAGGGTTTGGTAGATACTTCGGTGTCCCCAGTGAGTCTGATGGAGGCAGAACGCTTTAATTAAATAGGTCATTGGTCCTTGGAATGGAAATGTAAACGGAAGCATGAAGAATGTGCTTTGCTGTTGGTAGACATTCATCAACTCTAACTGAACATCCCACATTAATTGGAAAGTTCAACTCTCGGCATTTGTAACCGTCTCTATGACAGCGGCTCTTATCTGGGGGTGATTTTGCTACCTCAGATGTCAGGCAATGTCTGGAGATGTTTTGGGGTATGATGTCTGAGGGGGAGCTTGCTACTGCTACCTGTTGGGTGGAAGTGGGGAAGCTGAGCACCCCAAAATGCAGAGATCAGCACCTACCACATGAACAGTCCCAGGGCCCCAGGCTGTGAGGTGCCAGGCCTTGCATAGCTCACAGGCTCAGTGGCAGTCGGTAAATTATAATAAACAAAATAAAACATTCAAAAAATAGAGGAAGGGGAAGGGCTTCAGAGAATTTAAAGTGCAGACTTTCTGGTGAGGCTAGATGTCTTTATCTCTTCGCAAGAGGAAAGGTGATCCCTGCTGAGGTATCATTAGCCAGTGTTTCTCAGATGTGTTTTAGGCAACCCAATGACAGCTTATTTTGCAGGGGAAGTTTAGACCCTCGCCTTAGGCAAAGAGCAGCGAAACGGAGATCCAGATGGAGGAGCCGCAGGCCGCAGGGGCTCTGGGCCTGCCGTGATGCTGGCCTGCCTTGGTGTCATGCTCAGCATCAGGCCGTGACTTTTCATTGAGTGTCCACTCTGGTGCCACCCTGAGCCACCAGCAGTGGGGAGGACAAGTAGAGAAATGGCTCAGTAAAAAAAGGTGTCAGAAGGAGGTGGCAGGCTCCTGAGAGGGCGTGAGGTACAGGGAGAGGAAGCTGCACAGGGAGTAGAGGAGGGAGAAGGAAGACCAGTACCAGATCTTGGCCAGGGCACAGCTCTCTAAACCCCAGAGAGACGTCTCTAATGACATGTGCAGTGGACATGAGAATGGACCACAGGAGTCCGTCCTTCAGTGTCTTTCTCTCTGCATCTTCCCTTGCTCCCCAAAACGATGCCACCAAGAAGAAAGCAAAAACAGCAGTGCACAGACTCCCTACAGCCCAGCATCCAGGCCTCTGCCCCTTCACTGGAGAGACAAGGGCAATCATGCCTGCCCCCTGCCTGCTGTGTAAATGAGCACATTTTGGTCAACGAGTTGAAGATGCTCTGTGGGATGCAATTATTTCCTGGCTGAAATGGACCCTCATAGACACCTCGAGAAGCCCATTTCATCCGCTCCCTCTCCAATTAGGCTCCTCATGCACTAACTTCGCTTGTGTGAAAATGGAGCCCAAGGGCCCAGTGAAGGAGGTGGGATAATGTTAATAACATTTACTATGTCCAGAACTGTCCTTTGATCTGGGAGGTAGGAAGAAGGAGGAGGACTGGATATAAAATAGCATTCACAGTGGGAGAAAGACCCCCCCCCCCAGCCAACAGATACCCTGGAAAAGAGGGACATCCTCTCTCTCGAGTCCATGAAGGAATCACTCTTCTTGCAAACACTGGGCCTAGCCACCAGCTCCCGCTCACCAGCGCCCGGGCCTGGGTCACCCTATGTGCCAGGAAGCTGGTATGGTGATTGCGCTCCTGACAGCAGTGCCTTGGCTCCCTTGTTTCCGTCACGTTTTATGGGCATGATGAATGTATTTTCAGTGTAATGCTTCCTGTCAGCCCACTAAACAGGAGGAGATGAGGCTCCGCCTGGCGTGGTTCCACTCACCGGCTGGGTACAGGATGCTTTCCGGTTTGGGCATCATCCTGAAAAGGAGCTTCATCCAGAGGCAGCTAAACAGCAAACTGGAACTTCTCCCATCTGAAACGATTCAATATTGGCAACAACATCTTCATACCACAGGCAAGGGGTCAGTCATCTGAGTTGGGTAATTAAGCTGGAAAAGAACAGCTCCGCACCACGTTTGCACGGGGCGATGTATTCTGACTTTTCTTGTGACGTGGGAATGAAGGGCGGGTGAACGAGAGGTGACCAGGTAGATGAGACAGTGGGCAGGTGGCCCCGGCTTGTCGCTGCCAGTGAGCACAGAGCTGCTCGTGCCTAGGTCAGATGCTCCGGTTGACTGGAGCCCGTGACAGAGCCTGTGACGGTTTCCTGAGACACTTGGCCCAGAGCAGCAAGCAGGCTGAGGGTTCAGAGAGGCTGGCGGGGAGCAGCCAGCCTTGCTTCTTTGTGGGCTTGGGTGCTCCAAGGAGAGGAAGATGGGGTTCAATAGGGGGTTGAAGCGGCCACCTCAGGCTGTTATTATTATTATTATTGCTGTTATTATTATTATTATTTTTTTTGCTGCTCTGATATTCTGCCTAATTATAAGACCTTGGGGATGTTGCCCCAGGGGTGGCTGGCATGGTTTAAGGAAGAGGATAAAGGTGCTTGACTTTCCTGAGTAATAGGGTTTAGCGTGCACTGCCAGTGCACGAGCAACCTCTCTGCAAGCTGGATTCCAGCCCTGCACCTGTCGCCGCATCCTGGCAGCGGCCCTCTGCTGTCACGTGGTGACTGCAGACAAGGAGCACCCCTGAGGGGCTCACTGTCACTTCACACCCCTCTGTGGCCAGAACCCAAGTCCAAAGGCCTTTCCGTGGCCAGGGTTTGCTCTTCTTTTTTGTTTTTTTCTCTGAGAAAGTCACATGGTGTCACTTGTCTTTCATGGTGGGAGGGGACAGAAAGCGCTGAAGGTCTGAACAGCCTGCACACCCGTGAGACCATCGCAGTGTTTGTCTCTGAGTCCAGAATGCTTTCACCCTTGATGCTGCTTGGCACTTTCTACCATGCCTGTGGGACTTTTTCTCCTCCCTGCCACTCCATTCCCCTCATTTCAGGGGACAGGCGTGTGTTCCTGGATCACCAGCCTGACCCCATTTAGGGGTGCAGCTCTTCTCTTTCCATAGTTGGGAAATACTCTGCCTCCAGTTTTCTGAGAGTATTGTTCCAGACTTCATGGCCAAACTCTAGACCAACAGTATAGAAGATACCCTAGACCAATTCAGGAGGGAGATACCCAGATAGGAGCCGAGTCTTAGAAAAGTTGGCACGTGTTGATTTGCCCTGGAAGCCTGGGCATCTCCTTAATAAACTGGTGGTTTTGTCACTGTTCCTTGCATGGGGCACAGGATGGTGGCGCTATTGGGAATGTGTTAGTTCTTCTGTTGACCCAACCTACCAGGGATGCCCAGAAGCCTGCAACCCCATCTGGCTTTCTTCTTCTTGAGGGGCACAGGTGTTGGTCTTGTAAGTGGAATTCTGGCCAAACACTGTTAACTGTGATCTACTGGGCCTGTAGATCACCCCCACGGTCACTGCCCTGATCCTAGACACGTATTTGGGTCCCTGTGCCTGGTAGCTGGTTTGGTCTCCCATGAGGTTTATCTTCTATGAGGTTAGAAGCATTGTAGTGATGAAGGTTGGCTTCACCCTCTCTGGGTAGAAAATCACCTCTCAGGAGCAGAACCTAAGAGATTTGGAGGTGAGGGTCCCATCATATCCTCTGTGATTCCTTTCTTGGTCTAGTCCCTGTAATAGGACAGGTTTTAGGTACTTCCTGAGGGGGTGCCTTGGCCGTAGCTCACTCCAGGAGAACAGCATCCCAGAGTCCACTTTCATACAGGTATGTTACCTTTGCTAGACAGTAAGTTGGCCCCAGGGGACGTGGCATACAGCCATTAATGAAGTAAATGTATTCTTTACGGTCCCAAGCAAAAGAAGATCAGAAACAGTTTGTCTTGGCACGGAATGGACAATGATGCGCATTTACATTTCTGCCCCTGAACTGGTCACCTGTCCCTGCCTTCACGGTGATATAGCCAGGACTGTGAATATCTGCAGAATCTTACATTGACCCATGATGCTGAAGATGGACATCAATCAGGCCGACAGAGCAAGGGTGGCTGACCTGCTGGAAGTTTGGAAACACCACATGCTTCAGAGAGTTGAGGCTGTTCCCTATAAATAAATATTCAGGGGCCTGTTATCTTCCTAGAAATTATAGGAGTGCAGTGGCCAGAGGCAGGCCAGGACACCTTCACCAAAATGAAAAATGGGGAAGAATATCCTGTGTGGGTCTGATGAAAAATATCTCCAGCGGGCACAAAAAGCCCACATGGGAAGTGCCGCGAGCCTAGCGGTCTCGCCCATCACTCACAGCTGTGTTTTGCTTGTCCTGAGTATGCCTGAGAACCATCCATCTGAGACAACAGTGACACGAGATCCGGCACAAGCAGGCTAGAGGGCAAGAGCATGCTGCAGGAGCCGGCACCCCAACCCCTATGCTCCTATGTCTGTTCTCTCTGCCTCACCATCGACGTCTCCTAGGCTCCCTGTCGAGGGGGCACTTGCAGCCTGGCGAAGGCTACCAACTTCCGCGGGGTACCTTGGCTGTAGGAAGCTGCCCTCCCCTTTTGTTCTTCCTCAGGCAACTCCCGCCCACCTCCAGGGCCTGGTGCAGTGGAGCAGGAAAGGCTGCTGAGGCTGATGAGGGGGCCTCAGGGGCCAGGTCTGTTTTCCTGCTCCTTGTTGGCATGAGGTGCTATCCCTGCACCTGGTTCACCTTTGCCCTTTGCCTGAGGCTGGTGTTCACATTTTGTCTCCAGTGTGGTCCCCAAGTCATCTTGCACATCACATTCCCTGTCGGCATCTGATTCTGTATCTGCCTGTGGCTGGGACCAGCACCAGGGCGGTGGTACAAAGCTTTTCGTGTTCTCTCCTTGCTCAGACAACGGACCTGTCCAAAGGCATCCAGTGCTGGGCGGCATCACTTCGCAGCTGGGCCCAGCTCTGCGCTCCGCAATATTTGGGTTTCAAAGTCAGGCTGGTCATCTCTCTGCCAGCCCACAAGAGAAGGAGGTGGAGAACAGGAAGAGGGGACAGACCTGTTGCTTAGACACTGTGACACCAGAATGACACCTGTCTCAGGGCCACGCCCAGCTTCTCAGTGGGCTGAGTGACTCTCACTGGGCGTCATGCTATCTGCTGTTGGGTCTCATGTGCACTATTCCAGAAGCTGACGTTGGCATTAGGGACTGTGTGCAAATTCTTTATTTGGTAGATGACACCAGAAAGCATGGAGAAAGGATGGAAAAGAGATTGGGAAGGGAGGAAGTCAGTGAACCACATTGTTGAGCAAGGTGCTAACCTGTGCGGGTGAAGCTTGGCCCTGGCTGACTACGGGAGCAAAGAGACAGAATGCAGGGCTGCGTCCTCGGGTGCCCGTGTCCCTGCCTCCAGCCGCCCAACCACTGTGGCGGAGGGCTGGTCCCAGCGGCACTCGCAGCCTGGCGCTTTGGGTAAGGCCTGTGTGTACTGCGTCTCAGCGAGGCCGGGCAGGCCTTGGCAAGCTCGGGCAGGGGAAGAGAGAGCACACAGATGTCTGTGGTAAACTCTTGGTACAGAAGGGAAAATGGAGCTCGGAGAACGACTGGCCGACTACCATTTGTGCATTATCGCTTTTCAAAGTGATACATTTTAAAATGTAGATGAATTTAATTTTGAGAGTATTCAGGCCCCTCCTTCCTTCCTTTCTTCCTTTCTTCCTTTCTTCCTTTCTTCCTTTCTTCCTTCCTTTCTTTCTTCCTTCCTTCCTTCCTTCCTTCCTTCCTTCCTTCCTTCCTTCCTTCCTTCTTCCATATCACTATTTTCCAGATGTCTTGTTGCTCACCTGGGTTCTAGCAGTGCAGAAGATCCAGTCTGGGGCTTCTGAAGTTTCTCGGTTTGGTGCAGATGACGAAACAGAGTGAAGTCAACAGCAAACTCCACAGGTGCAGGAGGTGCTGATGTCCTTTGCATGGTTAGTTTTCAGTCCCAGGGATTGAACCCAGGGCCTCCGCACTGAGCTACATGCCCTGGCCCCCCTGCTGAGTTCTGACTTGCGATCCTTCTGCCGCGGCCTTTCAAAGGGCTGCTTTCTACAAATTTTAAGTGTAAACATTGTCATTTAAAATAAATATCTCTCACTATTGGCTTGGGGCTAGCTCTTCTGGAACAAAGCAGGCGTGGAAAGGCTTTGGCCCGTGTTTCTGTGTGTCTGTGTCCACCTGCGTGGATGTCTGTAGTCTGGCGACACCTTTTAGTCCCACGGAAGCCTGGCCAGCCAAAGGCAGTGCTTTCCTTTGCCTTTCGGAACTTCTGCCTGTGGCACGCAAACACAGCCGGTCCGTCTGCCCTCCAAGTTTAATCATAGTGTTGTGAGGACCCCAGAGGCGCCTTCCTTTGCCTACCCTTCAAACCACGTGGACGAGTCAAGGAATGTTAGAAGTGAATTAATCACCTCCCTGAATGCAAGCCAGACGTGAGTGCGCATAAAAGGGAGAAGAGAGCTCCTTCTTTCCCAAGCCGAAAAGGTTACCAGCGCAGCACTCGGGGTTACCCCTCCCGGGCTTGTCTCCAGAGCGTCTGAAAGTGCTGTGCACTGCGCATTTAGCCCGGGCCTGGGGAAGAGCCCTCTGAGCCGCCGCTCTGCTCCGATGCCCACACACAGCCCTGCGGCCAAGGCCTGGTGCTCCGCATCCCGCTCAGGGCGCAGAGGGGAGAAGCCCCTGGATTTCTGTTTCGTAGTGGGGGATCCGTCGCTTTCTTGTCCAGCTCTTGAGAAGGCAATTGTTTACGCGCCATGTGGAAGCTGCTGTGTGCTTTGTCCTTTGGAACTTTTTTCTTTGGGCTCCGCTACCATTTCATCAGCTCCATCAGAGCCATCTCCGGAAACTTCTTGGGGAAATATTAAAAAAAAAAAAAAAAAACAAAAAACCAAAAACAACAACTAGCTTTTCACTGCGCGTCTCTCGGTGAACTCACCCGGCTTAGAAGGCCTTGGTTTCGGAGAGCTGTACGGGTCTAGAAAAAGAAAAGATAAATGTTCATTGCGACTTGAGAGTTGCATGACAGAAAAAAATATTTTAGACACACACATAGAGAAATTGGTGCCAAATCTTTTCTGTATCACGTGGTGCTTTTAAAGTTCTGCTTGCAAATAAACGCAAGGAAAGCAAGTTCAGGGCTGAGGGAATGTTATGACAAGCCTGTAGACTTCGGCCCTGTAGAATGGAAGTTTCAAGATGTAACCAAAGAAACAAAAGGCCTCCAGAGCCGCAGTTTATCCAGTAGATTGGATCCAGACTTCATAAACCACAAAAATGTCACCCCAGGACCATGTGCAGAAACATGTTTTCTTCGGAGTGTCTAAAATGGAAACTGAAATACACAATGAAGACAACTAGATGAAATTTGGAAAATGTCAAACCCAGGGACCGAGGGCAGCTTGAGTCTGGAGCCAGCTTGGGAAGGGTTTCTCGGATGTGTATGGTGCAGAGGGGGCGTCTACACAGAGGACGGCGATGTCCAGTGGGGTGTGTGCATGTGTGCGTGTGTGTGTGCGTGTGCGTGTGTGTGTGTGTATGTGTGAACTGTTTGTTAATATTACGATCTTGATAACTCCCATCAGGGTGATAGGAGACTACGACAAAGTGCTCAGCCACCCCCACCCATCAAGCCAAGGACAACTTGCAGGTGTGCAAGCTTGGCTTGGACACGGGTCTAGAGGGAGACCCTGTCCAGATCATAACCTGGAGATTCCGGCTGCCATTGAGGTGAAGGCAGGGGTGGGGCGGCCATAGGCCATCAGTCAGGGCAGGTGACGGCTGCTGCCCAAGACACCGCGGCACTGGCTGCACTTCTGTCCTACCTCATCGCTTCTCTCTGCTGGGGTTCAGTTGCCTTCACTGATGTGGGAAAGAAACGCCCACTGTTCTGGTTCATAGTGTGGATTACAGAGAAAGTGCACAGAGCGTGCTTTTAAGAAAGCAGCCTTCCGGTCAGTTGCTGTGAGCGCATACACAACCCTGTCTCTGTGCTCTGGGAATTGCTTGGCCCTACATGCACACCCATTATGACTAGCCAGTCCTAGAAGCCAACCTCGCTTTGAATCATTCCAGCAAGCACAGAAGGGTGTTGAAAGGGTCACTATTGAGACATGGGCCAAGCATGCCGCAGGGAATCCTCATTACAAAGGAGAGACTAGGGGGCCAGGGAGATGGCTCAGTGGAATAAGCGCTTCCCTGGCAAGCGCAAGGGCCTGAGTTCAATCCCTGGTTCCGCCAAAACAACAACAACAACAAACAAACAAACAAAAAAATTCCACAAAGGAGAGACTAAGTTGTCTCCAGGTTCTGCATGAGGAGACTAAGCCGCACACAGTGGAGACCTCACATCCTGAGGAACAGTACTGGACTCACCCATGTGGCTCTTGACCTCTTCAAATAACCCCTAATCTCTAGAGCTGTGTGCATCCTCTGTAATAGCCACTCATGACTGTTAAATTTTCAGTGAACAAAAATTAAACCTAAAACTCCATTCCTCACCACATTAGCCACAGTTTAAGCACTCAGTAACCACACGTGGCTGGCGCCCGCCCTTGTGGGCAGTGGCACTGTGGGGTGTCTCCATTGCTACGGAAAGTTCCCCTGGACTGCGTGAATCCTTCCATCTAAATCCCACCGTAGTACTGCCAGCTTTTAAAACAGAACAAATTTGGTAGTGATTAGTCACATGAGACAGAACTGCAGCATCCTGAAAGGAGTTGCCCAAATGATTTCTATTAACCAGAGAGTTGAAAAGTCTATTTACAGATCACTAAGCACTTGACAGAGAGGCAGTCCAGGGAGAGGGGAGGGGTTGGGGACTCCGTCTGGAGAACTTTCTCCGAAGTTGGGAGATGCATTCCACTTAGAAGACATTTTGAAATGAAGTTGAGGTAGAATGCTAAACTGAAGGAGGCAGAAAAGACTCACAGGTTCCAGGTTGCCTCCTCTGTGTCCCTTCAAGATAGATTTCAGTCTCAAAATCTTGAATCTTGAAAGTTTGGGCACACAGGTCACAGAGAAATCTGACAGTGCCATTCAAAGAATTGCTCTCTCCCCGCCTGGCTGGGCCAAAAGGCCCCCCAAGCAGGGTGTCGAACCTCCCATGTCTCTTGCCCACCCTCAGATGATGAGGCTGAGCACTCCCAAGCGCTCTGGAGGTCCCCTTTAGTACAAGGTAAAGGCGGCAGTGAGAGAAGGATAGGTTGTTCATTTTGTACTCAGTGAATCTCCTCCTAGAGGCCAAGCCCTCCGAGCCAGCCACATGCTAAGCATGTAGGTGGGCAGCTGAAGGGCTTCTGACCGTGGTCTTCATGTACCTTTGTGTCCCTGGAAGTAGAACTGGTTTAGGGATTCTTGGCCTGTGGTAGCGTCACAGAATGCTCTCGGGAGACACCTGCAGGACAGTAAGAGGTGCTAGCAATTGCACTGATTTTGGGTGAATTCATCTCAGCCAGATAGCCAGAACTTCCTCCAGTCTGTTCTGCACCCGAGCCACAGATGAGAGATCACACATCAGCCACTATGCTCGCTCATTCATTCATTCATTCATTCATTCATTCATTCATTCATTCAGTGTTTCACCTTTCCACTCCCTGGTAAAGGGTGCTTCCTCTCAGGCATCCACAGGCGAAGGTGACTGCTCCTACCCAGTGGCTGTCTCCCAAACCAGGGTACATGTTCAAGCTGGGTAATGGGGACCTAGGGTGCAGCCGTAGCTTTCCCCAAATGGTTCTAGTATCATCAGTCCTATGATTCTCCTATCATTAAAGCCAAGAAAGCATCTTCCCTCAGCCTAGCTTCTTGGTGTTGCTTTGTCTTCTTAAATGCAAAAGTGTATTTTGATAGCTTCCAGTATTTGTTGAGGTCCCTTAAATGGTCACTGATGTCTCCTCTTCAGGGAAAAATGACTCCATCTGACTCTGTCTCCAGTTAGCCTTGCCACGATTAACGACAGCACAAAGGATTCAGCCAGCATGAAGCGCAGTGGAAAGTTGCCTCATTAATAAAATGTATCATCACATGTTCTGAAAGTACCCCCTTCCAAGGGGGCTGCACTCATTAGGAATATTTTCATTCAGCATGAGGCAGTGGCAAGACGTCTGGCTGTCTGTGTGCAGAAGATCCCCAGCTGCCCAGCTTAAGACGCCTGTTGTAAGTCTTGGTGGCGAAGGCCTCCTAACAAAGGCCCGTAAATCCTGCTCTTGGTCTGACTCGAACTTCTCCACCAAACTTCCCATTGGCATCTTTCGCCGTATGCATGCATGCAACACTTCTCTAATTAAATGCAGGGTTCCCCTCAAATTTGGCACGGCAGTCTCGGAGGCTGGAAAACATTATTTTTTCAGACCAGGAAGGAAGGCAATGTTTGAAAGAGCTGCTTTTGTCTTTCAGAGTCTACCAGGGCTTCTATCTGCACCTGAGCATGGAAGAGAGGTTTTGGCTTCAGCCTGTCAGTTCTCAGGGCCTCTGATGTCCCCAAGGCCTTAAAATGATCAAACAATCTGTCAGCAACTCAGAGAATCAGCTGTGAGGTGTGTGCCTTTCTTTGTGTATGGCTGGGCCTTGGTGTAGGCTGTCTGGCCTCCCCAGGCTGGAGGCTGGGTACATTGGTAGTAAGTAGTGTGCAAAGCACGGTAGATAGTGTGTGAGGTGGGCATTAGGATGGACCCAAATCCCAAACCCAGCTCTGCCATTTATTGGCTGTGGATTGCAGTCATTCATTTAACTTTTAAGCCTCAGCCTTCCTCACTATAAAATGGGAATAATATCAGCCCTCTAGTAAAGCACTGAGTCCTGTGCAGAGTCTGTTCTTCTTAGATGTTAGGTATTATGATGAAGAATGATGTTACTGGTCTGTGGTTCCCACAGGACCCAAAGGTGCAATCCTAGAAGTTGGTTCTTCTTCCAGAGACTTTACTTCATATGTATTTTCTGAAACTTTCTCAGCAGAGGTAGTAAACGTGCCAGCTTTTTGACCTCAGAAAAGAGTCCCTGGCTAAGCTATGAGGGAGAAGAACCCACGTGGGGATCGGGCTGGTCTAGATTCCCACAGGCAAGTACTTTGTGTGAAGCAGAGTGTGTGAGCACTCACCCCTCTACCTGGACTGAGCACCAACTCCAAGAGAGCGCTTGTGTCTTTTTCTGGAAACAAGAAGGCTAAGAATTTTAAGAGTGTAGGTCAGCTGGTGATTCCAGAGCTCAGAATTCCTGTGGGCTCTGATTGACCTCCTGGTAAGATGTAATGAAGGTTAAAAAAAATTCTTAGAGATAAGGGTTCCCAGGTGGAGCATTTTGTTTCTCAAGCAGCGGGAGAGAAGGGGTGAGCAGCTAACCCCAATATAAGAAGATGGTGAAGCAACGCTGCCCTTTCTCCTCCTGAGGCGGCGTTCCTCCAGCTTTCTCCTTCGGACCCATTTCTTCCTTGTTCCTTGACTCACGTGTGTTTACGCAGAATGAAGTCTCCGTGATTCACCACAAGGTGGGAAATGAAGAAACCGAGCACAGAGACAAGCGCCCAGAGCCATGCGTGCCTGAAAGCCTCTGTCACCTGGGTGCCTTGGCCCGTCGGCTTCCCGGGGTCTCCTGAGGGAGGGAGGCAGCTGTGAAGAGCAGGGTAGCTGGCCTGCAGAGGACCAGAGCGCTGGGCACTCTGTCACTGCGCAGAGCTGCAGCCCCCTCCCGACACCCCATGCTCTGTCCACTGACCATATCATTTTTATGCAAAAAAGAAAAAGCAGTTAAAAACATTTGGAGACATCCACTCAGTGGACCAAAAATAGTGAAATCCAACCACAGGTCTCTGTAGCTCATGTACTGCATGGAAACTTGGTGTGATGAGTGTTCTTTGCTTATTGTAGGAGGAGAGTTTCAAGGCTGCAATAATTTTAAATGTACAATAAATGATGAACTTCGCAACTTAGCTGGCACAGGTAGCATGTGGCCATCAGAGTAACTCGCTGAGCAGAGGCCTTGGCAGATGGCACGGCTGTGGGCGACAGACCCAGGGCACGCTCCAGCAAGAGGGAGTCCTTTGGTCATTTAGGTGCAGGGGATGATACTGACTGACAATTCTCTTTCTTCAGAGGCAGTCTGTTCTTAGCAGATTCTGAAATTTTAAAAGCTTGGTATCAAAATGATCTGACTCCTAGGAGCCAGGTGCTCAATGTTCCTTTGGATTTGGAGGAAAGACATGCTTGGTGCTTCTTACTATTCACGTCTGACTTTTTAGAGTGGGCCATGCGCTGATTCTTATCCCCTGTTGGAATCAAGGAGTCCACACATCTAGGCAACACTGGGGAAGCCCCCCGGGCTCAGGATTCTGGGTTTAGTCTTTGTAGCGCCTCCACCCCAGGGAAAATGCTCACCACTAAACCATTTGCAAAAGCAGAACTGAAACTAGTTAGCAGTGTCAGATTTTAAGCGTGATGAATTCTCCAATAAATAATGCCACCCAAGCATCAAGTACACCCTTGACTACAATGGCCTAAAGCCCATAATGTCCAACATGGGCAAAACTATAGAGATAGATCAGAGATGCCACTGTGCAGAGTCTGGCTCCAAAGGAAGGGAAAGTCACAAGGAAGACTTCGTTTATCCTTGACTCCACCAGACTGACAGTGAAGTCCGTAGGACATTTCTTTTCTGCCTTTTCCCCTTTCTTTTCCCTCTCTCCCTGCCTCCCTCTCTCTTTCCTTCTTTTGTCAACTGGAACATTCCAGCTCAGCTGTTTATTTAGCTGAAATCAACTGGCTAATTGTCAGATTTTCTCTGCTTTGGAATAAATAGTTTTTACCTGAGCTACATGCTTATTCACGCAAGATAATAAGAAATATAGAAAGCCACAGAAGCATTTAGAAGACAAGCAAGTTATGGAATTGCCTATTAGGATATCCAATTTGAAATCATTTCCAAAAGGTTCCGCATTCTTTCCTTTGCACCCAGCTGCCTCCCCTCGGTAAAGCTTCCGCGCCATGAACAGCAGTGTGGATGTTTCCAAAAGGTCACGTCCACGAGGCTCCATGGAGCCTCAATTACTTTCTCCTGAAGGAAAAGAAGGGAGGGAAAAAAAAGGCACCAAGACATTCTGGGGACCTCTTAATTAGGTACAAAAAGGCAAGTGCAAATCTCAAGCTTTTCTTTAGAGACCAAGACGAAATTGCTCCCTGGACTACCTGTTGCTGCTGAAACTCAGAACGGCAGGTGGGAAGCGGGCTGAGAGCGAATAGGAGACTACGTTCCGTGGCACAAGTCTGTGGCCATGCCAGGGCCATTCCACGGAGCCACAAAACACATTCAGAAGATTTTTGTGACCAAATAGGAAGGAAAATGTTATTTTTGTGTCGCGGTAATGTACTTTTTTCCCCCCTGCCACTAATTATGCTATTTCAAGAAAATAATTGGAATTGGCTAGGAGAAATTAAGAATAGAAACTTGCAAATTATATAACCTAATGAATCTAACTTTTGGTAATGAACCTAGTTGCTACTTAGCACGCATCAGTGAAGCCTGCATTCAACAGAGGAGCCCTTCTAATTCTCTTAATTCAATGGAGTCATTTTTAATAATTCCTAATTAAGTCAGGCTCAGAAATGATAGTCTCCATGGCAATATTGATTTATTTTCTTTTCGTGTCTCTGCCAAACATTGGGGCTGTCAGGATCCAGAGGTGCAAAGGTGGACGCCATCAACAAAGATCCCAGAAACAAAGGGATAATGGGGTGGCTTCACCCAAAGCTCTTTCTCTCTGAAGTCCCAAGAATGAGGAGCTGTAAGTGGAGGGAGATGGAGGAGGGGGCGTGCCTGGCCACTGATTAGTTTTCAGCATGAGCTAACAATGATGAAAACACCCTGTGAGCAGAAAAATAGAAGCCATTAAGGTGCGGAACCAAGGCGGGAGAGCAAATGTTTTCGATGAGGGCAGAGCAGACAGTGCCCTCCCGCTCTCCCTCTCCAGCTCTCCCTCTCCAGCTCACCCTTCCGCTTGAAGGACCACCGGAGTTTGCCTCTGCAGAGAAAATGAGTCGGATGAGGACGAAGTATACAAGGGCCCAACTGGTCCACCGCCTCTCCATCGGGCCCTTTAATTGAGTGCACCACGGAGCGGGGGCTGTGTGCTGTCGCCATGGACAAGAGCCTCTCCGATTGCTCTCCAGCACTGAGAGTGCATCCGGCCTGCTCTTCCTGAGAATGTGGCTCTGCTCTGTAGAATCATTCTCCAAAGACCCCCCTCATCTGAGCCTTGACTTTGGGCCCTGATGGAAGTGAAGCCAACTCCAATGCACAGATTTGCAAAGCTGCGCTATTATTTTTAGAACACGTAGTAATGAAAACAGTAATACTTATAATAAAACTAATAGGCTCAATTAAAGTATGCCTTTAGAGATATAAACAGGAGTCAAACAGTGTATAAGCATCGTATTTTAAAAGTTCAATTAAGAATCTGCCTTTAAATGGGCTTGAAAAGAAATCCAGAGCCTGGTCAGGCCTCGCGCAGACATAGTATGTCTCAGAATGTCAAATTCTCACTCAAAATTGCATTAACTCTTGAAGATCTGCATGCGATTTAGGGTGTGTTCACCCCTAGGGCCTTCCAGCCAGTCTGATGTGTGCTAAGGGGCATACAGAGGCTTTGAAAATGCCTTAAAATAGTCAAAGCCCGCAATGCCTTGCAAATGAAATTGCCGAACCATCAGCTAGAGGGACAGGGGCCTCTGCTTGGGAGATGGATGTTGCATTTGCAAGGTGGGAATGGATCCCCCGCATTCAAACCCCTGCACAGCACCATGCAACTGTGCCCCAGCTAAGACTGAGTGCTGTGTGAGGAGAGTGCTGTGTCCAGGATGGGGGCCAGATGGACAGGCAGATCTGTCCCTAACACGCTCTGCCATTAACTAGCCAGCTGATTGCGACCAAATCCACGATGCATCTCAGAGCCTCTCTTCCTCTAGCAGTGGCGTGAAGACAGTCACCTCTCCTCTGCCTGCTTGGAAGGCTGCAGGAGAGCTCGAAGAACACGGACAATGCAGAGGCAGAAGGTAAAGCATGAAGCAGACTGAAAAATCAGAATGCCAGCCCTTTCTGTACCTGCTGTCTGGCTTGAATTCACTTAACCTAGCTGGGCCTCAGATACCTTAGTTACGAAATGAAGATAATAGTTATATCCGTCTCAGAGGATAGTCATGGCCATAAGATGAATTTATATTGAGTGCTTAGGGTAGTGCCTGGCGCATCATGACTGCTAACAAGTGTTTCCCATTAGTGCTATTATTAATGTTTCACCAAAAAGGAAAATAAACAAAATTTTTAAAGAGATTGTCCTTCTCTTTCTTAAAAAGAACTCAACTTCCTATCACAGTGCCATGGGGGCTTTACAGAACGTCCTAGGAGGCCCCTGAAATAAATCCTAAAAGACAAGATCATTAAGAAGCTTACCAATGCTCTAATTTTTAAAGCAAGATGCAACAATTTGAATGAGGGAATGAGAAAAAAAAAGATTTAAAAAGGAAGGGGAATCACGAATGTATTGTACTCAGGATATCTAAGATGATTGTACTACTCATTTCTATCAGCTTTTTGAAGGGATCAGTTAACGTTTCAAATTTTTATTTTGACAAATTTTACATGCTCATATCTGGTAATCTGAGCAACCGCATCAAAGACAACAATGTTCAGTATAGCAAGAATTGTTGAATACCTTTAAAAGGAAAGCAACATACAATATCTACAAAGTAGAAACAAACTAGATTTGACACTCAATAAGTGAAAGTCCAATGTCTAGTCTATGCAGATTCAGCAATAAACAAGCAGAGAAAATTCTTGTTTATTTAGAAGTCAACATTTGTTGAGTTTCTCTTTTGTCTTCTCTTTTTGTGTTTTGCCAACAGCTTTTTAAAGTCACAGTGTGTCAGGAACATGGAATAGGAAGGTTTGTTTTGGGAAACTGGTATGTGCATTGCCATATTGTGATTGCTTGTTGACTTTCATTTTTTATTTTCTTTTTCTTCACACTGCTTAGGTCTACATAATGTCTGTCTCACAGGGAGGAGAGTGCTGCAATAGGCTGAATTTCCTTGCTTTAGCAAGCTGAAACTGTGTCAGACTGTCTTAATAATCTGACACAGAGTGTTGCTTGGCATACTTGTTGAGTTTCAGTGACTGCATGTTGAGCCCTTGCTGAACACTGTTGGTGGTAAATCTACATGGAAGTGCCCCAGAGTCACAGCATGGCACACGACAATGATCATCAAGCAATATGCTACCCATGTGGAGGAGGGTTGGAAGGGCCGAGGAGCCCATGTGAGGAGCTGGTGTGTTCTCTGGGGCACAAATGATGAGAGTTGAGTAAAACTTGGAGCTTTGGGAAAAGCTTGGATGGGATGGAGAAGGGGCCAGCCCGTCTGGGTGGAGCGAGGAGCATGGAGCCAGGCAGTGCTGGGAAGGGTCCTAAACCTACGGGGAGAAGAAGCACAGGTGAGCAGCTGGGTGACTTTGAGGAGCCTTGAAAGCCATGCTCAGATGGTTTCCCCTCCAGAGACACTGCAGGCAAGGCTGGGAACCAGGCCGGAGGAAATTCACCTCTGAGGAAAAGGAGGCATGGAGGACCAGCTTAACAAGGGCAGCCATGTGAGCCCTACGCAATCTGACAGGGTTGGATTGGCTGCCTTTGACCCAAATCAAATTCCCTGATCTCTTGACTTGACACATGCCTGCATGAATTCTCATCTTCAGGTGAGAGATAGGAAAAAACAAAACCAAAACAGGCCAAGAAAGGACTTCTCCCTTTTGGCAACATTCATGAAATTATCTGATCTAGGAAATCCAAGGAATTGGAAAAGAACAGGTAGAGGTGTGAGGTCTGCCTCAGTGGAGAGAAATGGAGGAATGAAGAGTGGATCTGGAGCCCTTTCCATCCATCCCATGCATCACTGGGTTGAAGAAAATGGTGAAGAAGTCTTGATATGGCTTCCCAGGTAGTGAGATGTAGATAAAGCAGCATCTTCAGTGGGAGCAGCCTGGCTGGTAGAGACAGAGGTCATGGGAGAATTACCCCGTAGAGCTGGAGTATGAGTGCCCAGCATAAACCCTGGACTCTCCAGCTTGCACCAAATACATTTGCTGATGGAGAGGCCGATGGAGGGTGTATAAATTCCATAGAGTTATGCATTACTGAGCCCCAGTGGAAGGAGATTGAGAAAGTTGTCCCAAGTCTCAAGCATGCCCACAGGTGGCGGGGGACAGGCTTCTGTCCACCCCTGCTGCTGCTGCTTTAACTTTCATCTTAAGAAGCTATGGATGGCCAGACTACAAACAATCCCTGTTTTTCTATTCCAACCATCTTCTTGAAGTTTGGAAAAAGAGAAAATATTCTCCAGTGTACATAGAACACAGATTTCAAAA
>NW_004524872.1:228172-257444 GCF_000260255.1 Octodon degus | reverse complement strand
TCTAATAAGCAAGGCCTTCTGTTATAGCTGAGGTTCAAAATGTCAACCATATCTGAAATATAAAACAAATCAACAGTTTCCAAAATAACAACAGCAAAGCTGCTGATGCTTATGAAGCACACCCATCAGCCCCACTTAAGGGACACCGAGGCATCCCTATCTCAGACATGGCCGTGAGGCAGCAAAGGAATGGAATAAACTGCATCATAATATACAAGGCCAGATGATGGAGTGACACTTAGAAGTTGAGTGTCTTTCATAGGAAATGAGGATTACTCTTGGCATAGAGACATTTGGATCTCCTTTCTCTCCTGAGGACACAGCTATGCTCAGACCGGATTGGAATAAACATTCATCCGGGGAGAGGAGCGATGAATTGATGACTTCACCTCATACAAGACGTGATGCATCGGCACATAGGCAATTAGCACTGGACCCCTCAAACAGATGTCAACATTTGCCCTCCTGTCTTCACAGAAGTTGCAGAAGATAGAGGGCCTCAGTTGGAAACCATCTCCACTGTTTATTGACTTTATTATTCAGAGGGTGAGCTAAGTCCTCTTTGGACCTCAGCCTCTTCATTTACAAAATGAATTTTCACTGCTCACACACAGTGGCAAGATTGTGTGGAAATGTGGACAGGCCAGATCCCAGCATTGTCAAGCCTGCCTGTGTGCAGTGGTTCCTTCCTTTCCATTCACTCCCTTGTCCTTTTATGTATTCTGCTATGATGAACTCTTAACTTTTTCTTTTGAAGATAAGGTCTCCCTTTGTAGCCTAGCCTGGGCTTGAACTCTCTTCAATCCTGTTTCATCCTCCCAAGTTCTGGGATTACAGGCTTGTGCCCCGATGCCCAGCAATGAACTCTTTGTTTATAGCAGGATCCTGCTGAGCACAGAGCTGTGAACAGAACACGGCTGCGTAGCACCATCTGCATAGGCAAGAGAGCAGCTCCAGACTTGAGCAGGTGCTGGAGGAGTCCAAGGCAGAGAGGTGCTCAAGAGGGTGTGGGACAGGGAGGAGAGGGGCTGAGGTCTCTCGACCAGAGAAGTCCCCAGTGATGCCAAGGCATCTTGTGAGCTCCCCTCTGTGCCAGGCTCTGGGCACAGCACACTAGGAAGGACGCTCTGGCCACCACACTGGTGAGCTTCACCATCTAAGTGGGAGTGATGGATGTTACCTAAAGTGGTACACAGTGAGTAGATGACAAGACTGACATGGGTAGGGAACAGGGGCACAGGGCCAGGACAGCTTGCACAAGGCATCAGGGAAGGAGAGGCCTGCAGGCTCTATAGGGCTGGGCCAAGCCATCTTCTGCAGCCTCTTTTGCCAACTGGGTACCCAGTTTGGCATCTGGTCACTGGGATGAGCTGCATGCATCCCAGGAGGCAGACATCCTGTCCTCTAGTACCTCGGGTCCTTTCCCCACCATATCCTTATCTCCCTCCCTGGGCCAGCAAGGACTTAAGGAGTTCAGAGCACCAGAAGGGCCTGGGGTACAGGTGGCTGCTCTTCTCGCTCTTCTATTCCAAGTGTCTCCTCGCAGAGACATTTTCTGAGTATGGCTGTGTGTGTCCTTCTCCTTGTGCACTGCTTGTGTGGTGCTGACTGTCTGACCATCACTTGTATTCCCCCATGGCAGCAGATCTTGGTTTTGGGAACGATATTTAAAGACTGGAGCCTAAGGACCAGCATGAGCTAGGTGTGCTCCTGAGTGAGGGACAGGCTAACTAGACGATGGCGGAGGGCTCAGCTTAGGATGATGCCTCAGGTGATCACTCTCTGGATGGGGACAACCTGAGCACTGTCAGGTACTTGGCAGCATCGGGGGCCTCTGATCACCCCGTGCCACCGGCACCCCCTCCCTGTACATCTCCAGATGTCGCAGCATCATTCTCAGCTGTGGACCACCAGCCTAAGGTTTGTCGGTGCTGTGTCATGTTACTACAGTCACAGGAAAAGAAAGAATTAGAAGTCGTTTCCTGGTGAGGAATTCCAAGCAGAGCAGGGACGTGCCCTTCCTTAGAGTCAGCAGCTCAATGTGAAGACTAGTGGCTAGCCCTTGTTGGGACCAGAGATAGAGCCGGGAGCAGGCCTGAAAAACACCAGCAGTACTGGGAGCAGGGACCACCCTGGGGGCGTTGCCCTCCATGCTGTTGGCTCTGCAGCCGAGAGAGAGAGAGCTGATGAGGTACAGGGAAAGGACCCAGGACACAGGTGCTTCCTGCCGTGTCTCCAGTGCGCCGGAACCTGGGACCTGCTGTACGGATGTCTGGGCCACCGGTCCAGAGCTGGCTGCAGACCCCTGCTCCCTAGGCCTGTCTGGGGTTAAGTGGCCACGGCTGGACAAATGCCAAATAATTTAGCAAAGCTCCATTCTGAGAGTTATGTCAGCCTCCTGTGATTTTAGCTCAATTATTTCAGTCGGCATCAATTAGCACATCTAGCCTAATAATGCTCATTTTTGAAAGTGGTCCTCTTTTGTTTTATTTACAAAAACTCCGAGTAGCCCCCAAGAAATGGACTAGATGAACTGGCGCAGCCATCTGCATTACAAAAAGGTCCATTTTCGTGAGCTCCAAATTGACATATGCTTTTCCATAAATGCAGGCGGGGGAGGAGTCGTGCTAATGGCTTGTTTGCTTCCTCTCTTTCACTGTCTCTCTGTCTCTCTCTCTCTCTCATGCATAAATATGAAAGAAAAATACATCTTTTTTCTCCTGTCTCCCCCTGCCGACTCAGGGGCTTGAACACACTCATAGCTGGCTTTAGCTGCAGTCCCCCCCCCTCCCCCGCCCCGGGTCTTGGTCTCCTTTTGTCCATTACAATGCGAAACAGTCTAAGCCAAAAATTCTCACTTACGTGAGTTCTTCCCTTCCCTAAAACGGGGAAAGGGTCTTTAGGTCATAAAAATGTGGCTGAAAAGCTGAGAACACCTGGTCACACTGATCACTTAACATGATCTTTTCCAAGGGCTCCCTGCCTGCAGGCCTCTTCCCGGTGGCTCCGATGCCTCATCTGATCCGTGCAGCCCAGCCCAGAGGAATGGGCCAAAGTGGGAGAGCCTAGAGACAAAAGCCCCCCTGCACAGGACGAAGGGCTGTGGGGAAGTGGAAATGTCACTCTGCAAGGGGATGGTGGCAACCCCTGTAATCCCAGTGCTCTGGGAAGCTGAGGCGGAAGGATCTCAAATTCCAGCCCAGGCTAAGTAACAAAGTGACTGGACGAGACCCTACTGAGAGATGGAAGGGCTTGAGTTCAATCATGGACATGAAGGAAGGAAGAAGAAAAGGCATGGCATCTTAAGGCTTAGGTCCCTCCTACCACGTAGCCCCCAAGTACAGCAGCAGCGGGGCAGGGCAGCAGTAGGGGAACTTGCAGCGCAGGCAGCAAATGCTGGCCTCTTGCTGACAGCCTGCCTAGAACTTCCGGCAGACAACCAGCTGCTCAGATTCTGCAATGAGGGGACAGCGAAATCCGCTCCACAGTACAGTTCTCAGCGCCGGAGGAATTGTGTGTGTCAAGCAGTCAGTACCGAGCTGGCTTTGATGAGCAGCGACACACGGGGATGCACCGTAGCAATGCCGGTGTTCACGAACTCTGACAATTCTTTCCTCTTGCTCCAGCTGCAGAAGAGCAAAGGGGCTTTCCCTGGGAACCGGGTAACCGCAGGAGAAAAGTTGAGGCTTCGCCAGAATTCCAGTCCTGTCGGTGGATGGAAACTTTGAGGCTTTGGCCTGTAAAACTTAATCCCTCGGCAGCTCATTTGTGAGGCAACAGCACCCCCTCTGGTCAAAGAGCAGAATTTCCTCTAGAATTTTCTCTGGCATCCGGAGAACAAAAGTGACTGAAATGAGTGAACTGAACAGGTCCAGGGGGTAAGGCAGCCGTAGTCACCTCCTCTGTGGGCTCATTGCACCGGTCCCTCCAGCCCTCGCCCCAGATGCTATTCCTTCTGAACCTGTCCAATGGTGGAGACAAGCATTCATTAGAGGGAGTCCACAGTCCAGTCCACCCCCCAGGTCCCAGGCTTAGAACGGGTCGACCCCTTCCTTGGTTCCCTCCCTAGCTCCCTGGGCAACCAGCACTCCAGTTTGTTGGTTGCTGCCATTTGCAATGCTCAGGACTGTGAGTGGAGCCCGGTGCCCTTCTCCCATTGCCGTGGAAACTTGGGTGCTGATTGGTTCTGCTGGGGTCTGTTTATCTATGAGCTCCTGCAGCAACATCTAAACAAAAGACAAAGGAGGAACTCCCTGTTGTGGCCCGCAGGCCTTTTGCAGGGTCTCCTGCTTGGGCAGGCAGTGGGCAGTAAGCACCCCAGAGCCAGGTAGCCTCCACCTGAGCCCCAGCCCCGTGCTCCTAGGCTGCCAGCCAGCCCTCCGAAGCCAGGCTTCCTGCCTGTGGGGCTGCTGTGGAGCCATCTTACGCTACGCTGGGCACACAGGTGTCCGCCGTTCCGTCTGCTCCCACTGAGCATACCGTATCCTTTATCATGTGAGTGGCCAGGGCTCTGCCTTGGGGACCACCCCTCAGGTGACCCATCTGATCTCACAGCATCCTTGTGCAGCCCCTTTCCCCCAAAAGGGGTGCGACCCAGCCTGTGGGTGCTCCCCACAAAGCAGAGCTTCCACCTTCCCTACCCCTATGGCTACTTCTCACAGCCACTGTGACTTTCCTGTGGTGGTGGTGGAAGGTCAGAGAAGTGAGCCAAGGAGCACGCGTGCTCCGCTGCCCTTGTCTGCCACTCCTAGGCTGCCTCCAAGCCTCAGACGCCTCCAGGAGCTGGGTGACAGCCTTGCTCCTACCCAGCTCTCGGTTCCCCATGACGGCTGTCAGAGAACGCCTGCATTAATTAGTTCTTCACCGATTCCTATTAAGTGGCACATTAGGTAATTATCCTGGGGTAGAGGTAGATCCCAAACAGAGTCTATTTAAAGTGTTACCTGAATTTGTGAATGAACTTCGTGGTAATTTCGTCTCTGCTCTACCACGTAGGGCCCAAAAGGTGCGTGTGATGGTGGCTCTATAAGCGACTTGCTGAATGCTCCTGACACCCACAAAACGCTATCAACACTGGCTTTGTCAGGGTTGGAGGGCAGCCTCACACCCATGGCTGCTCCTTCAGTGAGACGTCCCCTGGGGATGGGGCTCTTTTACAGATGGCTTCTCGCCTGCCAACCGTCAGAGGACCTTCTTCTGGCAGCAGTGATTTTTGTCTGCTGGGTGCAGAGTCTGCTTACATTTGTGTGTGTGTGTGTGTGTGTGTGTGTGTGTGTGTGTGTGTGTGTGAAATCAAACTCAGGGCCTTGTGCTTGGCAGGCAGGAGCTGCGCCGCTGAGCTACGTCCCTAGCCTCTTGTAGCTCTTGTCTGTGAAGCTCCAGTGGGGTCCTAGTTTTTCCTCTTGGCCTCAGGGTGAGCGTATTCAGAATCCTAGGTGTTGGGTTCTTGATGGCAAGTGACCAGGGCTGGGATTTGCTGAGATGGTTGTGCATCTATGCAGTGTTCTGTGGTTCCCAGCAGCACTCACTGTCCCATTCAAAGAACTGGATGGAGACAACTGATGAATGTAAGAGAACCAAAGAAGGAAAAGTAGAAGTAAAAAAGAGACTGAAGAAGCAGCAGCAAAGTGAGGAGAAGAAACACGCCCTGCACACGGAGCTGGTCCCGGGAAGAGTTAGAAGACAGTGCCGATGTGCCAGTCCTGCTTCTGTTGTCAGATCCAGGCCTTCCGAGGCTGTTCTGCACAATGACTATTAGCTCCACGTGGCCTGGCAGGTCATATTGTCCAGCCTCCTCGTCATGCCCTCATCTCCTATCTCGACATGACAGTGAGAGGTCTTCCTTCCCATGCAGGAGTTGCAGCCTGGAAGGCCTGGGACAGTCCCCATGGCCACATACATCTTAGTACTCCAGCCCTAGGAAGGCTGAAGAAACGAGAGAACTCTACTCTCAGGCTAGCTCGGTCAGCATTGCCAACTCCACCTCAGGCTGTTGGATCCTCCTCTCATACTGGACGTAGCTCAATACCATGTCTCAAGGCTACTTGAGCAGTGGTACAGCGACAGCCACATGGAGAAGTGCTAATGTGAGGCCATGTGGTGCCCTGTCTTGGAAATGCGTCCCTCAGCTCTGCCAAGCTTTAAGGGCTGGCAGCCTCAGTGACCTCCTGGTTGCACCCTTCTGAGACCTCCAAACCTCGAACCACTTCTGAATTCCCTTTTCTCAAAATGCATGCAGCACCCTGAAACTCCCATTCCCACCATGTTTTAAAAATATTGCAAGCATAGGGAAATGCAATGCTGAGAGATTATTTTTAAAGATCTTGTCTTAATTGCCATGTAGCATTTGTACTCATGACAGACCTCAGTATTTCACTTTCACAGTTACCTTCTTACCTTGAAAGTCAAATGCCTGGGGCCGGGGAGACAGCTCAGTAGAATAAGCGAGCACAAGGGCCTGAGTTCAATCCCCGGTTCTGAAAAAAAAAAAAAGTCAAATGCCAGCCTGCCCTCCATCCTGCTCCTCGAGTGTCTGCAGCCCAACTTTGCATGTGTGGACTAGAGGCGAGAGGCAGCCCTGGCTGGGAGCAGGAAGTTCCTTGCTGATGAGCTGTGCCTCTTGGGTATTGGAAGCAGTGTTTGCTGCCATTGCAAGGTCTGCGAATCAGTCTTTGTCATAGAGACAGCTCCATCTCCTAACACAGCTGGGCTCAGCAGGAGGCTGCTGAAGAGTAACAGTGTGGGGTAGACATGGTGGCAGGTGAGTGCTCCAAAGATGGAGCCATGGTGCTCTAGCCAACGTTGAGATCACTCATGTCACATCAGCCCTCTGGGTCTGGGTCTGCTCCCCAGGAAAGACTGTGTCCCTTCCCACACACTGAGCCCCATTCTGCCCACACCTCCTCCTAGGCCATCTCCTTCCTTCTCCCAGGACCAACGTGGTGGCAAGCGTAGTGTCCCCACCCCACAGAAGAACACATGGGGTCAGGAGGCCGAGCCTTCCCCTCTGCCAGTAGTTAGGAGAGCCCTGATACCTGCTCTGTGCCAGCTTCAGCAAGACATGCTCAAGCTATGACTGGGAACAAGGCAACAGCTGTGACTGGTCATACCCGGGGCACTGCGCGCTTGGGGTGGTGCTAAAGCATACCAATCAAAGACACAAACCCTTCCAGCTGTTGGGAGAATGATAAAGGAAGTCAAGGTAATATTTTAAAAAAGTCGGTGGAAGGGGGCTAGTATGGGAGAAGGGGTGGGGGGCCCAAGACCTGAGTGACAGTGAGCAGTGTGGCCGGCACAGAGGGCCATGCAAGTGCAAGAGCCCTGCCATGGAAGAGCTCGGGTGACCGGGAACAACAGAAATGTAGGAAGGGTGTAAACAGGGCTGCTGGCCTCCAAAGCTGAGACAACTTTACACTTTGGGTCGTATCCACAGGGCTCCGGCACATAAGCACTAACAAGAAGAAATCCTAAAAATAAAGTGGCCATGAACATTGCTAAGAACAGCCAAAATACAGATATTAATTCTTTAGTAGCTAACATCCAGTGCTTAAATTTTGAATTGCTTTATTGTAAATGTATATATGTATGTATATAATACACACATATATGTGTCACATGCATGATATATGTCTGTCAGCCAAGCCATCAAGGGACCATAACTCATCGGGAGTGTTTGGGTAATGAGCTCACAGTGATACCGCTGGTCAGTGGTAGGGGATACCAAAGAAGGAGCTTATGGTCTCAAAAGTGACACAGGAAGAAGCATTTGTCCTACCCTTCCCATCAGGTTATCCCAGCCCAAGCCCTGGAATGTTCTGTCCTTGGCCAGGTAGGCGGAGTTTGGAAAACCCAGGCCTGCTCTTCAGTCAGGCTTGAGGCTGAAGTGTCACTACATGCTTCATTAAGAGGCTTTACCAGGGCCTGCCTGTGCAACACCCCAACCTCTCTGTCAGAGCGACAGCACCTGCAGCACCAGAGCTGTGTTGAAAGGGGTCTTTACTTAGAATGCATCTTGACTTTGAATAGCAGAGCATTAAAGGAGCCTGGGGACCTTGTGAGCACGGACCGGGGAATGCAGGGGCACACACCTGAGCTGCCGTTCCCAGCTGGGCTAGTATCCTCAGGCATGAGGTCCAGGACCTCAAGGAAAGAAGAGACAATGGGGCTCCCTACTCTGGTCTTTAGGGGTAAGAAGTTGTCTGGGTCTCTCGTGCAGCCTTGGGGAAAGGAGAAAAGCCATCTTCAGAGATGTTGGGAGAAAACAGAAGCAAAACTAGGAACAAGAGACATGAGTGAGAGCTCAGGAAGGAACTTTAAAAAGCAAAGTCAGAACTGCCATTGACCAAAGTCAATGCCACTGACCTCTATCATTGAAGCCCTGGCTGTCCCTGATGCCCTGGAAGCTGAGGATACAGGGACAGAAAGGGGCCTGGTGTCTGTCTTGATCCTCTCTAGGCCACTATGCCCCTTGTACCAGCTGGAGCAGGGAGACTGAGGTCAGGTCTGTGGCACTGCCAAATGACCCAGTGACTTCCAGGTGAACCAGGTCCAGGGACACAGGGTGGATTCAGCACAGCAGGAGATATTCCATGATTATGAGGAAATCAAGGCAGGCAGAATTCCCAGTGCCTGTGGCTCTCCCCCTATGCAGGCTGAGCCTAGATAGGTGGGTGGATGAATGGATGGATGGATGGATGGATGGATAGATAGGTGGGTGGTTGGATGGGTGGATGGGTGGATGGGTGGATGGTTGGGTAGGTGGATGCATGGATGGATGGATGGGTGGATGGGTGGATGGGTGGATGGGTTGGGTGGATGGGTGGATGGATGGATGGGTGGGTGAATGGATGGGTGGATGGATGGATGGATGGATGGGTGGATGGGTGGATGGGTGGGTGGATGGATGGGTAAATGGATGGATGAGTGGATGGGTGGGGTGGGTGGGTGGGTGGATGGATGGGTGGGTGGGTGGGTGGATGGATGGGTGGGTGGGTGGGTGGGTGGAGGGGTGGATGGATGGATGAGTAGATGGGTGGGTGGGTGGATGCATGAACGGATGGGTGGGTGGATGGATGGGTAAATGGATGGATGAGTGGATGGGTGGGGTGGGTAAGTGGGTGGATGGATGAGTGGGTGGGTGGGTGGATGGATGCATGGATGGATATGGGTGGGTGGATGGAGGGGTGGGTGGGTGGGTGGATGCAGTGCTTCCACGTGTGTGGGTGGGAGAGGGAAGAAGGTTGGTGACAGGCTAGGAGCAGCCAGACTACACAGGTCCACATATCTGCTTTCAATTAATGTCACATCTCTGCTCTATTTTTTTTTCAATTGCACCCCCCCCAAAATCCTTTTTTTCTTAAATGAGGTTAAGAGTGTTAAAAACCACCATATGTTGACTGGTTAAATTTATTTGCCACAGTTTATATAACCCAAGTTTGAAGGCACCCCGAGGTGCCTGGCCTTGACTCTGCCCAACCTGGCCTGGGTCAGAACGCAGATCTCGGTGTTGGGAGGGGAGATCCACAAAGGAGAATCAAGGGGCCATTCCCAAGAATGGGGACATAGGCCCAGCAGGCACTAGCCCCAGCAGTCCGCCAGGCTGTGGGCTCTCCTAATTGCTGGCATTTTGGAATCAGTGTGGGGATGGGGGTGGTGGTTTGAAGCATGGCAGAGTCCCATGTGGCCTGGGAATCTGGATTTTGAACCTCCCCCAGGCGGCTCTAATGAATAGCCAAGTGGATGGCCTCCCCCAGAGAGCAGCTGGGAGAGTAACTACTTAAAAGTTCAGCTATTAAGCTGATAACAGTAATAGCAATTATTATTATCTTTGGTGCGAAAATTGAGGATTGGAGAAGTCTGTCTGTACAGCTAGTGTGGACTGAGAAAGGGTCTCCATGAGTGCAAAGCCCACACCAAGGTGAAATCTATTTTAACTTAGCCAAAGTGAGAACATTTATGTTATTTCTCTTCCAGCCTGCAATCAGCAATCACTTTATGTTTTTGTTTTCCAAACAGTAGGCAGTTGACAGGGCTTGGAGGATTAGGAGCAGAATTAGAGCTTTCCTAAGACTCTGAGCAGCTCACTGAAGCCAGTGGCTATTAGGTGTAGTCAAACCGGAAGCTGTCACCCTTTGAGCTGGGTGGTAACCAACTTCCTTGTCTTCCACTTGCTGTGTCCCACCTTGATACCTGTCCCCAGCGGTAAGCTGGCACCTGAGTCCTGCACAGGGCCCGCGGAAACACCTCACGGCCCCTCCCTGAGCTGCCCATGTAAGGGCCACAGTGTTGACACTGTAACAGGTTCCCTGGGGAGCTTACCTGAAGGAGAGTGTCTTTTTCTAATGCTCTCAAGAAAGAAGTGAAGGCTCGGACGGCAGAGGCATCTCATCCACGGAGATGCACGGCTAGAAAGTGGCCGAGGTACACTCACATTCAAGCCAGCCAATCTCAGACAGGGCCCCTTCAGACGGGTGCAGAGTCAGGGCAGCCTCTTGGGAGATGGAGGCTTGAACCTGACTGCGCATGGATCCCCTGGGAAGCTTCCGAGCTTCTGGCCCTGGGGCCACCACCAAGCCAAGGAACTCTGCCTCTGGGCGGTGTCACCCATGGGTTGGTTAGGGGCCTTGAAGCTCTCAGTGATTTCACTAACCACGTTACACTGGTGACCTAGTTTGGATACACTGTCTCTTTCCACTGTTTATGGAGGCTCACAGCTTAGATTTGAGGAAGGAGACCTTGCTGGGGCCAGGCAGAGCAGAGAGCCCCCACACCCTGCTTGAATGGCAGGTGGCTCAGAGACTGGGACCAGTGGCTGGGGTCCCTGCTAATGCCACCAACCTCCTCCTGGCAGCTGCCCCCAGTGGAGGGTACTCCATCCCACGCCCCCTGCATGACCTGTTCAGAGCTGAGCCAGCCCAGTGCAGGCCCCCAGACATGCCTCACCTTTCTGCAGGAAGGTCCTGCTTCTGTGGAGTGTTTTATCTTCTCTCATATCATTGTTTGTTCCTTTTCTCTTGTATTGTAAACTAACGTTGTTTCCTGTGGCAGCAGCAACAAATCACAGCTAGTGGGTCTACTTGAAGCGTGACCTTTCAGGGTTCCAGCTCTATCACCCGTGAGCTCTCAGTCCTCAGCTCTGGGTCTCAGGAGGCTCAGGTGTAGGCGTCAGCAGAGCCAAGTCCCTTGTAGGAGCTTCTGGGAAAGGACCCACTTCCAGGGATATTCCTCTGAGGGCTGGATTCAGTTCCTTGCACCCTAGGACGGATGTAGGACTGTCCGCACCGGAGGTGAGCAGGGAGGGTTTGGGTGTGGTCATGCACAGGGTATCTTGGGGTGTAGCAAGGAGGGCAGGTCCACTCCCCTGCCAGCCTAGAGCAGGGATGACCAGCGTCCAGTGCCGAATGGGTTTGCTCACTCCAGGGGCTCCAGGGAGAGCCGAGCCCTGTGGCCGGGCTGTGCTAACCTGGGGCCCAGTGAGCAGAGGACCGGCTCACAGGGTGGGGTGCCAGAAGTGCAGGGAGGCGGTGCCTCCCACGGCACCAGCTCGCTCCACTCCTCCCTAAGCCTTGGAGGCTACTCAGAAAGAATGCTTGTTTGCAGTGTGCCTTTAGGAAAGTTTTCAGAATGGCTGGTGTTTGTAATTTTTACCAGGTACTTTCTCTTCCTGTGAAGAGGGCTACCTGCGTTACTCCTCCTTTAGTATGGAAGAGACCCTGAGAGTTTTGAATCTTCTGGCATCTTTTCCCTGGGAAAGTCTCCCCCTGGTGGTCGCATGGAGAACAGTCTCATGAGCCCGGACAGGTGACAACTGGGGCTCAGGGAAGGCTGGTTGTGGCAGCGGGGTGAGAGGAGTGGTCGGATCTGCGTGTAGTTGTAGCTAGAATTTCCAGAATGGCTGGACACAAGATGGGGCGGGGAAGAGAGAAAGAGGGAGGAGAGAGAGAGAGAGAGAGCCTGAAAAGTTCCAAAGTTTTGAGGGAGAAGGTGCAGATGAGGGTGGACTCAGAGGGGTTGTGGGTATCAAGGTGCAAGCAAGAGATGTAGGAGCTGCTTGGGACATGCACAGCGCAGGCAGCTGTGAGCTCCTCGAGACTGGACCATTTTGAAGCCTTTGTGACCTTCGGTCACACAGAGCTCCGCAGCTGCCGGGGTTGGTGCGGGAGGGGCCGGAGTGTGCAGAACCCTGTGCACAGCCTGGCGTGCTGTGAGGCCCATAATGGGAGCTAATTCTAATCGGCCCGCCTTTGTTAGGTGCACTTTCATACTTCCCGGCATTCAGAGCGGGGGACAAGCTGACCCGGGATGCAGCCCTGGGGCCAGGCCAGGACCCAGCGGACCCCCCAAGGCTCCAGGCCAGAGCCCCTGTGACACCAAAGGATAAACTTGGACCATTTTTTAAGCTGAAAACTTAAGCGACTGTGTTTTTTAAAAATTAAACCCTATTAGAAAGTAAAAGATAAAGCTGATAATTATTTTTTCTTTGTTTTGCTTTGAGATAGGCGAAGCCAAAGAATTTGTGGCAATGGAGCCTTAATGTCTCACCCTTTGGTCCTAGGTGCCCTGTTGCTTTGGGGGCCTGGACCGTGGGCTACAGGCTGCCCAGCAGCCAGCTGAGGGACGTGCAGTGACTTCTAAGTGGACCGTGTCCCTGAGACAGCAACACAGCCTTGGATAGCTGCATAATCATCCCTGTTTTCCCACGATTATCATTCATGCCTGTTTCATCTCTTCCCTCTCCCTGGTTTGATCAGGTGGGCTATCCTTCCACCTTCCATGGGCCTGAGATCAGCATGCGACCGCCTGTGCACGCAGGTATGCACCCAGGCCGCTCTCCTCTTCCTCAAGCTGCCCAGATAGGCATTAGCAAGCAATCACGATTCACCTTGGGCTGGAGCAGACTATGTAGTCTCAACCCAGCCATATATACTTTCCACTAGAACTTCTCCATGACAAAAAAAAAACCCAAAAACCTCTCTCCACTCTCCTTTCCATGTCAGATTATATGCAGTGGAAACCACCCACTGAAATGTCTGGATGAATGGATGTTCAGGGGTATGTACCTGTGCACACGCACCTCTGCTTGGAGACATTCCCGCTTCTCCCAAAGCACACCCCTCGGCCTCGGAGCTAACTTTTGTGTTTTCTTGGCTTTTGTGTCCATAGTATCATGCAGTCATTTTGTGTCTGGCTTGTCTCACTCTAGAAAATCTGCTTTGACATCCGCTCCTATTTTGAGTGTATCTATCATCAATTCAGCTATTTTGTTACTGGATTTCAGAGTATGGCTTTATGACTATTCATTCACCGGTGGGCTTTGAGCTATCGCTAGTTGAGCTATTACGGAACCCAAGAACCTGGTGGTCTTTATTTATTTCACATGGGCTTCATTTCTTTTGTGTCATACAAATAGGCTCATTAAACTTAAGAATGCATCGATTTCTTACTTAGGTCTATGTCTTTGTATCAGACCTAGGAGCTATGCGAAAGTGGTGGTGGCTTGCTATGCTTCTTTGGACAGTTAATAGTATTACCTTTTGGAGGAGTTTTGGGGAGCAAATTTAGACAATTGCTCTGTCCCTGAGCTACACCCTAGACTTGTAATCCTGGGTTTTAACTTTTAGGTTTGGGATCAAATCTGAGTTAAGAGCTCTATAGATTATGCACTGAGAGTCAAGACTTTTCTCTTTCTTCATATGAATACTCACTTCTTCCACCTCCAATTTCTTTCTTTCTTTCTTTCTTTCTTTCTTTCTTTCTTTCTTTCTTTCTTTCTTTCTTTCTTTCTTTCTTTCTTTCTTTTTGGTACCAGGGATCGAACTTGGGACCTTGTACTTGCCAGACAAGCACTTAATCCACTGAAGTATCTCCTCGGCCCACCAGTTCCAATTTCTGAAAAGACAGTCCTATCCTATGGAATTCTCTTTGCTTCTTATTGAAAATCAGTTGGCTACACTAGAACTTTGTGTGATATCCTATTCTCAAACTGTTAGAAGTGCTGGTCATTTACTTGCCACTCCAGTACTTATCTTATGTTTTACTCTTAGTACTTCTTTGCCATCATAAAAACTTTTTCTTAGTTCAATTGTTTTGAAACATTTAATTTTCTGAATATTGCTTAATCTTAATTTTTGTTCTAAGATTTATACTGTATCTTTGACTTACAATTTATTTAAAAGACATTGTATGATATCTTCTCCTAGTATTAGAAACTTTAAAAAGTATATTTGCATTTTCTGTTGACTTTTTAAAAAAACAGAAGTTTGTAAAAAAAAAAAAGTAGAAAATCAGTTGGCTACATATGTAAGGGTTGGTTTCTCAACTCATGATTCTATTCCTCTGATCTTGTCAATATTAATTCAGGAGCAAATTGTCTTGATTGCTGCCTTATGAGAAGTCATGAAGGCTATTAGTTTAAGAGCGCCAAACTTGTACTGTGTAAAAGTTGTTTGGGCTATTCTGGGTCCTTTGCATTTCTATGTAAATGTTAGATGTAGTATGCCAAATTTATTATTTTTAAATATTTCTGAGATCTTGGCTGGGCATATTTTTGAGTCTACAGATGAATATTCAGTCTTCTGCTCCATGACAAGTGATATCTATTTATGGATGTCTTTTTAGATTTATCTGAGCAAGATTTTGTAGTACTCAGTGTATTGATTTTGAACTGTTTTGTTAAATTTATTATTTCATGCCTTGGGTGGTATTGAAAATGTTTCAAAATTCATTTTTCTAGTTCCAAACTATAACATTCCACTTTGACCCCCAAAAGATGTGTATACATCCCTTTTTGCAATACACATTTCATCCATTTCTAAGAGTTGCTGATGTCCTAATAGTTTAATTTCATTCCAGGATCTGCAGTCTTACAATCCAGCATGTCATGATTTCATCCACCTAACTGTGTGGCCTTTCAGTTTGAGCAGGACCTCTTCCCTGCTCCAGAATCCTCTGTCCATACCCCAGCCTGCAGCAACCATCCAAATTAAGGCATGTCCTTGCTTGTGATGATTGATGGGAGAATCACTCAAATGACTGGTTTTTATTTAAGCACAGAACAAGATTTCCAGAAGACCACGTGGACCCAGTGACAGTACTTTCAGATCCAGCTGCCTCTGAAAACTTCACTGGCAGGCCCTGGCTTCTTACCATCAAGGGCGGGACCCCATGTTCTTCCCAGCCTGAAATTAAACTTCTCAGCAGATCTATGTCAAGCCTGTTCTCTCTCCACGGCTTTCTCTTGCGACTCTCGCCTAATTGCTGTAGTAGATTAATGCTGGAAACCCTGAAGGAAGTTGTTCTGTAGTTCTGTCTTGAACAATTTACCCCTTCCCAAACTGGATCCCGATTAAACCTTCTCCAATACAGTCAGTGCTACATTGGATTTCTTTTCCAGCTCTAGTCTGCTATGAGAGAATCACTTTCAGAATAAAATCCCATGCTGTCTTTGTAGTTTATGATAGCTTGAGGTTTTCCTTGGGGCCAGAGCTGCTAGCGTGGATAGTTATTTGTCCTAGGATCTGCTAACCTTCTAAGCTTACCATCTTCCCCAGGTATTGGCCTCATACATGATAAATTTAGTTGTTGGGTGGTTGGTGCTTTGGCTGCTCCATGACAAGGGGAAAACAAAATGTAGGGTAGGCTCAGAGTTAGTACGTAGCCACAGCCAGGTGCACAACCCACAGGTGCAGAACTGTCTGGGTGCAAATGCACCCCCTATCTATGTAGGCAGCTTCCATCCAAGTTGGTAGCTTCCACTGGTGGTGATTCCTGGCCTCAGTGGGGGCCTCAAGCCAATTAAAAGCAGAGCTTTGTGATTCATTGGGATTTTCTAACACAAACCCATCTTGGTGTGTGTAGTTTTCAGCTTTCAATTTCTTATTTTATAGAAAGCTGAGGTTATTTCTTTTACATCAATTTGGGTACTTTTTCTTTTTCAAGGAATTTGTTAATTTCATCTAACTTATTGTCATAAGTTGTTCTTAATCATTATCCTTTTAGTGTCTCTTCCATCTGTAGGGCTGCTTCTTCTCCCTCATTTCTGATGGCTACTTTTTTCTTTTTACTTTCTTTCTTTTTTTGTTTTTTTGCAGTGCAGGGGATTGAACTCAGGACCCTGTGCTTGCTAGGCAAGTGCTTATTCTACCAAGCTATCTTCCCGGGCCCATCTGATGGCTATTGTTTGTTAATCTTTTCCTGGTAAGTCTATAAAAATTTACAAATTTTAGGTTTTCAAGAGACATAGTTTTCTTCATACCAAATAGCTTGATTTTTCTCTGCTGCTTAAGGGGTTCGTTTTCTCTTAATTTCCAGTTTTGTTATTTCCTTCCACCTACCTTCCTTCTTGGGTTTATTTTTTTACTGTAGCTAAACATGTACTGCATTGAACTTGGCCTGTTAACCTTTTCCACATACCATCCAGTAGCAGAAGGTGCACATACCTGAGTTGCTGCATGATGGTTATGAAGACCCGTGTCCAGAATGTTCGCGTCTTCCCCAGCTGAAGCCCTGAGCCCCCGGGTAGCAGCACACTCTCCCTCAGCCCCAGTCGCTGGAAACCAGCTTTCTACTGTCTGGCTCTAGGAGTTTGGCTGCCGTAGAGACTTTAAATAAGGGAAACCACGCAGCATCTGTCCCTTTGGGACGGGCTTATTTAGCCTACTGTCTTCAAGGGTTACCCCTGGCAGTGGTTTGTGGCAGACGTTTCTTTCTGTCTACCTTCCTTGTGAAAGTAGCCCACATTTTATCTCTTTACCTATAATGGAGACTAGGATCGCTTGCTCTTTTGGGCTAGCTTGAGTAACGTCGCTGCCAGCACAGGTATATAAATATCAGCTCAAGTCCCTTCTTTCATTTCTTTGGGTTGTACATCCAGACAGAATTGCTAGATTGTTTGATAATTCTCTTTCATATTTTAAGAAATTGCCCTGTTCTTCCAGCCAAACCATTTTACATTCTCACTACCAAATGTTCAATTGTCCCAGTTTCCCCTGCTCCTTCCCAGCATTTATTTTCCATTTAGTTCTTATTATTGGTAGAATGGTTGATCTTATGAGTATGAGGTAATATCTCATTGTAGCAGCCTTAATTTAATTTTGATTTTTTTATCTTTTTAAATTTAGAAACTTTGGAAAATACAGCAGTCTCTACCCAATATTCTCTGACTTCACTTTAGTGAAGTTTGATTTCACTGAAGATTTGGAAAAACAGTCTGTATACCTAAAGAAATTATTGGATCATTGATCAGTTGAAGATCTCCAATATATTATAAGCGACTACAAAGCTCTTTGTTAAAAAAGAAAAAAAAAAAAACACTTAAGGCAAATCGCATGAGGCTCTTCCTTTTGGTGTTAAGCAAGTGCTGGCGGGTTGTGCCTTACCAGAGCTGCTGCTTATATTTTCATAAATTTTGTGAGCTGCTTTCATTTATTATAAATGAACAAAATGTCAAACATATAATTAAGTTATATTTAAAAACCAAAGCAAATAATTACTTAGAAGCTATCAGGTCCCGGTTATTTAACTAGATGTTTCTCTTATCAGTGCTGTTGGGTTATTTATGTCTGGATGGTGAAATTATGTGAGATCGTGTCACCTCCCCCACTCTGTGCTCAATAATGTCACACTAGTAGCTTGGCATCCTCAGTAATGGGGATATTTGCACTATGCGAATCAGCCCTCGGTGCATTGTTTTGAGCCTAGCCTAATGAAACTGTGGGGAAGATGTTAATAATGCAGATTAACCTTAAGTATGTCACGTCTATGGCTGTTGTATGGTGAATAGCGGAAGAAAAAAACCCAAGGAAATCACTCTTCCAGTATTTATAAACTATTATCTAATTCCGCAGGGAAGTGGCTCATATCATTGTCAAAGGAGTGACGTTTTGACATGTCTTTGTGATTTTACTTTCATCTTACTAGGTGACATAAATGAAATACCAGCCAGCATTTAGGTTGGAAGCATAATTGTTTGTCAATGCCAAGAACCCAATTCTTTGCTGAGTTGGGTATCAATCAAGCATTTATTTATAGCCTGGTGATGTGATTCTGTTGTTGATAGAACTTTAAAAGCTGATGATGGATTTTGGAGAGAAATAGCAAGTTATACTGAAGTTAAGCTGTATGGAACTTATAATCTTGTATTATGAATCTGTCATTTGTGGGTTGTTTGCTACAGGTCCCTAGATCCATCAAATGTATAATAAATGTAAGCAGATGAACATATATACATATGCACATTTTAATTTTTCTGAACTGCCAACTGTTCTTGCCTCATTTGCTCCCTCTAGACCTCTTCAGTGGCCCTCAAGTTCCCGTGACTCAGGAAGGAATAGGGTCAAATACAGAAAACCACAGCCCTGAAATTTCAAGTGGCTGCTAGAGGAAGCCTGTTTTTCAAGTCACTGCCAATCATAACCTTAAGGAAACAAAAATTCAGGGATATCTAGAACACATCTTCAGTTTGGAAGACTCTGATTTAAGAGTCCAAAGCTTAGTGTTCAAAAGGGTTCCATTAGGAATTGACACCACAGTTTGTCCCCCAAGTGAGACAACCCAATCAGACAGATCATTCCCAATGCAAGCATATGGTTGGCTGGGTTAACCTTCCTGGGCCTTTGCAAGCCCTGCCTGAGGAGCAGTACCTGTCTGCCCATGAGTAGTGGAAGAAGCATGAGAGGA
Organism: Octodon degus; assembly: GCF_000260255.1. NCBI lineage: Eukaryota > Metazoa > Chordata > Mammalia > Rodentia > Octodontidae > Octodon > Octodon degus. The sequence continues at coordinate 238,769 of NW_004524872.1, read as the reverse complement.
ACTCTGCCTCCCTGGTGCACGATGGCCTCAGAATAGGTGCAGGTTCATGGGTAGCCAAAGCACCTTGTGTATACTAGAATCCCTCCCTAGTTATTCTCATTTAATTGTTTTGAAATTAACTAGGCATATATATTTATGTATATATCAATGTGGTGGATTCCAATTTAAAGCTGGATTGGAGAAATATTACCCCAGAGCAAAGGTACAACATAAACAGCCAACAATGATAAAAACAGCATAACACTGGCACAGAGACAGGAATGTAGATTCGTGGAACAGAATAGAGGGTGCAGAAACAACACTAGGCACATTCAGCCATCTGATCTTTGAGAAAGGGGTCAAAAACATACAATCAAGGAATGATACCCTCTTTAACAAATGGTGTTGGGAAAACTGGCTCTCCATATGCGGGAGATTGAAGCTAGATCCCTATCTCTTACCATGCACTAAAATAAAATAAAAATAGATCAACAATCTAAATGTTAAAACAGAATCACTTAATCTGCTGTAAGATAAAATAGGTAATTCTTGAGGACTTTGGCAAGAGCTTTCTAAACAACACCAGTAGCACAAAAAATAGCCCCAAGAGTCAACAAATGGGATCATAGCAAATTGAGAAACTTCTGCATGGCAAAGGAAAACAACCAACAGAATGAAGAGGCACATCTGAAGAGTGGGAAAAGGTTTTACTGGCTGTTCTTTGGAGACAGCACTTGTCTTAGTTACTTTTTTATTGCTGAGGCCAAATACCTGACACCCACAACTGAAAGGTTTATTTTGTCTCATAGTTTGTAGAAGTTTCAGTCCATAGTTGACTGGCTCCAAGGCAGGGGGCATGGCAGAGGAGAAACACTCCATGGCATGGTAGGCAGGAAGCGGAGACTTCCCTTTTCTTTCCCTTTTTATTCTGTCCAGGTTGTAAGTCTGTTGGCTGGTGCCCCTCACACCTAAGTGGGTCTTTCCTCTTTAGTAAGTCCGTCGTCCATGCCTGTAACTGTGCTAACTGATCGGTGGACAGATCTACTAGCACATACCCATGATTCAGTGACACACAAGCGCGATCCAGTCACCTCCCCAAAGCCCCACCTATGAGCACATGAGCCTTGGCCAACCATCCAGCTATAAACCATAACAAGACTAGTGTGTGGAACATATAAAGAGCTAAAAGAATTGGGACGTCCAAAGTAAAAGACCCAATCAAAAAATGGGCCACTGAAACGGATGGATACAAACCAAAGGAAGTACACATGTGCAATAAACACAAGAGAAATGTTCCACATCTCTGGCTGTTAGAAAAACACAAATTAAAACAATATGGAGATTCCATCTTACTCCAGAGGGAATGGCTATCATCAATAAATAAAAAAAATCTATCATCTATCTATCTATCTATCTATCTATCTATCTATCTATCTATCTGCACAAGATAGGATAGATATACAGCTATTTTCTCTTAGATCATTCATTGAGAAGAAAAGCTTGTACTACTATTGTTTAGACAAGATATCATGTCTGCATCTTGTCCTCTGAATAACCACTACAAAGACAACAATCTGCAATGTATCAATTATTGTAATTGCCCTACTAACCTGTTTTGAAACTGTTTCATTGCTATTTTATTTTTTCTCATTAAAATGAATAAAAAATGAAATTTTAAAAAAGAAATAAAATAGCAACAATGCTAGCAGGGGTGCATGGAAAAGGGACCGCTTCTATGTTGTTGGTGAGAATGCAGACATGTGCAACTACTATGGAATCCGTATGAAGATTCCCCAAAATACTGATCACAGAAATTCTATCGTACTCATCTGTCTCCCTTCTAGATATCTCCCTGAAGAAGCTGAAGGCATCATATTCCAGTGATACTTACATAACCATGTTTTTAGCAGCAGAATTTATAATAGCTAAATCTTAGAAGCAGCCCGTGTGTCCCACACATGAATGGATAGAGACAGTCTTGCATTTATACCCAATACTGTATTGTCATAAAGAACAATACATTGGAGTCATTTGTAGGAAAATCAAGGCACCTTGAGACCGTAATGTTAAGTGACATAAATTAGACCAGACATACAAGCTTAAATATCACATGATTTCTCTTATGTGAGAAACTGAAAATATAAATAAAGAAAAAAAATAAAGGATTAATAATAAGAAATAGGAGAGAGAACTTTTGCAAAGGGACACCAGGAGCTGGAGGGGGAAAGGGAAGACAGGGAAGTGGGTTGAAACATGAGCTAAGATGTGTTACATACGTGTACCAGTTCTTCACCAGGAATGCAATCCTTGCTGCAAATTGGAAGGTTTTTTTTTTTTTTTTAAATAAGCAGCTCAGATGCCACCATTTCACCTTGTCTTGTTGGACAGGCATCTCTCCAGTCAGCCATGTGACAGGCAGATTTTCTGAACTGCAGCCCAGGGCAACTGTCTCTGTTGCCTGATCTCATGCCCTGTACAGGAGAACCCTAGTCTTACTGCCAGGCTCCAGAATGTGCCAAGGTGGTGGTGTCCCTCCTTTGGCCAGATCACTGCATGCACAGGCTGGAGAGAGGAGACAGCCCTGGTGTGCACTGTCTCTATGGCAGGTATGTGGTGGAGAAGAGTGGAGACTGCTGGACCCAGAGCTCAGACAGCTATTAGCAGCAGGAGCCTTCATGCAACTGCCTGGTGTGCGTGCAGCCGGGCCCCCTGGTCAGCTCAGAAGTGGGTTTCTCGCTCTGGAGTCCTGTGGAGAACTTGGCCCAGGGAGGCCTCAGCTGTGTGCTTGTGAGGTTGACCAGAGATGCCACACCATGACATCCAGACTCCTGACCCAGGGACCCCAAGGTCATGAGCAGCACTCTTTTAAGATGCTGATGTTCTGGCAGTCTGTCTGCATGGAAGTCTGACACAGTCAGGAGCAGAAGATCATGAAGTCCTGTGTATGCCTCCCTAAGAGGCCACTTCCAGAATATGCAGCTCTGACAAAAGTAAACAAAAAAGAGGGCTATAAGTGAAGGACCATTTTGTAGTGAAAAAAATATATATGTATATACAAAATAGTTAGGATAGATATACAGCTACTTTCTCTTAATTTAATGAGAAGAAAGATTTTTACTAATAGTTTTTGGACAGGATATCAGGTCTGCATCTTGTACTATGAATAACCACTACAAAGACAACAATATGCAGTGTATTAACTGCTGTAACTCATCTTCTAACCTATTTTGAAACTGCCTCATTGCTATTTCTTTCTCAATAAAATTAATAACAAATAAAAAGAATGAAAGAAGCCACTGCCACACCTTACAGGCAGCTTCTGAGATGCCCCCTTCAGGCCTTTACAACAGCTCCTCACTGCTGCTAACACACAGCACCACAACCTTATGTGGCTTAAGTGACAAAATCGCTTTTACCTTTTGGTTCTGGTGGTCAGAGCCTGAATGAGCTTCCTGGGCTAGCAGCAAGTGTCAGCAGGGCTGTGTCCATTCTTCCCTGGAGGTTATGCCAGACACCTTTGCATCCTCACAAGGTTGTCCCCATCCCGGCTCCTGGGCTCCTGCATCATCTCGGCAGGCCTCCGGCACACGAGACCCACTTGGCACCGAAGCCCCTCCACCTCCCCTGCAAGTGCTGAGGATACTGTGCCTGATAATCAGGTTCTCTTGTTGTTTTAAGTATTCACAACTTATGTAAACAAAAATCTCAAAGGTTTTAGAAATTAGGGCCCAGCCTCTTAGGATTAGGGCATTTCTGTCTTCCAAAGCACCCCACACCTAATTTTGTACCTCCGTTTCTCTGGAGAATGCCTGGTGGCTGGACGACCAGGTCTGCAACCTTATTCCTACACACCCTGGCATACTCATTAGTAGAAACTCTCTGACAAATTGTCCCCAAATTGTATGGCCACTGTCTTTGAGTACCAGCTCTTAATCTTACCATAATTAGTAGTTTCTTGACAGCAATATTTAGTTAGCTTTATATTTCTCTTGGGTCCTCATGGGGTCGTTTTGCTTAATTGTACATTTAAATCTAGTCAGTTGAGAAGCTTTGGCCTCAGTTGATTGGTGTTTTTCTACAGCTTCTTCAGTTGTGATGAATAACCTTCTATGTCATTTTCCCGCAATCTGGATTTTGCTAATTGTATCTTTGTATGGCCTTTTAACACAGTCCTGTACCCTTTTCATCTCTATTTCCCATAAATTGATAGTCAGATCTAAGGGACTGCTCTGTTCAAGTTTAAAATTTTAAACCAGTTTTCAAAAGATCAAGCTGATTTCATAGGACCCTTAAAATGTGAGCAATTTAGGTTTTGTTTGGTACCATTTTAACTTTGAAATTTAAGCACTGCATGTTTTATTTATTTTTTCTCATTTTTATATTAATTTTATTGAGAAAGAAGTAACAAAAAGACAGTTTCAAAACAGGTTAGTAGGACAGTTACAATAATTAATACATTGCATATTGTTGTCTTCATGGTAGCTATTCATAGTACAAGATGCAGACACGATATCTTGTCTAAACACAATTAGTTCAAAACTTTCTTCATCCCACTCACTGTTCTCATGGATGCAGGAATCAACCTGCCTTTGGACAGAGTCCCCTCGTGCCAGCTCCCAGGTCGTCCCTGTGCCACATTGGCCAGCTTTGAGCAGATCCTCCTTTTCTGTTAGAAGAAAACACCTGGCATCACCTGGGCTGTTTCTACTCCCAGACATGAGAGCAAGTTATTTCTCCAAAGAATTCAGTTTCATTTTAGAGGAAAATGACCTAGAGGCTGCGTGCCTGGGCATTCATCCCTACTGTAGTCACCATGATTTTAGGGTCTTTTCATGGACTAGGAAATATACATACTTAAGGATAAAATCCATTCTCTATTACCCTAGTTTCTGGCCTTTGACTGGATGTTGCTGATCTGCTTGCATCAACATCCTCTGTCTCCCGTCTGAGAATCCCAGTTCCCAGTGTCGGAGCAATTATTTCATGACCTTCTGTCCCACAATGTACACAAAACACTCTTGGAACAAAACCAAAACTCTCCTGGCAAAATTAGTGTCACTAAAACCAGCTGAAGATTTTTTTCCCAGTTGTTTTCCTTCTGGGTAAGTTCAATTAGGCCTGTGCAGTCAAATCACTGTGTTTTAGAGTGAGCCAAGAGAACTTGTCCATTAGCGGTTCTGCCAACTCAGTATGCAAAGAGGTTTATTTATTTCAACTTGACTGTAATTATTGGGGATTGCTTTTAAAAAATTTACATATAATTATATGATTTAATACATAATTAAATAATTTATTACTACTTATTGATTGTTAATTTTATATAATTATAACTAATTTTGTATAATTATGTAAAATCTTTGCATGACTGCAGTCGCATCTACTGACTGGATGTTCCACGAGGAGTTCAGCTCTTCATCTTGTCGTCTCTGCGCTGATCCTTTCCCTTCCGGAGGTAAATGTGTCCTTAATATTTCATGTTTTCTCTTCCCTTTTTAAAATATAAGCAACCGTATTTCTCTGTTGGCCTGTGTAGGCCGGCGCCTCTGGCTGCCTTATGCCAGGGGGCTTCTAAATGGGAAGAACTGCTCCCAGCGCCAGGGCAGTCTGAGGCCAGGTGCTGGCAGTCAGCGTCGGGTACACAGGGAGTGTCTTCATTTAGAGGTGGCATATTTGCCCATAGTAGAGGGGTGAGGAGACTTCTGGGATCTTTTCTAGAAGGGCTTTAATCCCACTCATGAGGGCATCATCCTCAAGGCCTGGTGAGGCCCGGGCCATACTCCTAAGCCCACCTCTGTGCCACCACGTTGAAGCTTGGGCTTCACCATACACATTTGCTGTGGGGGAGACACAAATATTCAGTGCGGAGCAGTGCCCATGCGTATTCGTTCACGTGGCCCTTTCTTAAATGAGTAGCAGCACGTGTGCGCTTGGCTTTGCTTTGCATTGCATTGGAATCCCTCCTCAGCTGTCCTGTCTGGGCAGAGGGATCCGCCGCCCTGAGGATGTGCTGTGGTGCACTTGATCTCACTGTGGGCAGTTGAATGTTTTCCAAATGTTTGATATTTTTTAAAAAAAGCTGGTATGAATATATATGCTTGTATTTCTGCCCATGAAGTTTGCTTAGAAATGAGACTGCTTGGTTAAGAGATAAATTCATGTTCCATTTTCCTTAGTTGCTTTTCTCCTTCCACAGACAAAAATACGTGACTCCCGGAGTGGCACACAGTTAGTGGCGGTTTCAATCTGTCGTTGGCTGGCTCCAAGGCAGGGTGGCCTGGCAGAGGGACGCTGTGCTTTCCATGGCCAGCAGGCAGGCAGGAGCAAGCGAGCAGGGACCTTAGCAGCTCCTTTCTGCTCCCTTCATACTCTATCTAGGCTCCTGGAATGAGGACCACCAACCCCGTCGGTGGGCTATGTGGTAATCGCACACCCTTCATTTGGCACTACGCCATGAATCAGCCACGCACACCGTATCCAGCTGCCTCTCAGGAAGCCCCACCTGTGACCATGTGCAGCTTTGGGGGACATCTTGACACAAGTCACAGCGCCATTTATTTTTCTTTAAAAAGCATTTGATTTCCTTCATAGGAATTGTGCCATTTCTTTTTCCCACCAGTGACATGCGAGAAAGACCATTTTACAGTCCCGCCAACGGAGGATGGAGTCCGCCTTTTGGAACTGCAGCAAACTGACTAAGAAGAGGTTGGCGCAGGTATTCATTCTCTGGGTGCATCTCTTATGCTGAGCAGGGCCAGGCCTTTTTTGCCTTTTGGGAGCCATTTGCACTTTCTTTTAGGTGCTCTGCGTCCTTTCTGCTGTCTCCTCCCTTCCTCCGTCACGAGCCTCATCCCCCCATGACAGTCAGGCTGCCTAGATGTCGGGAGGGCTCCGCTTCCCAACTAACTTGATGACAGTAGGTTTTCTTATCTGTTCTGTAATTTATATAAACAGGTATCTAAATCAGAAGCTCATAGATTCTACTTCCTTTTTCAAGGCAAGAATCCGTCTCAGACAAGCATCATGCCAGGAGGCATGCACGTCACTGCTCTACTCAATTACCTTGAACTTGAATTGCTTTTGGGCTTGACTGAGCCCTTAACAGTCCCCATTAGTGGAGACTTAGGTGGATTTAGCATCCATCGGCAGCTCTGGCCTGGATCCACTATCGTAATAGGGGACCAAAAGGATAACTTTTTAAAACATCTGTCAGGCACACTGAATTTATTAGCTGGCGCTTCTCTTTTACCATCTGTTTGTCATTGTGGATTTTAATACATACAGGAAACTGTGGCTAGATGTTTTATTCTTTTCTTTCATTAGCAGTTGTTTAGAATAATAAGCTGGGGAATGGTATTTAGAGAGAGCAGGCTGGTTGCTGGAGTGTGTTCATTGTTAAATACTGTTGACTTGTATTTTTCTAGCCTTTACAGTGGAAAGAAACTTTTTAAAGTAAAATTATGACTTCATCCTGATATTTTCAATCCAATTTAAGATTGTAGGGTGTTAATTCACTTCACTGATTACACATTTTTACTTTTTCTCCTTCCTTCCTTCCTTCCTTCCTTCCTTCCTTCCTTCCTTCCTTCCTTCCTTCCTTCCTTCCTTTCTTTTCAGCACTGGAGATTATACCTCTGGCACTTACACTAAGCTTCATCTTTCATTCTTTTTAAATTTTTTTTTAAGTTTTGAGCCAAGGTCTTGTTAATTCATGAAATTATCCAGGCTGGGCTCAAAGTTATGGACCCCATGCCTCAGCATCCCTAAGCGCTAGGATAATAGGTTTGTGCTATCACACCTGGCTATTCTTTCTTTTTAAGTTGACTGAATGTTTTGGCTTCTAATAACTAATTAAGCAAAAGATACAAAGAGAAGAATTATTAATCATTTGCTTTATCTTATAATATCCACAACAGTTTCAAAATTATCACACCCACAGTAACGCAGCTTTACATTTCTTAGGTGTGTTTGTCCTTGGCTCACGCCCTATGGGGGTATGCAGCCTACGAAATGTGCTTCAAAGTAGACTAAGCCGCTACCTTTCTTCAGTTAGTAATGTATTTCCTTTTGTTTTAAAACTTCAAGAATTCTTTCCCTATTTGTTTATTTATTCACATATCACAGGACTGGGGATTGAACCCACAACTTTGTGGAGAGTCCATCCCCGGTCTTTTTTATTTTATTATTATTATTATTATTATTATTATTATTATTATTTTGACTCAGCTTCTCCCTACGTTTTCCAGGCTGGCCTCCAACTAGTAGTCACCCTTGCTTTAGCATGCCAGACAGCTGGGACTACAGGTCTGTGTCCCTGTGCCCAGCTCTAATTTTGATTTTTTTCCCATAATTTTATTGAGAAACGAATAGCAATGAGACCATTTCAGATCAAATTGGTAGGACAGTTTCAATAATTAACACATTGCATACATTCTTCCTAGTGGTTAATTGCTGTACAAGATGTGGACATGATATCCTATTTACAAACACCATTAGAACAAATCCCTCTATTCATTAAGAGAATGCAACTATATATCTATCCTAACCACTTTGAATACACAGATACAAAATGGACATTCATCTGTATCCCCTTTTTTTGTTAAGTTCTGTTATTTGAATATTATAGGTGTATAAGCTCAGCAAAATATTCTAAGAGTCCAGTAGCCCATAACAGTATTGGGTCTTCCGCTTGACTGGCAATGTCAGAAATTGTTGACCTGAGTTCCCTACAGCTCAACATAACAGCATGGCTTTACTTCTTATATTTCGTTTTTATACTTTTCTGCTGGATGTTTAAGACCAAGGTAAAGCAGGACCTATGTAACAAGAGTTGTAGCTTTTGGGTCTGATAAGGTCAGTGAAATCCCCTCAGGATTTATCCTGAGATCCTGTACCTCAGATTGTAGGTCCTTTGTCAGTGTCAGCCATGTGAATGAGTCACGGCCATTGCTTGGTCAATGTGCTCTCTGTGAAAGCCTGAGAGAATGTTTTCTCTCCATGTGACTCTCCTTAGGCACACTCTACATCATTGATCACTTTCCTCTTTGGACCCATAATCTCCTTAATCAGAAAATTTGGGACACTACTGAGTTACGTGACGTTACAGTACAAGTTCTCATATGTCCTGAGTCTTAATTGACCTTGGAAGGCTAGGGCCAAAATGTTGGCTTTCCTTGTAGCCCTCCTTTTTCTCTAATTTTGGTCTGCAAACTTAGGTTGTTAACTATCCAGAAGAGAAGCTTATTGTTATTACCATACAACCTAGGTTGTTAAGCTTAACCTCACTATCTGTCTGAATATCAAACATCTTAAGCTAATTTTGATTTTTAATTACACAAAAACATATAGATTCTCCCCAGGTCAAAATCATATGAAAATGACATTCAGAAAATCCTTGCACAGTCTCTCTCCTTCATTCTATCCCATTCCTCTGCAGAAGTCACCTAGTCTACTAACTTTTGCTTGTTTACCTGTAGTTTCATTTTTGAAATATAAGAACATATATTCTCTCTCTCTCTCTCTCTCTCTCTCTCTCTCTCTCTCTCTCTCTCTCTCTCTCTGGTGGAACCAGGGATTGAACTGAGGCCCTTGCACTTGTCAGGGAAGCGCTTATTCTACTGAGCTATCTCCCCAGCCCCTCATGTCTCCTCCCATACATTTTCCATCACTTTTTTGTGGAGAGTGAGTCCTAAGAGTTGTGTCTGAGTTGCCGAAAGCGTATGTGTGTGGCATTTTCCTCTCTCAAGTCCTCCTCCCGCGGTCTTTGCACTTTCACCAGAAATGTTCGAGACTGCCTGCCTCGCTGTATTGTCGACAGAGCCTGCAATCAAATGTTCAGGTTTTTTTTTTTAATTAGATAAGTGGCAATTTTCATTAGTAATTTTCATTATAAATGAAGCAGAGCATTTTCCAGTTGATTAAGGGCCATTTGCATTTTTCTTTCTGTGCATGCTGTTTGTATCCTTCGCTTGATTTTTAAAAGTTGTTTTATGCTTAGATTCCTTTAAGATACAAATATTCTCTCTGCATTAGAGATACAATATTTTTCATATTCACCCACATAAAGCATGTCATGCTTTGTTGATTGTTGCTGAGGAGATTTCCACATGCCACAATGTGTTTATTCATTGACTGATGGAGAGTTGAGTTCTTAGAATGGAGGGCCATCATGAATAATGCTGAATGTAAAGTGTGTACGTTCATTTCTTTTGGATAAATACCTGGGAGCACAATTTCTGGCTCTGCCATCCGTGTGTATCTAGCTGTGGAAGGAACTGTCACACAACTTCCAAAACAGCTGCACGACTTTGCATTCTTATCAGCAGTGGATAATGAACGTTAAAGGCATTAACACAGAGATATCTTTAAAGTGCGCGATTTCATTTCCGCTGCAGGAGACTTACCCAGCCACCCAGCCACCCCTCTATTCATCCTGCACAAAGCAAAGTGCCTGGGGATCCTCTAAAGTTTTAAGGCTGCAGAGGGGTCTCCGGGACAAAACGTGGAAGGGCCGCTCTAGAGATAACACCCAGGAAGGGGGACGGCTTGTCCCCGCAGCTGCGAGGGGACCCTGACTACTTCCTGCTTTTTTAATGTGAACAAAGTTCAGTCTACAAAAAGC
>NW_004524872.1:215824-225824 GCF_000260255.1 Octodon degus | reverse complement strand
TTTTCTTCCAGAACTCGCTTCTCAAATACGTTGTCACCGTCACAGTCTCGTCGCCAGCCGCGTCTTAGGAAACTACCGCCAGCTCTGTACGAGCATATACTGCCTGGTTCAGCCCTTGCCAACGATTACCTCGTGAATCAGTTCAGCTCTTGGTCGCTGTCGTTTGTCTGAACAAAAGCCCCAGATTCGTGCTGGTGGTGTTCCTGCCAGGCCTTCCCTCCTTTCTCGTTGTTGGTGATCTGCGTATTGGTTGGTATGAGGGTGGTGGGGGTGGAGTTGTTTCTTTTTAGTTCCCTTTTGATGCGATGTTTGTTTCACAAACAGGACTCCGATCTTGTTCTGGGGTACGGAAGGTGTGCCCCAGCGGCTCTAGTGGCCCTGAGTGTCCAGCGAGGAGGCTTGGATTCCTGGTGACTCCTATCAGAGGCAGGAGTACTGGTCAGGTCTTTTTCCAGCCCATGAAGTTGGGCAGTGAAGTCAGGTTCTTCACGGTGAAGTTCCCTGGCCACCTTTCCCACTGCCGTGTGAGCCACCACCAGTGACATTACTGGATCCATTGTCTCCCTGCCAACAGGGAAGAGGCTGAGTTCCAATTCAGTCATCTCTTCGGCACTCTGAGCTGGAACTTGTCTATCGACGAGAACAACTTGCTTGCCAGGAACACAGTTTGTATTGTAAAGATAAGACCAATGCTTTTTTTTTTTTTTTTTGTGATCACGTCTTAAAATAGAGTTTGTGTCTGAACAGCTTCAAGGGTTTTTTGTACCTTTGATTCCCCAGAAGTAGGAGCCGCCCCAGGTTGTTCTCCGAAACCTCAGGACAGGACTCCACTGTCCCCGGGGCTCCCTCACTTCTGAGGCCAGCTCAGCTTCCCAGGTCCTGCCCAGAAATGGAAGCAGCTTGTGGTGGATCGATAGCTGGCGGCCAGCTTGTAACCCCCGGCTGAACTGAACCAGCATGGTGCTGGGTGTGGGCGGCCACGTGAGGAAAGTTACCAGCAGCATAAGAGGCAGCACTGGAGAGAGAGACGTTTAGGTCTTTGGGAGCTGTTGGAATAAGTTGGGGGCTGCTGGTTCTTTTGGAAAAGGTTGTCGTGCTGGCTGTCCTTGTGAACTTGGCTGTTCTCATTGTCAAAGGAGCACAGGACCTTGTTTTCACTGAGAATGGCTAGGGTTCACTTTGTGGGAGCTCTGGTCTCATACTGAGCATCACTTCCTGGCTCCCCAGGGGAAGATGGTGCACTCCTGGAGAAGCTTGTTGCGTTGGCTTTCTGGATGGGAACTCAACTGTTCTCGTCCTTGGAGGAGCTTGGGACCTCACTGTTGCTGAGGATGATTGTGGTGCTTTTCTGGGTAGTTCTGTTTCTTGAACGTTGCTTCCTGGCTCTAGCGCAGATGCCTCAGCCTGCTGGCACAGATCCTTCGTCCCACTGGCACAGACTTTCTAGCTTCCCCCACTGACCTTCGGGCCTTCCCAGCGCAGATCTGTGAAACAGGCCTGTCTGAGACATTGTTGTGGGCTCTAGGCCTCCAGCTGGACTCATGGGAGGCATTGTTACGGACTCTGTCTTCAGCTGGACTCCTGCAGGACATTATGTGGTCTCCAGGCCCTTAGCTAGGTTCTCTGGTCTTTAGTGTGTATTCTTTTTGTGTATGATTCTTTGGGTGACTATTATAAAATAACCTCATAATTAAGTCTCCTGTATTGTGTTGTTTCCCCTTGAAAACCCCCAAGCTACGACACAGCCCTTTCCGCAGAAAAGGACCACGAGTGTGGCGAGGTGTGGTGAGTGAGGATGGTGAGTGTGGGTGGCTGAGCCCCCAAGTCTCTAGTGCAGGGCAGGTCCTACAGAGGGAGGCTCAGAACTTAACCTGCTCTCATCTTTCCACATTTAATCTCACTGCTACTGGGCCTGAGAAGGTGTCAAGAGCTCCACGTGGTCTCTAACTTCCCAAGCAGGATGGAGCTTTGTGCTAGGTGAGCAAGGGGAGGCCAAGGGAGCCAAAAGAAGGTACTATCTGGAGTCATGGCTGCTGTGTTCTAGAACTTGCAGATGCTCCTGTGTCTCAGTTACTCTTCTCTCATTGCTGGGACAAATACCTGACACCCAAAATTAGAGAAGGAAAGGTTTATTTAGCTTCAGTTAGTGGAGGTTTCAGTCCACACTCAGCTGGCTCCAAGGCAGAGTGGCACATGGCAGAGGGCAGCAGCTATTCACAGTGGTGGCAAAGTGCAGAGAGCAAAGGGAGAGGCAGCAGCGCCTGCAGCCAGCTAGCCTCTTCTCCTCCTTGCATTGTAATGCAGATTACCCACCCCCCGGGTCATGGTGTAGCACTCACACCTGCAATCCCAGCATGGGATCAAGGATCAATTACAAACTCCAGAAGCTGCCTCATGACTGTCTGTGACTTTGGGGGGACAACTAGACACAAACCACAACACCCTGCTATGGTGCTGTACCTCACTGCCCACTCTCCCACCACATTCACTGTGCATACAGGGGCACTACTGACCCCACTCCAAGGAGCATCATTTGCTGTATATTCTGTGCTCTGGGACTATATTCCAGCATTCTGGCTCAGTAGCCCTTGACGCTGTGCACAGCAGTTGCCTGGCCCAGGTCATCCATGTCCACACTTCACCTTTAGAACAGTCAATCTCAACCTTTTTCCCATGAAACCTCAGGTGTCTCACAGCCTTCAAAGGAAAGCTATAATCCATCAGAAATATCATCAAAATGAGTCTGGGTTTTTCTTGCCATCTTGCAGACCCAAGGCTGTATCTTGAGGATCAGATCTGGTCTCCCTGGAAACCTGGCATGCAGGAAGTGGGGTCTAGACCTGGGCAAGCAGCTTCTGAAACACTCCCTGACAGGAGTTTCAGAGCTGATGTGCAAGTCAGCTCTGCAAGCCTGCTGCGCGTCCCTCTAGTGGCTACTGGAAGAATTGCAGGAGACTCCAACTTTCACACCAAAGGGAGACGTTCCCAGGGCAAGGGGATTCAGGAAGTAAGGAGAAAGCCCTTGGTCCCTCATGGGCCCATATACAAACTTTAAAAAATCACAAACCTTTTGAATATTACAAGATGCTGAATCTAAAGTTTTTGTGTTAATATAAAATAATAGATATTTTTAAAAAATCTGGGTAAAAATCTAGGTCCATGGTGGCAATCCTGTCGCCCGTGTGCCACTGCAGGCCGTTTGGATGACTGAAGGTTCTAAAAGATTCACCACCTCCGACCTAGGAGGAGGCATGCTTTTTAAGCTCCAAAATCTTTGCTAATGCCTGAGACTGAGTTCAGCCCACCGTAGTGACGGACAGAGGGCTTCCTTGAGAGAGGATGTCACCAAAAAAGGGATCCCCCAGCAAGGGTTGGGTGTGTATCCTGCCAGGTGCAAACCCAGCCTGCTGGGCAGGACACCGTAGTACTGTGGTTTCTCCTGCGGGTCTTGTCTGTCTTTTCTCTTTTCTCCAAATGACTAGTTTGATCCTACCTTTTCTGTGTATGCAAGATCCACAAAGCCCTCTTTTAGTAAGATGGGTTACAGAACAGGATGAAAACCAAACGTGGTTTCTTTTTGGTGCATACATGTGCCGTTTATGCTTGAAGTTTTAAAAAGGCATCTGGTCCACTCCTTGTCCTCTGGTCCCCTACAGCCACGTTTCCACTTCAGACAGCAAGCACTCAGGCCTGTGCATGACCTTCAAGGGCAATATTGTCTTGTACAAGCAGAAAGTCACACAAGAGGAAAGTCAGGCTGCTGCTGCCACTTAAAAGTACCTCAAAATTGCTTTTTGTTTTGTTTTGCTTTTAAGCTCATGAATTAACAAAAATATCAATTCAAACTTGCAAAATCCCAAAGTGAATGTGGAGCCATAGTCAATGAACCTCAAAGAAAGCACTTTCATGAACCCCTTCTTGGCCATTAGTGAAGCTTCCTCCCTTCGCTTGGCGCCTTGAGGTGCTTCCCCTCCTTGCCAGCCAGCAGCACGTGCTAGGGGCTGCACGGTGCACAAGCGCGGCTGTGCCCCCTCACATCCAGCTTAGAGGCCTGACCTGCTGCCCCCTTTGGCTTGGGTCTAGACAACAGCCGGCCGCAGCCTAGTGGGGCAGTCCCTCGGCTTCCGCCATATCCACTCCCTGCAGGGTTCACCCCATGCACTGGCGCTGCACGAGGTGGATCCTAGTTCTCTTCCCATCTGTATTGGCCTGGACTTGAGCTTGAAGCTCAGGCTGTGCTTCTGTCACTGGAAGGAGCTCCTGCTCCCATGTTTGCTATGATTTTACACAGCTTTCTTTTAAGTAATTACATTTATTAATAAATAACAACAGAATTACTAAAATCTGGAGCATTTATGGGGAGCTCCATGCACAGCTGTTCCCACATAGCTATAATCCTTCCAGTCCCCACAGGGAGATAGCAGATGGGCGTCCCAGCTGTCCCCCAGACAGCATGTCCCACTGCCCATAGCTGGGGTCGTGCAACACCATCCAAAGCTCTGCTGTAACCCCATATGTGCTACTACAAGGGATTGCAGTATATCCTTTAGTGTGCTAGGTGTTTCAGGGTACCCCATGCTGATAGGCCAGAACATCCTCATGAAGGAGGAAGACCATTGATCTGACAGAAAGGAGGAAAAAAACCACAGACACTCTACCAGGACTCCTCTCTGAGTCTGGCAGGGCCGTGTGCAATGCCAAGACTTCTGTGAATTTCCTGGAGATACATAAAGGAAGTGTTTTTCTGACAGGAACGATGCTGACAGGCCGAAGGATGACGTGGCAAGTCCGTCTCGGTGACTGGATGATGACGGTGATTTGTGGAGTAGTGCAACCATCATGGCTGGTGTTCCTGCACAGGCTTACCACGCTCCTATTTATATGAGCCTAGGTGTTACACAGCTAGAGTAAAGTAGTGTCTGTCCCCACTTCCACCATACTGCTGCTCTGTGGCACAATGACATTTCTCTAGTAAAAGGAGACTAGGAACTTCCTGACTTATGAGAAAATTAAGGCCTCAGCTCAGCTCCTGCAGTCTAGCCCAGGAAAGAGCAGGCCCTCAGGAGGCCTTGACGGAGGGGGAGTGGCAGCTCTGTCCACAGGTGGGTGGCAGCTCCCTCTGGTGGTCTGGTCTTCCTCTGGAGGGCTGGGAGAGGACAGATTCCACCACGTGCTCAGACTGTCTGTCCTAAGTATCTTCCTGGGGTTCAACAGATTGAACACACACAGTTACAACAGCATAATAGCATCCAAAGACAGCTATTGGGTAGGATTAATGGTGATGTATAAAATCCCAGCAGGAAGGAAATCTTTAGTGTTGTATTTAATCATAAGACAAAATACTATGAACATCTTTGTTTATCATGGTAATGTGAAATTACATGAACACTGAATGTACAGTCTGATGAAGTTTAGATGCACCCGTGCTGTTGTAAAAAACACTATGCTTTTTATCGTGTCGTTTCCCCCTAAATTACAAGTCTCTTTGTGTCCTTAATATATCACGAGTCTAGAAGTTGAAGAGCCATCGCTGTAATGCAAGAATTTCTGATCTAAATGGCTGCACTTAAGCCATTGGAATGCTCCTATAGTAATTCATCTATAATCATCTTCAAATACACTCTGCCCCACGTTTTCTCTTGTGGCTCCCCCTGTGGTGATGGACTCTTTGTGTAGCGGTTGATCGACTGTGTCAACCTGAGGAGTTTAAAAGCTTAACTAAATCACTCAGCAATTCCACACCCTAGGGGGTAGAGGAGCCACTCTACAGCGGCTTAGCACTTAAGGGACAGAAAGGGAAATGAGGCCAGAGGGAGGTTTCCATTTCTTTGGAGGAGCTCTGGTCTCCTCAGTCAGCTTGGACGTCACCTCCTGGCTTCCAGCGCAGACTCTTCAGCTTCCACCTCGGATCCTTCAGCCTTCTGGTGTATACTCATCTGCCTTTCATCACAGACCCATCGGCCTCCTGATACAGGCTTGCATGGAACACTGCAGTGAGCTCCAGACCTTGGACTGAGTCCTTCAGTCTCCAGGGTGCAGACGCCCTCTGCACGCCTCCTCATCTGACTCTGTGGCTGACAGTTGTAAGACAACCTTGTAATTTCTTATATATTTGTATATCTTCTGTTACATCTGTTCCTCTAATAACACCCTGACTGATATGCTTTGTAACAACTTTGCGTGTGTCTTACTACTTCCTATAAGCACACGAGGTACCTTATTTCATTGACTTTCAGCTCTTACTGGGGAATTTGTGACACACACTTCTGGATGTGTCTGAGTCGGTCACAAAGGTGTGGCATTGGAGTCCATATCTGATGCTTCCTGGCCACCCTGAACTAAGTGGCTTTGACCCATAGTGTCTTTCTGCTATGTTGCTGTCTTGAAGCCACAAGACCAGTGACTGAACCCCCCAAAGCTATGAATCACACGAAACCTTTCTTCTTTAAACTGGGAGTGGTGGGTATCATTTCCCAGCCACGGAAAAGCCCTCTGATCCAGCACAACATCCTTTCTTTGAAAATACTTGAGTATTGGGAAGTACTTGGTAAGAGCTCATGGAACTTTGTTCTAAGCCTAAAGTATTTAGCTATTGCAAACCCTTTCCTTTCCTTCATCATTCTAATTCTGACACCAGAGACCAATGACCTTAGCGAATGCCTTATGCTTGCTTGGTCACTACAAATTAAATTGAATTGGTGCCTGGCCCAACATTACCCTTTGTATATTTAGCTTAACTTATTTGTTGCGCTCATAAACTATAGACAAAGATGACCGACCTCTCCTCACATGTTGCAAGGGGTAAATAAAAAGACTTGTTGAGATTTTATTTAAAGTATCCCAGTACAGGTTCAAGGATGTAGCTCAGCGGTGGGGCACTAGCCTACCACTGTGAGGCCTTGGATTCAATCTCCATTGTTGAAAGAAGAAACTCACAAGAAAGCACAAGAAGCGTTCTAGTATAGTAGTACATATAACACTGTGATCCCGTAAGCTTACAGCAACACGTGTTCACACATGGCCTCTCATTTCCACTTCCTACTCACAGCTGTACAAAGAATGTTTTTAAAACTTGCAGCATAAATTCCAGGTTTTGAGGGTGAGATGATTCTCTTGAGGATTGGGCCCTTGTCATCTGCAACTATGAGGTTCATCACTCTTCCTTGTCCTGTGCCTGCTGTCAGGACCAGGCAGGCTCTGGTTGGTTCACAGACCGAAACCACCTCATCTCATGGAATCAGCTTGTTAATTGATTTTAAATTGTGAGCATGACTGGACTAGGAGACTCTGGACTGGGTGTGGTGGTATTGTCTAATTCAAGAGGATGGTTGCAAGCTGGAGGCCAGCCTGAGTGACAGAGGAGACTCTCTAAGAAACTGAGAGAGAGAGAGAGAGAGAGAGAGAGAGAGAGAGAGAGAGACAGACAGACAGACAGATACACAGAGAGACAGACAGACATAGAGAGACAGAGAAACAGAGAGACAAACAGTGAGAGAGACACAGAGACAGAGAAAGATAGGAGACTGACCTGGGGAGACATGGTTGGCTCATGTTGCTTTACCCTCCTGCCTTGATCTTGCCTCAGAGCTGCCTGACTGTGGACTGAAGTCCCTAAGGCCATAAGACAAAACAAACTCATTCTTTAATGCATTGCTATCATGTATTTTGTGTGAACAATGAGAAAGCTATCCATTACATGACTTTGGAAACTCTTTTTAAAACTCTTATTTATTTGTTTATTTATTCGGTACAGTGCAACTCAGACTCATAGTGATCCTCCTGTCTCAGCCTCTCCAGCTCTAGGATTACAGGTATACTCTACCACATCTGGTTTCTGTGGCTGGCATGGCACGCCTGGGGTCAGCACTTACTGGGGATTGAACCTGGGTCCTCCCACTCACCAGCCAGGCACTTAGACTGCTGAGCTATCTTCCCAACCCTGCCTTTGTAAACTCTTCTTTTGTCTCAGGAATCCATCATCAGTCTATTAGACATTTCCCATGAATGCTCTTAAAATATTAACCTGTGATGAGTAAAATCTTCTAAAATTTGCACGTGTATTTTTTTTTTTTTTTTTTTACTTTTCAGGTCTTGAACCATAATCTAACTAGAATGCTTGGGTCAAAAACAAAAGCAACCTTTAGCTGCTAGAGAATTAGACAGACAGAGGAGAGGCAGCCTGACTCCACGGAGAAGACACGGAAGTGCCAGCCTATCTCAGCGTCATACCCAGTCTCCCAGGCAGCCCTGTAATTGGAGGGGAAGTCCCCTAGGTACTAACTACCCTGCAGACAGAGTTGTGGGGATACTCTTACCTTCTGAGCCCCTGTGTGGGAGACACTGTCACTGCTCTAGACAGTGGCCACCAGTTGCAGCACTGCGCCAGCCATGTGAGAAGCCATTATCGTGGCAGTTTCACCCGTCACTTCACGTATTTCAGAACCAACTGGGCTGCTGGACCACATCTTGCAGAGTTTGAAGGGCACTCACTTGAGCCACAAGCCAAAGACTCTGTTGGCCCAACTCTGGCTTCACAGCGAATTTCCAAATTGAAGGGTAAGCACGGGATTAGCTCCCGTCCTTTGGCTGTTTGGTCAGTTCTCAAAAGGGAAGGCTCTAGAAGAGGAGGAAGGTGACAGGACATCGGGCCCAAGAAGAACATGACCTAGGGCAATGCACCAACTTTGGCTTGCTGAGAAGGAGCTTCCTGATGTAGACCAACTCCTGATAGAGCTGAGAGAGCAGAAGTGACCTCTGCACCCAACATGGGAACAGCTTAGAAAAGGCACAGTGACCGCTGAAGACCCGCTGGGTGATGCGTGCAGACCTGGAAGCAGAGCCAGGGCGAGGGCGGCAAGGGGACTTCACTGCTGGCTTCATTACTCGCTGTATGGTTGAGCAGGAGGCAATGCCAGAGGAACTAAAAAGACAAACGGAGAAGCAGAAAAGGCAGCTACAGGAACAAGAAAGGACCCTTCCTGAGCACAGAGTTGCTATCAGGGTCTCCACGGCACACTTCATTGCAGATGCCTCGATGTCACACCTCTGAAGTCACTGTCCAAGGCAGAGCTATTCCCATAGGAGCAAAGGACCCTAGCCTGAGTCAGGGAGCCCCAAGAACAAGCAGAAACTTAGACTGGAGGCAGAATAGATCCTGGCAGGCCAAGTCCCAGGGGAGATCATGGAGCATGAGCCCCTCCCCAGGCCCCAGCAGGCAGACCTTAGGGTACAAAGGAAACCCTGCTTCCCTTTGGGACACTGGAACAGGCAGCTGTGCCATCCTCGGAATCAGAGCAACCAGTGTTTGCCTGCGGAACTGCAGGTGAGAAGGCTGCAGTGATGTCACAGTGGGATGACCAGAAGCAAAAGGAGCCCCAGATCTGAGTCCCACAAGCCCTGGAGAGCATCAGTACTTGACAGTCAGGACCAGAACTGTCTGGAGAGTAGGGCTGCGCATAATCTGGAAAATTGTGTGCAGAATTTGAATCCTGCCACTGGAACAGAGCATTTCTTAGTACTGATATTTCCCTCTCAGAAAAATGCTCAAGGCTGGACCCTGGAAATGCTTGGTGGGCTGGCAAGAGTGGTCACCCAGTTGCTGCTACAAAAGGTGACAGTGTCACAGTCCAAGTCTGGCCAGGGCACAGTTCTTTTTCACCTGGCTGGGCACAAGGAGGTCGTCCTCAGGCCCAGTGTCCAGCGCAACATGCTCACCTAGTTGGAAATCTCACTGGAGTAGAGGGCCAACTGCTGGGGAACAGGAGATAAGACAGAGCCCTCAGCATAAACTGGAGTCAGGGGAGAGTGGGAGAGGAGCTAAGGCTGGGAAAGACACAGAGCGCAGGACAGTAGCAGCCAGCAGGAGAGGCGGAGAAAAAGAGCTGAGGTGACATAGGCTAAGCTGTGGGGGCCAGCCAGGGACTGAAACACAAACCAAGTCTCCAGCAGGTCCTAGAGCAGAGCATGGCTGAGAAGGCTGGGGCTGGGACCCAGACCCAGA
>NW_004524872.1:204084-215109 GCF_000260255.1 Octodon degus | reverse complement strand
CTGCACCTGGGGCTGATCTCAAACTCTGGTAACAACAGTGTTGGTCGGATTTATTTGAAAAGAGTTTGTGTGGGCCAGCTTCATTTAGAAAAATTCAGGTGGGCAAGAATTCTTCTGTGATTTTTACCATGGAGCTGGGAATTGAATCCAGCACCTTCACACTGAGCTACACCAATAAACAGAGCCTTTCCCTCACTGGGGTCTGGGAAACTTATAATTGTAATCCCATGGAAAAGTTATTGGAATTCTAGGGAGTTAACTTCCAATCTACTACTACCCACCCACACATGATAAGGACACAAGAGAATGAGGAATATTTACAGTTGTGGGGAGCCCATGGTGTCCTAAGTCCAGCTAGAGTGATAGCTACAGGGACAAAGGCCTTGATCCAGGACCAAAACAGGGTTTTAGTCATTCATCAAGAAGGGAGTGGCTCGAGGATGCGTGACTGCCAGGGTAGTGGGAATTTGTGTGCTGTGAACTGGTCGAGGTAGGTGGTCTGCAGTCACCTCTGCAATATGCAGAGAGAGGACATGCAGAAGGAGAAGCCTGCATAATACAGTTGAAGGAATATCTAATGTTTTGGGGTCAGTGCTTCACCTGATGGGTAGCCTTCTAGAGGCTTGATCCCAGCCGACAGCGTGCAGCATGGCTCTCCGTCTCACCCAGCTCATGTGTTTTTGGGAACTACGGGGGTGGAGTGGATGCTGACTGTCCCCTTGCTTCAATGACTGCACATCAGCACCTTGGCTGGACTGCTTTGCACTGCTTAAAGCCAATTGAATGGATAAGGAAAAGTCCTAGCCCATGACGTACAGATCAACCCATGGATATAGGGCCGGGTTCAGCCCAAATGGAAATAAATGCTTTTATTCAAGGAGAGTTGTCTGCATGTCCTCCACACACCAAGAGCCCTTTATGTTTTCTGTTTTGAGGTAACGGTGTCACTAAGTCTCCCAGGGTGGGCTTGAACTTCCAGTGCTTCTGCCTCAGTCTCCCTGAATGCTGGGGTGGCAGGCATGCTGGCAAAGTCCTTTTAAAAAGTGAGGATAATAAACATGAGGTATAAAAAGTAAAGCCATATTAATATGTGGAGCTATAAAAGGCTCAAGTCAACAACTTCTGACATTGCCAGTTCTGCTGAAAACTCACTACTATTATGGAGTATTGGACTATATTGAGTTATTTTGCTGAATTCACACACCTACAATAGTTGAATGGCCATGGAGCACCCATCTCTGACAAAACAAAACAAAAAAGGGGGATATAAATGCAGGACCGTTTTGTAGTGAAAAAAAATATATGTATCTGTCTACACAAAATAGGATAGATGTACAGCTACTTTCTCTTAGTTCAACGAGAGGAAAGATTTGTACTAATAGTGTTTAGACAAGAGATCATGTCTGCATCTTGTACTCTGAATAACTACTAGGAAGATGATAACATGCAGTCTATTAATTATTGTAACTGTCCCACTAACCTGTTTTGGAACTGTCTCATTGCTATTTCCTTCTCATTAAAATTAATAAAAAAATTAATTAAAAAACCAGACTCAAAAAGTGAAATGTATATGAGAAAAGTTTACCTTATTTTTTAATGATGAAAACCTCCGATAACAATACTTATGGAATAGCAATTTTTTTTAAAAACAGTGAGGATAATATAACATTCTGATCAAAGAAGAGTTTTTGAGAGAGCTATAAGAAGTTTACATAATATTCCGGTCTTCAAAGACTACCATAAGCACTAATAAGGAACACTTTCACACGCTTGCTTCCTGCGATGGGGGCGTGGTCTCTCAATAGGGGCGGGGCCATTCTGCACCTGGGCGTGGCCTCTCGGAGGCATGTTTAGTGGGATGGATGCGAGAGGGGGCGTGGCCACGATCTGGCCAGGGCTCGCACTGTCGGTTGGGCGGGGTCCACCGCACTGAGGCGGAGGGGCGTGGCCGCCCGCGGCTTTGGCGCTCTACGGGCCGCGCAGGCGCACTGGGCAGCGCGAGGCGGCTTCTGTGGTAGCCAGCGTCGCGCGCGTGTCCACCGGCCCTGCCCGAAGCCTGGCGAGGGGCGAGCCCGGCGGAGGACGCAGACGGCGGGGCCCTGGGCCGGAGCTGCGGGCGGGCGGCGGGAGCGGGGCGGGTGCTGCCCGGCCGCGGGCCTCGGCAAGTTTTCTGTAGAGGTCAGGCTTTGCACTCGCGACGGCCGGCGCCTGGCTGAGGGGCTTCATCCCCTGAGCGTCGCCGCGACGCGGTTGTGGCCCGCAGTGAGGGCCGCCGGGGCAGGGCCGCGGCCGAGGCGCCCGCGGGGTGCGCGTCGGTCGGGCTTCTGCTGCTTCTGCTGCGCGCCCCTGAGGGCTCCCCTCGGCCCTCCCGCGTGTGCCTTCTCCTCGCAGCGCGCGGGGTGCCGCCTCGGCCTCGAGCCGGTTGTCCTCGTCCTTCGCAGTAGTGTGGCTCGCTGTCCTGACAGGCGGCCCGCGTCCTCCTGGCCCAGTTGTGGGCTGTCAGCCTCGCTTCGGGTTTGACCAGCCCGCAGCGCCTTTCTTTCGCAGTGACAGCCGGGTTATCTTTTCCATCCTTTCCCTCTGCTTCCAAGGTCAATTCGTGTGTTCTGGCAATCGCTCGTTAGGAAATCGTATGTGATTTTGCCGGATTTCACTCTTCCTGTGGCTGTGTATTCACTAGTCCCACGTGCTTCGGGTTTCACTTTTCTTCCTTCTCCGTCTTTTTGCTTCCCCCTTAGACTTCTTAGTTCCTTTAGAGTTATAGGAGACAGCTGTGCCTTAGCCCAGTCCCTTACTTTCCCTGTGCCGATCCGGATTATATCTCCAGGGTCCTATTCCTTTGGTCTGAGGACTTCCTTAGCATTTACTGTTGTGCAGGCCCACTACTGATAAATCATTCCGGTTTCTTGTTTTTCTTAGCATTCGTTTTCTTTTCTTTTCTTTTTTTTTTTTTTTTTTCCTTTGGTGCTAGAGATCAAAACTAGTGCCTGGCTAATACAGAGCAAGGGTGTTCCACTGAACCGCACCTATCCCTATTTACCGTATGCATGTTAGGAAACATATTTTGAGTTTTCTGGGGTGGAGAATTAAAAGGTGATTTTCCTCCTGCAGCACATTTCAGATGTCACTTGGCTGCTTCTGACTTACTCTATGACTGACAACGTGACTGCAATTAGCCTTAGTCCCTTTGTATGGGAGATCTCTTTTCTCTGGCTAGTTGAAGATTTTTGACTGATTTTCAGTGATTTGATTGGGAAAGTTGATACTGATGTCTTGTTCCTTGTGTTTGAGTTTGCTGAACTCTTAGGGTGAGCTTTGTAGTGTTACCAAACTTGTCTTTATGTGGGATGTTTTCCCTGACGCCTCTGGTGCCAGATCTACCAACCATGCTGTGAGCAGTGGTCCTACAAGCTCCTTATGGTGATGTACGCCTGAATTTGGTTGGCTCATAAGCCAGCACATCTCTTGAGCGTACCAGTTTGAGACCAGACTGGGCACACTAATGGGACCTATTGTCCAGTAGCGCAGATGTGTGGTTGATTCTCTCTCCTGTGCTTTCTTTCATATGACTTCTGCTGCTATGTCCCTGGGATCTTATATCTATGCCTTTGTCTCTGGTTTTGTTGTCTTGTTTCCTTGCCTAATGTTTTATAGGAGCAATGAATTATTTTAATGTAATGCATGTAATTTCAGGGTTTCCTATTTGACACACCATGCCCCATTGTTGAATGTCTGCATTGCACTGATCTGGATGTACACTTGCAGGACTGCGATTATGTTATTAATAGTGGATGTAATGCTCATGAGCTGAGGGGTTGGCCTGACGTTTTGTGTTTCCTTTTCCCATCCCTGGCTAATTCAGCTTGGACAGTTCTGCTGCTGATCTGTTATGGCTCCAGATGCATCAGGCTCTAGCCCTGATCATTGGCAGGATTTCTTTTGGCATCCTACTTTCACCCTTGTGCTTTCAGGATGCACTGACTTTCATTTCAGTTTCAATCTTGGAATGATTTCTCCCTTAAGGACGTAGTATCTGCAGCAATCCTTCATAGAGATTATAGAATTTTTCTAAATCAATGTAACCTTAAAAGGAGAATCCAATATATAATTAAAAATGTGCTACTATGTTCATTGTTCTGTATTCCAGTGACTTTATATTAATTTGTCTCTTCTAAGTGAGTATGGACCTTTGTCTTTAACAACCATAGCCTGCCCAATTAACAGCAATTCTACTGTTTTTGAGAACAAGTTGTCTCACTGTGGTGAATGGGAATCCCTGGAAGCTGATTCCTTCCCCCTTGGTACTCTGGAGAGCAGGCATGCTTGTACCCAGTGCTGGAATGGTCCAGATCCTTGCTGATTTTCCCACTGTAGAACATGGAGTAGGGTCTTCTCCCTGTGTGCACGGGAAGAAGTGTGCATGGACAGAAGAGGAGTTCACATTTTTCAAGTTAGCACAGCAACCTGTTGCAGCTGATTTTCCTATAAAATTAGGTTCCAACAGCCACTAGGGCATTCTGCTACCCTGAGTAGAATTATATCTCAAAAGGCTCATTTGTCCTGAGGGTGAACATTTGGAAGGTGATTGGACCACAAGGATGCTGACTCGCTTGTTGGGTCTCGTTCATGATTGGAATATTTTGTAAGAATCCTGAGAAGGTCTGTGCATGTTATGGTCTTTGTTGCTGTCCTGTTCACAGTCCTACTCAAAGATTTTATTGCTATCAAGCTTTATCACTGGTAATTTAAAAACTTTAGTTTTAGGTGTTAGTATCACCGTGACTTGATGGCAGTACTGGGAGGTGATGTAAAGAGGAGGGGGATCCTAAGTGAGGGGTGGGCATCATGGGGCGTGACTGTGGGGATAGCATCAGGTCCCCTGGTTCCTGGGATCAGGGGGCTTTGAGCTTAGGTATTATATCTGTTCCCTGGCCCCTTCCTCACCCTTTGGCTCTCTCTTTTTATGTTTCCTGTCTGCTGTGAGAAAAGCCACTGCCCATGGCACATCATCTCTACCGCAAAGCTGAGTCTTGCCATCACCCAGGCATGACGGAGGCAGTGGCCATGGACTGGAACCTCTGAATCCGAGAGCCCAAGTGCACCTTTTGTTCTTTATGTGCGTTTGCTTGTGTGTTTTATCCTAGTGATTGCAGCCCAACAGCACTCTCCAAACCAGTGGATGAGCCAAAAACGAGCTGCACAGTGACCTTGTGCATTCATGCAGATCTCTACAAAAGCTTCACCTGTTCACATAAGGTTTTTGATTCTCACTGAAATTTCTTTTATATATGTAGTTTTGTTGGGGCCTATTTTTATATAACACAGTGTTTCATTGTATTGTTTTCATGGATGGGTGTACCCTGTGTTGACCGTATCTGTCCTCCCCAGTGCCTTTCCATACTCCCCTTTCCCTCCCCCTGTTCCATGCTCACGTCATAGTCTGCCTTTTCTGCCACTTATGTACACATTTTAGGTAGAAGCAGAATGCTTTTCTTATACTAGTCTGTGTCACTTGGCATATTGACCCACATTGCCATTAATTCTCCTGAAATGATACAATTTTAAAATTTATTTCTAAATATTACTAGATTGTGTACACACAGTATACATTATCCTTTCATCCATTTGTGGGCACCTAGCCTTGTTCTAATTTGTGGCTATTGTGAGTAAGCACGACTTTGCAGTTATTCCTGTATAGTTACAGTAAAAATCAATATTTAGGAATCCCCATCTCAGCGATGGAGAATCTTTTAGCATTTTCCGTGATACGGACAGCCCTCTGCAGCACATGTGCTGTAGGTTCACCACTGCTACCCTACGCATTCGCCATGCAGCTATACAGTAGAATGGCTGATTTAATTCCTGTGGGCCTGCACCTTGTTCGAGCTGGCTCATATCATTGCACTTTAGTTTTTTGAGGAACTTTTATACTGATTTTCATAGTGGCTACACTAGCTCACATTCCTTTCGCAGTGTAATCATCTATTTATGTATTGTAAACGAGATCCGTCCTAAGTAGGCTGGGATTGAATCTCAATGTATACTTGCATTTCCTTATTGAATAAAAGTGTTGAACATTTTTTCCTATATGTATTGGCCATTTGTAATTCTTTGGAGAAGTGTCTCTTCCATTCCCTTGTCTGTTCATTGATTGAGCCTTGTGGGGTTTGTGTGTAAACAATTTTTAAAGTTCTTTGTACATTGTGAATATTTGTGCTCTGTTGGAAGAGCAGCTTGTAAAAGTTTTCTTATGGTCCATAGACTGTCTTCATTCTCCTGCTATATGTGCCGAACCTTAACTTGATGTCTCATTTGCTGATCCATTCTTCCCTGAGCCAGTGGAATCATATTCAGGAAGTCTTTCCTTGTGATTTTGTTTTCCTTCTGTGTCTCCTCTAGTTCTTTCAAAGTTCAAGGTCTTATACCTAGATATCTGGCCCATTGTGAATTTAGTTTTGTAATAAGCAAGAGACAGGAATCTAGCTTTAATTTTTTACATAGGGATATTCTATTTTCCCAAAACTTTTCTTTTTTTAAATTTTTAATTTTTTACAGAGAATAAAAAATAGTCAAATAAAACCATTTGAAATGATACAGAATGTCACTAAACATAGCAAGAATTCAACAGTGTTTGTTATATTGCATAATGTGGTCTTCAAATTAGTTGTATAGATTACTAGATATAAACATACAAAATTGGTAAAAGAAAGTTATAAGAAATTAAAAAGAAGAAAAAATTTAATCATTAACTGCTCCTTTCAGTAGATCAGCAGAAATCAGCCATATATCAAAGCTATCCTGTATATATACATAAATGTATCTTTTCCCCTTCTTTCTTTTGTACTTTGCCCATCTCAGTTTTTCCTTCCCTTTGAAAAGATTCTTTCTCTTTTACAGTATCTACTGTATCTTTCAGATTTTATTCTTTCAGGTTCTTACACTGGTGAGACAATGCTGTGTTTGCACACATGGGTCTGATTTATTTCACTTACCAATATGGTCTCTAATTGCATCCATTTACCTTAGAAGCCTCATGTTTATCTTTTTTTTTATAGCTGAGTAATACCCCATTGTGTAAAAATGCCACATATTTTTATCCATTCTTCAGTGGATGGGCATTTGGGTTCTGAAGATTTAGGTATGGCAACTGTGCTAACATAAACATGGGTGCATATATATCACTGTGGTATGATCTTTTCAGTTCTTTTGGAAAAATACCTCAGAGGGGAATAGCTGGCTTGAATGCGATTTCCAATCCTAGTTTTTTGAGGAATGTCCACACTGATTTTCATAACACTTCTTCTTCTTTTTTTTTTTTTTTTTTTTTGGTGGTACCAGGGATTGAACTGAGAACCTTGTACTTGCCAGGCAGGTACTTATGCTGCTGAGCTGTATCCCCGCACCCCATCACTTCTTCTTAAGCCATTTTCTTTGTCTGTCTGTCTGTCTGTCTATCTATCTATCTATCTATCTACCTATCTATCATCTCCCCATTGTCCAGAATCTGATTGCTATCATTGGGTGGGTTTATTTGTGTCCTCTACTCGCTTCCCCTGTACTAGAAGAGACTATTTTTATGCCAGTGCCATTCTGATTTTGTTATTGTGCTTTGTGGTATAATTTGAAATCAGGCGTGATGCCTCTGGCCTTGTTCTTTTTGCATAGTATAGATTTGTCTGTTCTGAATGCTTTGTATTTCCATATGAATTTTAGAATTTGCCTCTAGTTCTCTGAAGAATGCCATTGGAATTTTGGTAAGCATTGTTTTTCTTTTTTTGTGGGGGGAAGGTCTTCAGGGTGTTTAGAATCTCACTACTAGATTGGACTCGTAGTGATCTGCCTTTTCACAGCCTCCCAAGACCTGCGATTACAGGCATGAGGCACCATGCCCAATCTCAATTGCTGTCTCAGTGTGCCCCGGGGGTGGGGCCAGCACAGCAGGCTTGGGGATTGAACTCCTGGCCCTAATATGCTGAGCTATTTGGCTGGCCTTGACGGTGAATATTGTAACATGACTTTTGGTCAGCCAATAGGTTAATAGTAATTCTGCTGATGCATGAACATGATGGTAGTGGTTGGACTTTCCCTCTTTTGGTGTCTTTTCCACTATTTTCCTTCAATGTTACTTTATCTTCATTGTAGATGTTGTTGACCTTCTTGGTTAGGTTGGTACCTTATCATTTTATTTCATTTTTGGAAACTCCTGAATGATATTGTTCTCCTGGTTTCTCGCTCACCTAAGTTACTGTTGGAGCATAGCAAAGCTGTTAGTTTCTTAGTGTTAGTTTTGTGATCTGCTGCTTCACTGAATTTGTCAGTTCTAAAAGTTCCTTCATGGATTCTTTAGGATCTTTTGAATATAAGATCACATCATCTATGGATAGGGATAATTGGCCTTCTCTTCCTAATTGTTTCAACTGTATTTCTTTCTTTTATCTAATTTTCTGCTTAAAAGTTCAGGTACTTTATTCAGTGGGAGTGGTTGAGAAGAGAAACTCTTTTCTCATTTAGAGGCCATGATTTAGTGTTTCCCCATCCAGTGTGATGTTGCCTGTGGTTTTCTTGTATGTAGTCTTTATTGTATGTGGTATGATCCTTCAATACCTAGTTCCTTTGGGGCTTGTATCATGATGCTATTTAAATTTTGTAGATTATTTCTAGATGAAAGCAGGGAGTCCTGTGCTTTTTATCTTTGATTCTATTATACTGTGTAGCATTTATTGATTGGTGTAAATTGAACCATTTTGCATCCATGGGATGAAAACAACTTGATCATACTGTATGAGCTTTTTAATATGTTGTTTAATTGAGTTTGAAAGTATTTTATCAAAGAGTTTTACATCTGTGTTCATGAAGATATTGGTGAATAGTTTTCTATTTTCTCATGTCCTTGTCCATTTTTGGTGTCAGGATGTTACTGGCCTCATAGATTTAATTTGGAAGTATCCTTCCTTTTGCATTTCATGGAATCATTTCTGTACAGGGATGATGTCAGAACCTCCAAATATGATATAAGGGAAATATTATAACTCTCAACCTGTTAGATATCCGATATACTGAGTTCCTATTTTCTAAAATTGGAGAATGAACTCTAGAACAAAGGAGGGTTAGAGTAGGAAATATTCATGAAAGATAGAAAGCTCTTACCAGAAGGACATGAGGGGACCCCTGGAAAGTGGGTTACCTGAGGACCCCATTTTTCAGGGGAAGTTTTATAGAGCACAGCCATGTGGGAACAATGTAGGGTACAGCTATGATCAACCAATAAGATTATGTATATAACTGCATGTATTGATACAAATGGGGAAGTAAGTCATGTATCAAGAAGGCATGGAATGAACATAGAACTTCTTAGGTAGGCAATGGATCTGGGAGTTTTGGTTGTCTTCTGAGGAGACTGATGCCTAGCTGGACTTTATTAGGCCAGGTGTTATCACTTATCTCATCCTTTTGAGAGTGTATAGGCCTGGTCCTTTTGTTGCTATCTAGATGTCTGGCCTTTAATTGATGTGTCTCTGGCCACAGTTGTGGTGCATTTTCACCTTTTGTCCTGGTTCTTTCAAGGACCTAGCCCTATCTGACTGCCTATAATATTTCTACCTAACTTATCTGTCTCTAATAATACCCCCCTCTGAAGAGGTATCCTGAACTGCCGTAATGGGGCAGGGGATGATGACTGTTCTGGCTACTTCAGGCTGACAGGGGTCATAGTTGTTATTGGTATCCACAGATATTTCCCAGAGGGTCAATCTAAAGGCCCTCAATGGATGTTAGCTATTCTCATCTTGGGTATAAGGTATAAAGCTTTAAGTCTGGAGGAGAAAAGGCCAAGGAAATAGTTCAGTATGCATGGGCCAAATAATAAAATCAATAGGCTATTATGAATATAACCAAACATAGTTTTACCAGGAGGAACCAATAATAGCTTCTCATAAAGATGATAAGGAGAAGGGCCAGGGAGTTTCAGAATCCAACATGGAATTATCTTGAACAGCCATCAAGATATTGGGAAAAATATCAGAAATGTACACAACAACATTTAGCTTTTATAATTGTACAAGAACTCTCTTGTGCTGTTGTCAGGATGCCTAAGGGCATCTGACTATGGAGGACAGCCTTGTCTCATTAATTTTATTTTTTATTTAGGAGACAAAGACCAGTAGGCGTATCATTTAAGGCCTACTGGATACTTGACAAAGGGAGCAAGCCACATATCTAGCAAGATGTTCATTGTAGTGGTTTTGCATATTCCTGTGCTCGCACTAGAAAGGAGTCATTCATAGGTTCACAGGTCACTTACTGTCACAGACAGCCTCTGGTTCCCATGGCTTGAGTTGGTATGGTGTCCAGGAGTCCAGGTCTGCTACCTTGACAGCTGAGGGAGTTGACAGGATCACATGTATTGTCCTCAACTTGGTCTTCGAGATACTGTCAGCTCCTTTTTGGTGTTTTCTACACTGAATAACCACCACTTTGGAGGACATATAGATAGATGATAAAAGTTCTTGTTTCTTTTGATTTCAATTTTTTGCTAGATGTTTAAGACTTAGTTAGAATGAGATCTGTGCAAGTCAAAATTAACCTCTTGCTATCTAGCAAGGTTGCTTGTAAGTCTCCTCTAGCATTACTTTTGGAACTATATACAGAGTCTCTCAGGTCCTGTGTCAGCTGCAAGGATGGGTCACAGTTTTGCTTGGCCATGTTGCTTTCTGTGAAAGCGTGGGAGACTTACTTTTCTTTCTTGGTGACCCTCCTTTGGCACTCTGTATGTCTGCTGCTCTCTGTTCTCTAGGTTCTAGCATTCTCTCTGCCCGGGAGCTCAGGTCACTCATCAAAATTGTAGGATCCAGTAGGAAAGATTATTTCTTCTTCTTTTTTTATTTTAATGAGAAAAAAGATAAAATGGTAATGAAACAGTTTCCAAACAGGTTAGTAAGACAGTTACAATAATTAATACATTGCATATTGTTGTCTTCATTTTGGTTATTCAGAGGACAAGATGCAGACATGATACCTTGGCATGAT
>NW_004524872.1:193259-203984 GCF_000260255.1 Octodon degus | reverse complement strand
ATATGCTCTCTCTCTCTCTATCCATCTATCTATTTATCTATCTATAAACTTTTTCTTTCTTTCTTGTTCTGGGCCCTCATTGACCTTGGACTTGGAGAGCCAGGGCTCAAATTGTTTTCTTCTTATCCCAGTTACCTTTCCTGAAATATGGCATTTTGTGGCTTTCTCCTCAAAGCAGTATCTTTCACCTTTGTAGTTTGGAGGCTGCAGTGGAGATTTGCTACTTCTTCTGATGCCCTCAGGCCAACTTTTCTATTCTGTTCCTTCTCAGCAATCAAGATCTCCTCAGCTCCATCTTTACAATCCACAGCTTTATTGGAGCCTCCTTTCTGGCCAAATTTACAACACTTTAAATCATCTTGCTGGGCTCTTTGCTCTTGATTTTCAACATAAATCCGACTAGAAGCCCCCAGCAGTAGCCATACCACCACCTCTGTGTTCTACTGCCTTGAAATTTCTTTTGCCAGATCAGTCAGTCCACTACCCTTAATCCCAGTCTCAGTCAGTCTTTGGACACAAGGAAAATGCAGACAAACTTTCTGCTAAACCGTAACACACATCATCTAGAGTCCAGTAGAGTCCAGTACCCAATGCAGTTTTTCTTAGAAGAAACTTCCAGAGCCTGGTTTTTCCTGGCAGGATTTCTATCTGCCTTCTGTTCTTCTGAGCTCTGATCAGAATCTCCTGTACACAACAGCCTAAGGTGCTCTAGTGCTACTTTTTCTGGCAACATCTCTGAATCTTTCCTAACTCTTCCCACAAGCCATTCCCAAAGGCTTTTGAACCTCATGGCCAGATATAGTCACAGCAACAACCACACTCCCCTGGCACCAAATTCTGTTTTTATTACTTTTCTCTCATTGCTGAGACAAAATACCGATGCCCAGAATTAAAGAAGGAAAGATTTATTTAGCTCACAGTTTGTGGAGGGTTCACTCCATACTCAGCTGGCTCCAAGGCAGAGTGGCACATGGAAGAGAGCAACAGCTCATGCCAGCAGAAAACAGCAAAAGCAACAACAGCAAAAGAAGGGAGAAGCAGAGATCAAGCTTCTGTCCCTCCTTTATACTGTATGCAGGCTATTGTCCCCAGGGCGGGTATAGGACTCACACCCTTAATCCCAGCATTGGACCATGGATCAATCCAAAACTCGAGAAGCCTGCCCCATGACTGCATAAAGATTTGCAGGTATATCTAGGCACAAACCATAACATGTATGTTATGTGGATGATAGCAGTTAACACATTTTTAACCAATAAAGACTCCAAGTATGCAGACTACAATATGTATCATATTTGCAAAACCACTCTTGGCATCATTTTGATCAGCTAGCAACCTGGGTGAAAGTACGTCTTTAACTTTAATGACACACACACACACACACACACACACACATATATATATGTTTAAGTATAGACAAACATCTTGGGGCTGTTGAGATGGCTCAGTGGTCTAAAGCACCTACTTGGAACAAGCTTGGCAAAGCACAGGGACCGCGATTCGATCCCCCAGCACCACATGCCAGCCAGCCCCGCCCCCTGGTGGGCTGAGCTGGCCACACACACACACACACACATACACACAAAATAAAAATTAAAAAAATCTTAAAATTCAAAAAAATTGTTAAGCTCATGCAAAAGAGCTATAAATATTACAACTGGTTATAGATTAGACAGACACATGGACAAGCACACAAGGGGCAATTTGTCAATAAGAATACACTCTGATGTAGCATTTGGTCAAGTCAAGTCAAATTATAATTCTTTTACAGAATAAGACTAGTCAGTACTTTTTATAAGTCAATTAACAGAGTTCTCTTGTAGTAAGAATCAGAAATAAAAATTGTTTATGTCAGTGAAAGAAAGGACAGTTTTTATTTTTTATTTTTTAAGGACAGTTTTTTAAAGTGGGTCCTAGGCTGAAGGTTTATCTGACCGTGGTATCTAGCTCTATAGGCTTCTGTTGCTCTTTTGGTGGCCATAGTTGCTGGATAGTCACAGCTGATGGCCCCAGCTGCTGTCTTGACGGTGATGTCGAATTGTTCCTCTAGAGGGGCAGACTGTTAGAGGTAGCTTAACTGTTTCTGAGGGTGGCTCCCAGGCTAGGCTTGAGTATAGAAAGACTAGGTGGCTGTCTTTGGAGCTAAGCATACATTGTCCATGGACAGAAGGCCTGCCAAGGCTTCATTCTGCCCTGCTGTAAGTGTTTACCTAGGACAGTTTTTTTTTTTCCCATTTGGCCTGTGACCCTCGGACCATATTTAGCTCTGGGCCTTCCTTGTTAGAATAATGACTGGCCTGGCAAGATGTTCTGCAGAGAAAACATGACAGGAGAGGCAGACCTCTGGGAACTGAGCTGGGCCTATTCTTTAATAGTTTTTCTTGTTTAAAACTGTTATTAAACTCCTGGGTTACTTTGGAATGTTTTGTTGTATTAGTGAACTCATCTCTGATATAAAAATCAGTCAGCATCATTCTTAAGAGAAAAGACTGAGGAGTTAATCTCCAGTTTCAAGACTGAAAGGTAGATAAACTTAAAGTAAACCTTTATTACATTTTCTTTCCAAAGCATTGAGATTAAACCTAAGCCAGTTTTTTATTTTATTTTATTTTCTTAATATGGCGTGGAGATAAGTGAAGGTCAGCATCACTCTGGAAGGATCCCAAGGAGGGGAAGCCACAGAGGAGAGAATTGTCTTGGGCCAAACACTGTTGCAAGCTGTGTTATTTCTCAGGGGCAGGGCAGTGGGGAAAGGACAGAGGAGTATGGCAGGAAAGCTAAATCCTAGCCATTTCAGGTACAGCAAGACCTGTAAGAGCCTTTCCAGGGTTGGTCTCTAATCCTTAGTGAATCATGCCTGCAGAGACAAAAGCTGTGCCTGCCTCCAACTGCATTGCCAAGTAGAAAATTAAACCAGTAACCAAAGGACCTGATTGGGTGCTTTTTTTAATCTTTTGAAATAGAGTGAGAGAGAAAATGTAAGTTTCAACTATATTGTGTAGGGCTTGCTTTTAAAATAAGTGACCCCCCGAGTCAAAAAGTTCTAAAATCCTAGCCTGCAAAAGAGATTTATCACCTCTGGGATTAGAATCAGAAGAGATCTCAGCCCTAGGACAAGTAAATCTCTGGGACCTTTTGGATTCTCCATGTAGTCACCTGGGTCACTTTCCTTCACTGTAGTGCTAGCTCTGCCTAAGTCCACTCTGAAAATATGTGTCCCAGGGTGTATCTAATATACTTAACAAATTCTCAGATGGAAGTCTGTACCTGTCTCTCATTAGAAATGAATGCTTGATTTAAATGCATCATTGTATCTTTTCAGTGTAGTTCATAGATCTGAGTAAGACTTTTAAAGGCCTGAATGTACTTACCAGGGTCATATGAAAATGTTCTTTAGATCTTGCTTGATCTGTTTTAAGCCACTGAGAGAAAGGATAGGAACACGGATACGGTTCAATTTGTCACTTACTCCCTGCAGCTAACAACACAACAGTTACTTCTCCATGTGAAGGAAGCCTGAACATTGGAAAATTTTGACCATTTTTCATCTTTCTTATAGTATGGTTCTAGTTGTAAAATAGTATCATAATTACTAGTTTCCTATACATTCCATTTTGTTTGTAGGCGGGGAGGCTGGGGAGGCAGACCATGAGCAGGTGCAGAAAAATATTGAGAGCCAGGGATTTAGCTTAGGGGCAAATCACCTGCTTGGCAAGTGTGAGGTCATGAGTTCAATTCCCGATAACTAAAAAGGCTTTTTTTTTTTTTTTTTTACCATGTGAGGATTAAACATCTTTCTTTCAGTGCTTAATAATATACTGTAAAGGAGTAAAAGACTTTGATGTTGAGTAGCCCATTTTGAAATTTAAGGGAAAATAATCATCCCTTGTTTTCCACCTGACCTTTGTGTCCTGAAGGCTGCTGTGAGCTGGCTCACCGTTTGGAGAGGACCAGGAGATAAGCCCAGATGGAATGCCGCCTTTTACCTGCCTGGGACTCTGTCTTCCTGGGACCTTGAATGCAGCCTAAGTTACAGTTGATTTCAGCTGTAACAATCAGGCTTAAAGACAGAAGCATTGCTAACAAGGCAAGTGGTCACAAGAGCTGAACCCTGCTCACTAATCCTTTGTGAGAGAATGAGAAAATGTGGACATTGGAGGTGGGGGGGAGAGCATCCCACAGTGTGCAAAGGCTGAAAATCATTACTATCTTACAATCTTGTTTTGAAATTTATACCACTGTCTTTATTGCTTATTTTTCTTATTTTTTATTTTTTAAAATCTTTTAATTTTTTAAATTGAGAAATAAATATGAATGAGACAGTTTCAAAGCTGATTAATAGGACAGTTTTGATAATCAATACATTGTACATTGTTATCTTCTCAGTGGTTATCCATAGTACAAGAAGCAGACAGAATATCTTGTCCAAGCACTATTAGCACACCTCTTTCTTCTCATTGAATTAAGCAAAAGCTGTATATTTATCCTATTTTGTATATATAAATACAAAATGATCTTTCCCTTTTTATCCCACCTTTTTTTTGGTTTAGTCCTGTCAGAGGTGGATATTCTATTGGCATCTAAATACTATAGGTGTTAGAATTTAGCTAAACAATCTAACACTGTCTAGCAGTCAATAATATTAGTGGGTTATCCTCAGAAGTTACTGACTTGAGCCTTTTACAGCTCATCATATTAATATGGCTTTACTTTATATACTTCATTTTTATACTCTTTTGCTGGATGGTTAAGACCAAGATAAAGCAAGACCTATATAGCAAGAAATATAACTTTTGTATCTGATAAGGTCAGTCAAGTACTCTCAGGATTTATCCTGTAGCCCTGTACTGCACTTTGTAGATTCTTTGTCAGTGTAAGCCATGAGGATGAGCCACGGCCATTGCTTGACCAATTTGCTCTCTGTGAAAGCCTGAGAAAATGTTTTTTTCTCCATGTGACTCTCTCCAGGCACACTATACATCATTGATCACATTCCTCTGTGGCTCCATACTCTCCTTGATCAGAAAATTTGGAACACAACTGAGTTACATGATGTTACAGTACAGGTTCTCCTATGTCTTGAGTCTTCACTGACCTTGAAAGGCGAGGGCCAAAATGTTGGCTGACCTTGCAGCCCTTCCTTTTCTCCAATTTTGATCTGCTAACTTAGGTTGTTAACCCTCCAGAAGAGAAGCTTATTATTAACCTGCAATATATGCAGTTATTATTCAGTTTACCCTGTCTGTCTAAATATCAAACATCTTTGGCATATCATGGAACAGGTATTTTCCATCAAATATTGGTATGTTGAACTTTAAGTCCTTACAGAATATGAAGTAAAAATAATTTTATAAAAGTAGAAATAAGCATTAACATATTTTTACCAAAAAATTTAGAAATCTAACCATATACAGAATTATAACAGGACAGACCTGAGACATTCTTTTTTCTTATTCTTGTGTCTTTTTTTTCATTTTATTACCCTTTTAAAAAAAGCCTTTACTTGAGAGACATCATGGCAATGAATAGTATGTCATGACAAGAAGTACATATTTAGAAGACCAGGATGGCAAGCACTCCAAGTGTGATCCTTCTATTACACATCACCATCCTCAGCGCAGCCGCCTGGCTCAGGGGCACCAGCATATACAGTTAGTCAGGGTGAGAGTCTCACCAGCCAACTGCTAGTCTCAGAAACCTGCTGATGTCCCCCAGGATCACTGCCCCATCCATCTCATGTCTTCTTTTTTTTTTGAAAAGGGACCACCTCTAGACATAGATAGAAGCAAACAAATTCTAAGACATTCTAAGAGATTTGTTATCTCTGTATAATCATCTAAACAACTTTTTGTAGCAGCAAGGAAGGCTGTGCTTTGTTTAAAGCCTAACCTTAAAATTCTATCTCCCAAGTTCAGAGGCTAAACTTGTGCCAGTCACCCAGCAAACAAAATTTATAGGTCAGTAAAGACACATCCATCAGTTTCTACATGCCCATGAAGAAAGAGAAAGGCTGACTAAAATTCTCTTGTTTATTCTTAGCATATGTAAGGTACCAGCGTAAATTGCTGTTCTTCTAGCTGTTCTCTTCTGTGGAAGGCCAACAGTTGTTGCCAGGTGCCTTAGTTTGACCTCATGGAGGGGAGGGTGGTCTCTAATCAAGGAATTTTAAAGTTAATGCCCAGTGAGTTGGAGAAAGATAGGAGTGTTTAATTTAGACCTTTATCCTAGCAGGGATTTGTTAGGGTATCTAGAGAGTTGTATTTATTTATACCTGGCCCCATAGGGACTACCTTAGTAACAGAGAGAGAAAAATCCAATCCTGTAGCTCAACTCTTTAATGGAGGCTTTAAGAAAAGGCTGTAGCAGTGCTGTCTCTGGTCAGTCTGGGACAGTGGATACCAGAAGATCACTGAAAGAGTTCCTCCCTGAGGAGTGCAGGTAGGGGTGATAGAGAAGTGGAGATTTTTCTGCTGGTTACCCCATCTGGCTGTCAGGGCTCAGTTTCCACGGGGAACTTTTGGGTATCTGCCAGACACTGTGGCTATGACCCCTCGGTTGTTCTCTCAGTTTGCATGGGTCTGTAGGAAGGAATCAGGCTCACTGTGTGTTAAAGTTCTATGAGGGATTGATAAAAGAGCTGTCTTTAAGATTATGTCCCTATCTTTGGTGTGAACAAATGCTCATTTTTCTATAGGCTTAACTTGAAGATTCTTAACTGGAGAAGGTCCTTAAATGGGACAGTTTGGAGACCATCTTTCTCTAATCTTACATACCTCTAGAAGGCATAAGGAGGCAGGAAAGATAAAAGGAAGACTTTTCTCTTATGCTCAGTGTGAGTTATTGAGACAGCTCGTTCATGACTGTGACTCTCAGCCTGGAAATCTCAAGAGCCGAGGTTGCTGGCTCACCAGTGGAAGATCAGACCAGAAAAGAATCTGAGGCAGAACACTCAGTGTTTTTTCTAGAGTGTAGAAGAGGATTGGTCTAGACTGTCTCAGTGAAACCTGTCCCCCAAATCTTAGGAATGGCTGTTGACCTATATTTTTAACTGATAGAAGGGGCCCCCGATTTAAATTAGATTTCATAAAAAGACCCATTTTACAGAATTTTCTAAATTTACTCTGTAGTTAGTATCAAATTCCACTATCTGGAGAGCTAATGTTGCTTTTTGCTTCACAAAACACAATCCTCCAAACAAGCCAAGAGTCTACATGTAGCACACATACAATAGGAATGTAAGATTTTGCCAGCCAAAGTAAAATGTTTCATCAAAGAAATATGCTGAGTTTTCCATGTTCTCAACTTAAATTTGTCATCATTTTACCAGAAGGCAAGAGGCAAGTAACTGAAAAATGCTTAAGATTTAAGAACTAAGCAGCAAACAAGGGTGACAATTTTGACTACCTGACTTGCAATCCAGTATCTCTGCAACAAAAGTGAAGTCTACCTGTATCCATTTATCTCAGTGGAAGACATAAAATGACACAAGGGTGAGATCAGAACCTCCCAATACAATACAAGGGAACTATTATGACACCCAACCTGTTAGATATCTGAATACCAAGTTCCTGTTCTCTAAAATCAAAGATTGAACTCTCATACAAGGGAGGTTAGGAGTAGTCTTGAGAGAGAAAGCTCTACAGGAGGAGACCCAGGAAAGAGGGTTGCCCAAGAACCCCACTTCCCAGGGGAAGTTTTATATAGCACAGCCATGTGGGAACAATGTCGGCTCCAGTAGGTTATAAGTATAGCTGCTTAGGTAGCACTGATTCAGTGGGGAAGCAAGTCTTGTATCGAGCAGGCACGGAGAGAACAAAGAACTTCTCAGTAGGCGATGCATCTGGTGGTCTTGGCTGCCCACTGAGAGTACTGATTCATTGTACAGGGTGTTCTCTTACCTCGTCCTGTGGGGAGTATGTAGGCCTGGGTGTTTTACTGCTGCCTTAGCTTCCAACGGATGTGTCTCTGGCCACAGTTGTGCACTTTCCGCTTTCTGGCTCTCTGAGGACCAGCTCTATCTGCCTGATATGAGAGGAAATGCTTTTAGTGTTTCCCATCCAGGGTGATACTGCCCTTGGTTTTCTTGTATATAGTCTGTATTATATATGGTAATTGATCCTTCAGTACCTAGTTCTCTTGGAGATTTTATCATGAGGCTATTTAAAATTTATAGAATTTTTCTGGGTGAATGCAGATAGCCATGTGATTTTATCCTTGGTTCTATCATGTGGTGTGTGACATTTATTGATTGCTTTAAATGGAAGCATTCTTGCATCTGTGGGTTGAAAACAGCTTGATTGTACTGCATGGCCTCTTCAATGTGTTGGTGAATTCAGTTTGCAAGCATCTTATCAGGGATTTTTACAGGATGTTCATAAAGATGTTGGTGCATAGGTTTCTTATTTCTTATGTCCTTGTCCATTTTTAGTACCAGGGTGTTATATTGGCCTCATAGAATTGATTTGGAAGTATCCTTATTTTCCATTTCATGGAATCACTTGGAGAGCAGTTGTTAATTCTTCTTTAACTATCCCATCACTATTATTTATAAATTCCCGTGGGAATTTATAAATTTTGTATACTCTTTCCCTCATTTTGGTACCTTATATGCACTTATCTGTAAATCTTTTCTAGTTGCTCATTTTTGAAAATAGGTTTTGAAAATAGGTGCTAAAGTTCGTCTGTCTTTCACTTGTGTCTCTTTTTCCACTGCTCTTTTCCTTTCTAATTGCATTGGTTGAGGCATTTTCTCTTTTCTCTTTTATTTTTTGAGGTTTTCTCAGAGATAGCTTTTTCTTTTATTGATCATTTGTAGTGTTGTGGTGATCTATTTCATCATTTCAGTTCTCATGTTTGTTTCTTTCCTTGTGTTGGTTTCGGCTTTAGTTTGTTCCTGTTTCTCTCAGGCCTTGACATCCCCCCTAGGTGACTGGAGCAAGGGGCTTTGGCCATGACAACATGGAGGTGCTTATGTGACTGAGCTGCCTTTGTGAGGCGGGCAGAGTGGACACCCAGGTTTGAGTGGTCACCGGCCCTTTAAAGGGACATGGAATGTTTGCCCTTTGTCCCTGGTCACTAGGGAGCCCCAAGCAGAGGAAGGGTAAGTGGATCCAGGGAGAGGCAGAGGTGAGAGGGGGCTATGCTCAGGAGAGGGACTGTAGGCCGGAGTGGAAGCTAGAGATCCTGGTGGGGTCGGAATAGGAATCTCCAGTGAGTGTGGAGGTTGATGCTGCTCCTAAGGGGACTGAGGCGGACCAGTGTCCTCTTGTACTAGAGGTGACCTGCAACCCGCTGCCCTGTGCAAGTTTAGTTACCATGAACACTGGTTTTTCTGAATTGTCAGATTTTCATTAAGTGATATTGAGATTTTTAAAATAACTCCAAACATCCCTTTGTGCCTTGTGCTTTCTAGTGTTCACCATGTGTCTGCCGTGCAGGTTGGGTTTCACTGAGCTGGGTGCCTTCCCCAGGGGGCTCATGCCTGGGAGCAGCTGCTGCCCAGTTGCTGATCCTCGAGGCAGGTTCTGTGGTCTGTGCAGGTTCTCCTGAATGGTACCAGGCATATCTTCCAGAGGTCTTAAAAGACACGAGGGAGGCGCTTTCCAGGCCTCTTGGTGAGTTTGTCAGTTTCTGGAGCAGTGGAGCCCTTGAAAGCCTGGTCTCCCTCCAGTCTCTGGTTATTGGTGTCACCTGAGGTCTGTAACATGCCTTTCTTTGCCGCAGGAGGCCCTCTGCATGGGCTTGGCTGCTGGGAGTTTGAGTCCTCTCACTGGCCAGTGGTGCCTAACTGCAGAGAGCAGAAGTGTTGCCCTTGGTGGGACCAGGTGGCTTTCTCAGCCTTGTCTGTGTTGTATTGCGGATTTCAGGGCACAGCATTCAGGAACTCAGTACTAGGGCAGGTACAGTGCCATCCCATTAAACAGCAGCAAGGACTCCTTGTCTTGCGTTTGTGTTTCCTACCTTTGGAGGCATATTGTTTGCAAAGAACCAAATCAAGGCACTTTCCTAGTCATTTGAAACACAGCACACATCAGCCCATGGTGATTACTAGAGTGTGTATCTATCTCTCGGTCTGATTCATGTCTTTTCCTTGGTTGCATTATTAGTGTTCATGGCTGTATACTGTGTCCTCTCTGATAAGGGCGGATTGTGTTTATAAGTGTTAATGGCTGTATGCTGCGTGTCCTCTCTGGTGAGGGGGGATTATAGAAGTGGGTTCTTCCTGCAGAAAGCGGGTCCTATGCCCCTGGCATCAGCCTCCAGGGTCCTGCAGGTGTAGGCACTGCCCCCACTGCCCTCTTGGTGAGTTCTGGTGCCACCCCTCTAAGCGCATCTCC
This sequence comes from Octodon degus, assembly GCF_000260255.1. Classification (NCBI taxonomy): domain Eukaryota; kingdom Metazoa; phylum Chordata; class Mammalia; order Rodentia; family Octodontidae; genus Octodon; species Octodon degus. The sequence continues at coordinate 193,647 of NW_004524872.1, read as the reverse complement.
AGAAGAAACTCAGAGTGCTGTACAGAACAGGACTCGACCTTCTTCCTGGTAGCAGATCTGCCTGTTCTGGGGTGAGGTGTGATGAAGGGCAGATATGTGGGTAGTGCACTCCAGGTCCTGGGTGTGATTGGCAGCACCTAGTAAAACATGATAGATTTTGAAAATAGGTGCTAATGATGGTCTGTCTTTCATTCCTTTCTGTTTTCCCAACTCTATTTCCTTTCCTGATTGCATTGGTTAAGGCATTTTCTCTCTCAGGTTTTTTTGGATAAGAGGTTTTCAGTATTTTCTAAGAAGCAGCTTTTTGTTTTATTGATCCCTTGTAGTGTTGTGTTCATCTGTTTCATCATTTCAGTTCTGATGTTTGTTTCTTTCCTTGTGTTGGTTT
>NW_004524872.1:191237-192359 GCF_000260255.1 Octodon degus | reverse complement strand
CTTCCTTTGCCGCAGGAGGCCCTCTGCACAGGCATGGCCCCTGGGAGTTTGAGTCCTCTCCCTAGTGACTGATTGTGGAGAGTGGAGGCCTCGCCATTGGTGGGACAGGGCGGTTTCCTCAGCCTGGTCTGTGTTATACTGTGGGTTTCAGAAGACAGCCCTCAGTGCCCAGTGTTAGGGCAGCTAAAGTGCCAGTCTTGTTAAACAGCAGCAAGGACTTTACGTCCTGTGCTTGTGTTTCCTACCTTTGGAGTTATATTGTTTGCAAAAAGCAGAACAAGATGCCTTCCTAGTCATTTAAACACAGCACACATGAGCCCAATTGATTACTAGAATGTTTATCTGTCTCTTAATCTGATTCATGTTTTTCTGTTGGTCGCATTATTAGTGTTCACAGCATTATTGTGTGTCCTGTCTCTGATAAGGGCGGATTATGTTTGCTAGTGTTTATGTCTGTGTACTGAATGTACTCTTTCATGACAGTGAGTTATATTTATTATTGTTCATGATTGTATGCTGAGTGTCCTCTCTGATGAGGGGGCATTAAAGAAGCAGGTTCTTCCTGCAGAAAGCTGGTCCCCTGGCACTGCTGTCAGTCTCCTGGGGTTCTGCAGGTATAGGCACTGCCCCCAGGCCACCTCGCTGAGGTCTGATGCTGCCCTCTAAGTGCATCTCCAGAAGAACTCAGTGCTCTGCGTAGAACAGGACTCGACCTTCTTCTGGCTGCTACCAGATCTGCCCTGCTCTGGGCTGGGTGTGATTAGGGCAGATGGCGTGTTCAGTGTGCTCCACGTCCTGGGTGGGCAGATGAGGTGTTCAGTGTTCTCCATGTCCTAGGTGGGCAGATGGCGTGTTCAGTGTGCTCCATGTCCCAGGCGGGCAGATGGCGTGTTCAGTGTGCTCCACGTCCCGGGCGGGCAGATGGCGTGTTCAGTGTGCTCCATGTCCCAGGCGGGCAAGATGGCATGTTCAGTGTGCTCCATGTCCCGGGTGTGTTTCCCGGCACCAGTAAGGAGGTACAAATTTGGTACAAACTTAGTTTCCATAGCAGAAGTGTTTTTCAGAAGACATTTTGGTGACTGTGAGCCAGTAGTTAAGGCTGCTCTGCTTTTCTGAGCTCTG
>NW_004524872.1:159747-190747 GCF_000260255.1 Octodon degus | reverse complement strand
ATTGATCCCTGGATCGGGTGAAAAGGAATTGCCCAGGTATTGATCCCTGGATCGGGTGAAAAGGAATTGCCCAGGTACGTACCGTTTCTTCCAATTTTGTCACTTAAGCAAGAGTAGAAGTCGAGCTCACATCCTTTAATACAATAGAGAGAAAGGGAAACAGAGGCCAGGAATAGAGGCTGATGGCTGTGGCTGTGGCCAAATTCAGAGTGGCCTGGAACAAGAACATTTCTGATCTCATGGCCATGGTCAGTGGTGGGCTGTCCAGCCCCTGATGGCCTGAGGCAACATCCTCAACTACCACCAGCTGTCTGGGGTGCAGGCCCCTGAGTGAGGCTTCTAAAGCTAGGGTTCCTGGCCCCAGAGGGCCCCGGCCGGTCCTCTTGCCAAGGCCCAGAAGCGGCTCAGCACTGGGCACCCTGTGCTCGTGGGCCAGGCCTGCTGCTCCACGTCAGCTGCCATGTGGCCTGGGCGGGGCTCGAGGTGGCCCTCATTCTGCCAGCCTCATGTGGGGGTCAAGTCCTTACCCTGCTGCCCTGCTGCTTCCTTCGTCACCTTCCTGAGGTAGACCAGGCCCTGAGCAGGTAAGTGGGGCATCGTACGTGGCATGGGGGCTGTGCTGTTTTCTACTGAGCGCTGACTGGGTGCCTGCAGCTCATGAGTTGCGCAGAGCCATCCTGCAGCGCAGGTCATGGCTGGTGAGAAGCTGGTCATGTATGAGCGGCTGCGTCTGTGTGAGCCGGACGCTGTCCCATTTCGTGCTGTTAGGATTTCCCCTGAGCAGGTGCCGGGTCCTGTGTGCAAGGAGGGTCTGTGGTGACTGAGTGACCTTGTCTCTTCCATTAGGCATGGACAATGCCCGGGACCAGAGCGACAAGGATGCCCCCAAGGCCATCAGCCCCATGAGCAGAGAGCTCAGGGAGACCTGGGGGATCCAGAGGAGCATGATCACACAGCGGGAGGGTGCTGGGGACACTGTGGCGGACCCTGCTGGGCAGTGGCCACACAGCCTCTCCCTGCAGCCCAGCAGGAGGTGGCTGACGTGTGCGGAGCAGGTCGGGGAGCTGAGCACAGCCTGGCGGCGAGGAAGACAGGATGCGGCCGCGTCCCTTGAGGTCTGCAGAGAGCCAGCGTCCTGCCCAGTGACGCCTGTGCTGTGCACCTCAGAAAGGCACAGCGTCAGGGGCCCGGAGGCAAAGAGCGGGCCAGCTCCTGAGTCCCAGTGTGAGAAGGGATGGCCTTCCTCTTCTAAGAGGGCCAGAGCCTGGGATGAGCAGGGTCACGTCCCCAACAGCAACAGCTGCGTTTTGGAGGGGCTTCAGAATCGCCTTCCAAGAAAGCCAGAGCGAGAACCCACAGAAGCGGGGCTGAGGGGCTTCCGTGGTCACCTGAGGAAGCAGCGTTGCTGGGAGGAGGACCCCAGCGGCACTGCGGAGGTCAAGGCTCACAGTGCCAGCCACAGCGTGCCACCTTGCGAGCAGGACACCAACACCAGGGCTGCCTGGAAGGCTGCGGCCCAGGCAGCCAAAGAGGGCAGAGAGTGTGAGTCGGAAGCAGCCACAGTTCAGGGACCTAAAGACAAGGCGCCCGGGGACCGGGGCAGACCTCCGCCTGAGCGCCTGGGCTATGCCCCTAGCACCCTACACTGCGTCTGCTGCCAGCCTCCCAGCAACAGGTGGGTCAGGGTCTCAGGCAGGGAGGTCCCTGCTGGAGTTCAGAAGCCCTGGGATGGATGGGCAGAGAGCGTTCCCCACTCACTCAGGCACTTGGTGATTCCCTGGCTGGCACAAGTAGTTGGACTAGCAGAAGCTGAGCGGTCCCTGGGGCAGAAGGAAGCTGGAGTGCAGAAGGTTGCCTGCCACTCCCACGCCGCTGCCACTGCCACCAGCCAGCTTCCTGCAGTGGAGCGGAGGAGAGCTCACTGCCCACCCCAGAGCTGCAGCACTAGGGCTGTGGTGTAGGCGGGGACATGGCTGCTGTGAGGGACCTCTAGGGAAGTGGGGGTATAGCCCCTTCATATGCAGACCCCACTGGTACCTGTGTGGCCTGTGTTGGGTGCTGGGGCTCGGGTGCCCTGGGGACCTGTTGGGGATGAGGTTGTATAGCTGTTGTGTGCAGACACACACGGAAGCCATAATTCCCTCTGAAAAGTTTCTGGTGGAAAAAGCCACGGAGCAAGTGTGGCTGAATGTTGAAGTGGAGGGAGGCACGTGTGGGCGCTGTTAGCCCCGCCTCTGCTCGACCCATTTCTCTGTTGTGTGTAAGACACCATTAAAGGCTGTTGGCTTCTTGGCATGTTGGGCAGTGACTGCTGTGGCTCCCCACCCCTGAGTGCTCACTTTGTCCTCTCAGGATGATGATGCATTGTGACGGTGACTACGTGGGCACTGCCGAGACCCAAGGGCGGCTCTGGCAGAGGAGTGGGGACAGTCACCTCTGCCTGGACTGCACTGCCCCGCAAGTGCAGGGTAAGAGGACTTCAGGCCCCACCGGGGAGCAGGCGCCTGGATGCAGACCTGGAGGTGCCCACGACACGGAGTTCGAGAGCAGAGCAATGGACGAGCAGACGTCTGGTGCTGCCCAGGGCAGTGAGGGTGGACCTGAGGGGTCCTCAAGCCACAGCGCCGAGAAGGCCACAGGGATGTCCTTGCCTGTGAGTATTTGTCACCCTGGGGAGCAGGCAGGGCTTCCTCAGTCCTGGCAGACTGGCTGCTGACAGAAGCCAGACCCCAGAGCTGTCTCCCCTTTGCCAAGACTGACTTTACTAGTCATGCGTGTTGTATGCACACCAGATAGTCCCAGGGAGCATCCGTCGCCGGGCCCACAGGAGCTTTACAGAGTGCGGTCCACCTCCTATACTTGACTGAAGGTTGCCTCACTTTCCCGCAGAAGCAGACTTGGGGGCGGGGACTTAGCGCTGAGCCCCGCCCCGCCCCTTCTCCTTTTCTGTTCTGAGACAGGGCTTCACCAAGTCGGCCTTTTTCCGTCTCTGCTCCAGCTTGTGTCCTATCTGTTTCAGCCTCTCAGAGTGTTGGGGTGACGGGTGTGCGCACACACCCAGCTTGCCCAATCACACTGCCCTTCCACGTGTCCCCGCAGCACTGCGCAGGCAGTACTTGGTGAATCGTTCCCCTGGCAGGCACCTATTTTCCTCATGCCCCTCCCTGGCTGGACGCCTGCCTGGGCCTCTGCCGTGGCTTCTGCCCCCTCCGCGCTGCTGGTGAGAACTGCCTGTTTCTCTGGTCTAGGAGCGGCTTTGCACGTTCTGCTTGGGCCTCCCTGGGCTCCTGGCCGCCCGCCAGCCCTCCAGCAGCTGCGGAGATGCCAAGGTGGAGGTGGCTGAATCTCTAAGCCTCTCTGCCTTGCCACACTCGCCCTGTGTGTACCGCACACTGAGGCAGCGAGGACTTGGCTCCTTACACAGGGACACCGCATCTTCAGGAAGTTTCTCTTAACATCTCCACCTGTGTGAAGGGACCAGAGCCTGATTGACTGACCCACATATGCCTAGGTGGCGCTTCGGGGAGACCCAGATCTGGTGGCAGGAATGCTGGTGCTCAGTGCTCCCTTCAGACTCTGCGTCTTCCCCGTGGAAGTGCAGGGTGCCGGCAGGCGTCGCCTGGGTCTTCAGAGGGGCAGAGCACCTGCGAGTAGGAGCGGACCAGTGACCTCACGCCGGGGCAGCTGGGCTGGGGGATCCTGGGGCTCTGCTGCGGAGGTGGCCCTGTTGGAGCCCTTGCCCAGCAGTGCTTGTGTCCCTGCAACCTGGGTGGCTGCCAGACAGAGAAGCCAGTCACTGATTATCTGGAACCCCCGGGGGCACCCCCTCCTTTATTTGTCAGCCTGATGCACAGTCCTACCAGTGGCAGCCCCGCTGTCTATCAGGGCAGGTTGCTTCCCAGCAGGCATGGGGTCTCCCTTCGGGAAGAGTCTGATGCCTCCTTGGAGAATGTTCGCCTGCTTTAGTCTACAGGCTGTGATTCCATCTTATCTCACTGGAGCTGCTGTTTGGGCCTGGGGGATCCAGCTGTGGGCTTGTGGGTGTCCTCAGTGGTGCTAGAGCTGAAGGGGAGTGAGGCCCACCCAACTCCAGCTGCTGGGGTGGTTACACCGAGGTGCCTTGCATAGCAGAGGGGGATTTGTGCAGTTTGCACGAACAAAGATGACTTTTATTCATGTCAAACACACTGTTAGGTCTCTTACAGAAGTGACCTCAGTGTGTGCCCTAGTATGACAAGTGTGTCCTGCCAGCATCACACTTCCATTGTCTGATGTCTCCTCTTGGCTCCTGCAGGTGACAGTGTCTCCTGACACCGTGCCCTGTGCAGGCCCTGGGTGCCGCAGTATGGCACAGCCTGGCAAGGTGTACTGTGGCAATGAATGCATTCTCAAGCATGCGGCAGCTGCTGTGAGATTTCTAAGTGCACAGAAAGGACACAAACCAAAGCCTAAGAAGGTCAAGATGAAGCCAGAAGAGCTCCATCTCCCCAAACCTAGTGTGCAGGTGAGCTGAGCCAGGTGACCCTGGCTTGACACGAAAGTGTTGTGTCCTGTGCTTGCTTACTGAAGGTGTGTAACATGTGCACAGCAGGTGTCCATGTCGTGTGGATCCCAAATTCCCAGCTTCCCTGCTTCTGGCTTCTGCCTTTAGTTGAGGGCTCAGTTAGCCTGAGTGCTATGAAGCTGTGCAGGAAAGTGGCTGCCCTGCAGGAGCTCAGGGCGGGGATTCACAGGGCCACCTGGGAGCTCCCAGCTGCCCCAATCCCAAGGAATCTGGGAGAGTAGGTTTAGTTGGGGCTGTGCTTCATTTTTTGACTGTGTTTGATTTGAAAGAATTGGGGGTGTTTGAATGAGAAGCCCTAGGTAAGTCCTGAGTTGTCCAGAGCTCGGCAGGCAGCGCCCTACCTGTGTGGACCATGCAGATGCACCTCCCGCTCTCATTATCCTGTGCATGGTCTGCTACTTGCTTCCCTTTGAGTGCTTTGACCTCAAGGCTGCCCCTTTAGAATACCCAACTGCCGGAGAGCAGGGCTGAAACATTCAGTAAGGGGACAGAACTGAGCATTTCACCCAGCAGAGTTTCTGTGCAGGAGCAAAATGGCATTTGTCGCCCCTTGTCTATAGTCACAGCACCTTCCCACTTGGGGCTGAGCGTGTCCTGACACCTGCACTTGGGTCCTTTGCGCAGTGCCTGGGCTTGGTTCTGTGTCTCGCTCGTGCATCGTCCTGTCGTTTGTTACTCATGGTTCTATCTCGGGAGCTTCATGTGCCCCAGAGACCTGATTCCACAATATTCTGTGGGACCTCGAGGATCCCCCAAGTGTGTAGCAGTGTCCCAGCCCAGGGAGGGTGAGGTGTCTGAAGGTAACCTGAAGTGGAGTTGTAAGATATTTACTTCTGGGTGAGAAGCAGCAAGGTGACATTTCTGACTCTAACCACTGGGCTTTCACTGATTATCCAGGGAGGGATTACGATGGCCTCTGTGCACAAGAGGCCAGCTCCAGAGGAAACTGGAAGCCCAGTGAAGAAGGTGGTGGTGATTCCGAGGGGCGACACCTTGGGGAAGGAAGCTGCCAGCAAGAGCAGCATACCCTCCTGGGCCCACGACCACAAGGCCAGCGCAGGGGTGCCAGAGAAGACTGCTGCTCCCTCCCCACTACACTGGGGTAAATGTAGGTGTCCCCTGATGTGAGCCTCTGGGCACCACCCACACTCTGGATCACTACCAGGGTGATCAGGATGGGCAGTTGAGACTGTGTTTTAGTGCTCTGTGGACACTAGTCACCATCAGCCTGAAACAGATGCCAGGGTCCTGGGCCCCTCCAGCCTGGCTGTCCCCCACCCATGGCCCTTCTTCCCAGGGTTTTCCAAAGACACCGCTGATGCTCCTGGTGGTTCGGCTCTTAGTATCCAGCTGCCTGCGGGGCCTGGCTGTGGCCAGCACTTGGGCTATGTCAAGCAAGCCTGGGTCTCTGGCTCAGGTGTCACTTTATCATGGCCCTGCGCAGAGCCCAAGCTTTTCCGTATTACTGCTTCCACACATGATCAACTCCTTTGCCACGCTGCAGGCATTGCTTTGCAAGTTAGTGTTGCCTCAGAGAGCTTCGGACAACTTTTAGAAGTCCACAGAATTTTTGACTTGGCAACGGATGTTTGGTTCCCATGGGTTTCACACTGCTCCACTCAAGTATGCAGGGAAATCCTGAAGGGTGCCTGCCACTGCCCGCAGGCACCAGAGCGAGTGCTGTGGCACCCTCACAGAGAGCAGTGTCCTCACTGAAGGAGGTTGCAGGCTGGTGTTGGGGTCCCGGCTCCTCTGCCATGTTCAGGCTGCAGCCCTGGCCCAGGTTTTCAGTAAGTGAATGAAGTCACTTTGGGTTGCTGTGTGCATCCCCGGCTTAGACCACATGGCTTGGATCTGACTCACGATCCGAAGTTGAATCCTAGATACCTGGATTAGGATGCACAGAGTACAACTTACTGTCTGTGAATCTGTTTTCAGTTCAGGTTTTATTAATGTGGTCTCCCTCTCTCAAGTGCCATGATGGCAAGCCTGTGCCACAGGTGCCTCAGCAGCTGAAAGCTCTAGAAGGTTCACCATCACTGCTCTGCTACGTTTTGTCCCCTTCAAAAAGTGTCACCAGGTTGGGTACCTCTGAGTTCCCGGAATACATGCCCTGTTACATTTGCCTTTTTCTCAGCCTGCTGTATGTTACCTGGGGCAGGGACTGATGCAGGTAAGTGTCAGATGTCACGTGGTAAAAAATTTAACATTCCCCCAAGCCCAGGACTGGAAGTGGAATTGCAAGTACTATAAATTAGTCCAATGGCTATACTTTGATGGACCTTAATACACCTTATGTGGATTAAGTGGTGAATTTCATGCTGACAGGTGTCATGTCTCAAAGACTTACCAAGGTGGAGCCTCTGTTCAGTAGCACTTCTGTACAGGGCTGAATACTGAGAAGTAAGTGCCACCATGTGAATGCATAGTGGGCCAGCACTTGTATCAGGGCTCCAGTGGTGAAAGCTGTGATGGGCACATGGCCCTGCAAGAAACACTGAGCATTTGACCACAGCCACAGTACCTAGGAGCTAGGCATAAGCTGGATGCAGCCCCATGTGTACAAGAGCGTGCAGAGTCACAGCCAAGACCTCGAGGGTTCATTTAGGAGCCCTGTGTGCTGACAGAAGGTGGTTGAGGAAGGTGGGAATAGTAGGTTCTACAATCACCATGTCACTTTCAAGGGGAACCAAGGGACAAAAGAAGCTCATGGCATCAAAGAGAAAACCTACTTCCCTGCACAGAGCGGGGAGGCTTTCACCTTCTGCACAGGGGATCCTCAGCTTACCGGTCTGCTGGCAGGAAGCTGGGCCAAATGAACTAGGGAACAATTTCCCAGTGCTTGCACATCTCTACATTAAAACTGATGGGCATGCAGATGGTGGCGTGTGTAAGGGCACACTTGGAGCTTTTGGCTTCTGGAGTTTTTCTTTTGTCCCAGAAATGTCATCTTCCTAAACAATGATTGGGAGGACAATAAGGAGAGTAGTAAAGCCATCCTGGGGTAGCAGGGCAGGTGCCCCAGGACCCTGTCAGCAGGGGAACAGGTGGCACCAAGGCCCTGGTCCTGCTGCCCCAGCTGCCTGTGGGCCCATGTGTGCTGGGCAGAGGTGTGTGGGTAGGATCGAGGAGGCTGACTGCACATATCCAGCCCACTTTCTTGGGAACTGAATCAGCTCCAGCTTCACATGTCCATGGGAGGACCACATGGCAGAGTGACTGCTGCAGCTCCTCATAGAGGGGCACATCTGCATCCTGCCCCCAGCTCCCTGGGACCCCCTCTGGATGGATGCAGGTGAGCAGAGCCCTGAGGTGCAGGACGCCCAGCTGCTCACCCTGTTCCCCAGGTGTGTGATTCCGGTGCATCTGGGCCTCTCGTTCCTTAGCCACCTGGGCCAGGGCTTCTGTTTGCATCTGTAGCTCATGGGATGGCACTTCTCCAGAGGCCACAGTTCCCCTGTGGGCTTTTCTTTCCTTATTCCTCAAAGGCTTTTGTCTGCTGTTCCCCACCCACGACTGGTAAAGGCATGAAGTGTGCCAAACTTTTTTTTTCTTTTCTTTTTATTTAAGAAAAATCAGATTCCTGGTTTATTAGGATTTTTCAGTGAAGTTTCATTCTAGACATAATCCCTGATGGTTTGGATACCCTAAGTGGGGATGTGAACACATTTAAAGTGGAAGACATTCAGTGTCACTGTGGTGATAAAAAGAAAAGGGTCCAAACTTGCAGGGCCAGGTCCTGGTGGGTTGGCTGTGCCCCTAATCCAGGTGAAGCCTTTCCTCTGTGACATACACACACCACACAGATGGCCCTAGTGGTGTAGGGAACCACAGTGCAGAGAGCACAGGTTTCCAGGGGGCACTTGGAGTGTGGGCCCATAGCACAGGTGACTGAGAAGAGGGACAATTCCCTATACTGGGAGTGTGAATATTGTCACCTAGAAATTCGAAATAAGATTAGAAATTGTATTTTGCCAGCTGGTAGAGCCATTTTTCTGTTTTTTCAGGAGTTACTCAAGGGAATAAAATCAGAACTAAATTTTTATGTCCCAACCAATTTCCCAATTAGACAAAATTTGTAATGATAAAAGGATCAACTTAGCAGGTATTTCTGTTATTTTGATTGCTGGATTTTTCTTGGGTCTCTATATTGTCATTGTTTTGTCATGTTTGAGTATTTTGCCATAACTTGAAAGAAAGTAGCTTGCTGTTTAGAAAACTAGGTCACCTGTCTGTGAACTTGAATGGGTTAGGCCAGCCCCTCCATAGAGCCAGGCAGCCTGCTCAGTGTGTCCTGCAGCTGTTTGCTGCCTCCTGGGAGCAGGTGAGAGGGCAGGAGTTTCTAGAGGGTTTGTCTCCCCAAATTCACCTGCTCTCATTAACCTTCCTGCAGACTTGGAGCTGTGGGTCTCCTCTTACTCCCTGAAGATCAGTCCTCCAGGAAAATTGGATGACTTTGATGATGTGCAAACATCCTCTCTGGAGATGCCTGCTAGAATTCCTGAGTTTCATACCCAAGCTTTAGTAAATGTGTATAAAATGTCAGATATGAGGACTACATTTTTGTTATCTATCAATACACAGCTATAGTTTTAGCATCAAAAGAGAAGCAAAGAATTGATAAGAATGTGAGGTACTCCATTTATTTCACTTAAGATTGAGCAAATTTGCCATTGGGAAGGAAGAGTTCTGTCCCACTGCTTTTCACCACTTTGACTCCTTGTGAGGTGCCCTAGAGCAGAAGAGGCCCTGGGCAGGGTGGGGGCAGGTGGGGCTCTGTCTCTGGGTCCCATCTGTGTTTTGGAGGCCTGTGCCCCTCATCCTGGTGCAGTTTCCATCTTGACAACTGGATGGGTTCTACCTGATGGCTGGGGGAGGGCAGATTTTCTGCAGCTTGGTTTCTGTGGCCTGTCATAACACCCAGTGTGGGCTTAGTAGCCCCCACCATCAACTTCCAGTGTGAGGAGACCCCTGATTACTGTGAGATGTTGACTTTGTTCTCAGCAGCCAGCTGTGCTGGGCTCTAGATCTGGCAGCACAAGTTTCATCTGGGGCTATGGTCCAGGCTACTTGGAAGGCTTCCCCACGTGGCTACTAAGCTTTTTTATATTTTTGGTACTGGTAATCAATCTCAGGACCTTGCACTTGCCAGGCAGGCAATGTGCTATTGAGCTATATCACTGGCCTCTACTACTAAGCTTTAGAGCAGTGTTTTACTATCAGAACCAAGGCAATGGGAGCCGGAGGAGGCTACACTGGTACCATGGCTCCTCTGCAGGCTCAGGCCTCATGGTGTGGGAACCAGCAGTGCCACCTGGACAGGGCCTGTGCAGCTGCCAGACAGCTTGGCAGCAGGCCTGGATGCTCAAACAGCAAAAGGTCTGCTGCTGTCGTCTTGAACCTTTCTTTGGTGTCAGATTTATCTGCAAGGATACAGTTAATAGTGAAGCTATTGAGTGGTGTTGAGGGCTATTGCTCAGTGTAAGGCAACTTTCCTAGCATGCTGAAGCCCACGGGTTCAATCCACCACAACACAGAACAACAAAGGGAAAATAGATTTGGAGGAATACTGTGCAAATTTAAAATGAGTTTTTCACTGTCCTAGAGGCCTCATATCAGGAGTGTGGCTTCCCCACAGGCAGAAGCAGAGGTGTATGAGGACCTTGTGCTGTTGCTGCATAGAAAAGTTCTTTCTGTTTTAAACATCACTTTTCATATGGAAGAAACCAAAATGTGTGTCATAGAACAGGTGCACTGGAAGCAACTGTATTAGCCTCACCCCAGGTTTTACTCTTTTTGCAAATAATTTGTATATTGTACCTATTGCTATTTGAAGCCCAAGGAATGAGTGAGAGCAGTTGCGTTCAAAAGAGAAGAAGCCATTGGTTGGTGAGCACAGAGCTGGTGGTCAGGGAGCCACATCCCACTCTCAGATAGTTAATGACCTGTGTCATGTGTGTGGATGTGTCCTAGCAATACAGTGGGGCTTAGATTTGGAATGAGAATGAAAATATAAATAGGCTAGAGGAGGCTTCATGCCAATTTGAACATATGATTCTATAGCTTCCCATTTCAGAAGTGGACATCAAGGATTTCAAGCCTGCATGTGTTTGTGGCCAGAAACAAGGTAAATGTTAGTGATTGCTCAAGGTTTGCTTCAGGCCATTCTGCACATGTAGTTAGGGGTTTGCTTGAGATTGTGCAAGGGTCTCAGGCCAGAGCTTTAGAGTTTAACAGTTCAGTATCCAGAATACTACAGGGCAAAACTTTGGTGACCTCTGTCCCTGGGCATCCCCTCTTTCCTGTTCCTGGGCTCCTGCCCAGTGTGTGCCTGCAGGCCAGGCATTGTCCATCCACACAGTTGGGATGGCAGGATGGCTGATCTGCTATGCTCACACAGTATTTCAGTGGGATTCTGCCCTGCCATGGGTGGGTTTGTGCTCTAGCTGGGAGTTTTTACCTGTCTTCTGTTGGGATTTTGGTGACCACTCTTTTTGGTGTTAAGCACCAGGTGGTCATCTCCTCAGGCTGGGCAGCTCTGAGCTCTGGACCTGTGAGTGTGGGTATCAGGAGAGCAGCCTCACTGTGTTCTCGGCACCTGCTCTTGGAGTGAAAATATATCTCATCTGGGAGGACAGTGAGGTGCCAGGTGACATCCATGCTGACAGAGGGGCGTCCCCTCCAGGGTTTTCGAGCTGGGTGTGAGTGGGAGCAGGACTTGTCTGTTTTTCCCCTAAAATGATTTTTGAAGTTTACATTTTAACAGAAATTATCTTTGAATTCCTCATGAAGTGCTATTCTTAAGCTACCTATTTTTTATGTTTTTGAGACAGGTTCTCACTATACAGTTCAGCCGGCCTTGTACTCACTTTGTAGCCCCAGGCCAGTCCTGAACTGTCAGTGATCCTCCCATCTCAACTTCCATAGTTCAGGGATTATAGGTGTGAGTCACCAAGCCCAGTTCCGTGAAGCTATCTATTTTTTAAGATTAATTTTATTGAGAAACAAATAACAGTGAGACAGTTTCAAAACAGGTTAGTAGGACAGTTACAATAATTACTATATTGCATATTGTTGTCTTCATAGTGGTTATTCATAGTACAAGATGCAGACATGATATCCTATCCAAACACTACTAGTACAAGTTTTTCTTCTCATTGAATTAAGAGAAAGTAGCTGTATACCTATCCTATTTTGTATATATAGATATAAAATGGTCCTTCATTTGTATCCTCTTTTTTGTTTAGTTTTGTCAGAGATGGGCATTCCATTGCCATTTACATATTGCAGGTGTATGAATTCAGCAAAATAATCCAATATAGTCCAGTAGTCCATAATAGTAGTGCGTTATCCTTAGGACTGGCAATCCATATTAATATGTTGAGCTGTAAAAGGCTCAAGAAGCTACCTATTTTTGATCAGCTGAAATCTCTAGCTTTATAGCTTAGCGAGGAAATGGGGTCCTAGATAATTACCTTGCTGGATGAGACAAAAGGTTTAAAGGAAGCCCATGATCCAGCCCTTTTCTTTGTGGAAGGAAGTGGAGCCACTGTCCTGAATGCTGCTGGCAGCCCTTGCTTACACTTTCCTGAATTTGAGGAGTTAAAGGTTCACGTGGGAGCATCCCAGGAATGCCCAGCAAGTGCTTGTGAGATTTCTGTGAGTGTGCTGCAGTGTCAGCTTGTGGCATACGCTGAGGACCCTCCTCTCACCTAGTGTCCTGTGCTCTGCTCTACAGCCCCAGAGGACCCCAGGAGAGCGGACCGAGCAGTGGGTGCTGGCCCGGGCTCTGAGAACACAGCCCTTTCTGGCTCCTTGGTGGGCGAGCCGCCTTTGTCCAGAAGTCTCCTTCTGAAGAAGCAGCATCCTTTTGCCAACCTGGGAGGAGCCAAATTGGACATGAATAAGTCAGCGTTGGGCTTCAGGGGCCACATCCCCAAGAGGCCCTGCCTCTGGGAGGCCCCAGCAGGCACCTCGGTGGCCACGCAGGAGGGACCAATGCCGGTTCCTCTGGCCATGGAGTCCAAACAGCCGCTGTGCTCTGTGGCTCTGATGGGAGCCGGGAGGAGACCTGGGGTGACTTTGGTCCCCACAGCTGCTGCAGCCCCAGGATGCCTCAGGGCTGCAGGTCCTGCCCTGTCACAGCCAGAGTCCCCAATTCATCACAATCCCAGATGCTCCTTGAAGGAGATTCTATGGAAAAGGTGGGCTGTTCTCCTGTAAGTGTGTGGAGGGGGAGTCTCCCTTCACAGAGTGTTTCACGACTGTCTTGCTCTTCATAAAGTGTAACAACTACAGATACCAGTGGCTGACCTGGCTCCTTTCCTGTTCTGTTCAGAGCCTGTGAAAGCGGTGACTCAAACATGACTGAAAATGAGGTTGGAGGAGAAGCTGCCCTCCACCTTGAGAAGATGTTTAACTTGTCCCAAGTTAAAGATAATTGCCACAGGAGTAACGGCCCCAGCGTCGTTCTCCACCTCAAGGACCCTGAACGCCAGGTGTGTGCGTCACGCCGCAGGGCGCCTGATGCAAAAGCAGTGAGCGGGCTAGGTCCTGCCAGCCAAGATTCACAGGATCCCCAACATCCCGTGTGGAGATGCCGTGTCCTCCCATTCTGGATCCTTGCTGTCTTCCTTCCTGGGTTTCCGGAGGGTCTCGTGGCACCTGTGTCCTTCACTAGGTCACACGAAACATCACCACAATCCCACGATCATTGCGCACTGAGGCATCCATAAGAGTGGAGCTCTTTCCCAGGCATGGAAGTGTCTGTCCTCTAGCTCAAGACCACCCTTTCTGCCTGTTTTCCTATTGTCCTCTAGTGGAGGTCATGACCTGCAGCTCTCAGCCTCAGCCAGCCTGTCGGGCCCTGCACCCCTGCCATGGCTGCTTTCTAGAGCTTTCTCCTTCACCTCTGAGTCTTGACCTATGTTTTATTTATTTATCTTTTGAAAGCCATAAGATTAATTAAAATGAAACCTAATCTCAGTGTTTTACTTAGTACATTTACAAACATGATCCAAACACATTTAGGCATGTTCAAGTCTTGACCTGTTCTCAATAGAGAACATAATGCATTTAAATACATTTTCATGTGACCCATGAAAGTTGGAATACTGAATCAGTAGAATCAGTATACCTGGGATTTCTCTCATGTACTATGCTAGTGATGGGGAACCTTTGAGAGCTTTCAACAATAAACAGCCGGCTGCAGCACGCATGCTGTAGGTTTGACACCACTGCCCTATGCTTTCTCATTATCCCATTAGTCGTAGCCACAAACTTAGATGTTAACAGAGCCATTATCACATGAACCCATTTGGGTATCATGACACACTGCGACAAATATCAGCACTCATACCGAACACTGGCATCTGTACTTTTAAAAACTTTCTGAGTCTTAACAAGTTTTAAAAGAGGCTGAAAAGTGCTGCCTGCCTACGCTGTAGAGCCAGGATCAAGGACTCTGGCTGCATCCCTCAGGATCAGCAAGGCCTGCTGGAAGGCATGGATCTCGTCCTGCTTTCTTCCTAAGTCCCTTTTTGACTTGTCTTCCACCTTGGGTCTGGGATTTGTTTCCTGAGGCTGCTGGCGGTTCGGACACTCTGTGCAGCATGGTGTGAAGTCAGCTCCCTGCTGGGCTGGGCTGGAGCTTCCCCCTGGGGAATTAGATGGTTCCCCCGTGGTGTGGCTCACTACTGCCTCCATGCAGGGCTTAGGGCCTGTGGCTGTGGCCCTTGCCCTCTGACAGAACTCGTGCTACTTTGCTTTCCCACATTGCTGCAAATTAGCAAATGACTGTCCACTCTTCAGTAGTGATGGAATAGTGGTTGTTTATAGGGACTCTTCCAGCAAGTACTGCACAAAGAAATCTCTGTGGAGGAGCCAGTGAGAGTGATGCCACAGGAACTTGTGCCTAAAGAGCTTTCCATGTAGAAAGAGAGGCCCACAAAATTGGCGTGTGTGGATGGCAAATGGTAGCTTGAGCCCCTGGAAGCTCAACTGTTCAGAATTATCTGCTCCTTGCAAGGAGATGTGCTTTGTGTGTAGAACTCAGGGTTTAAGGCTTTGATTTTGTGTTTATCGTTTTAGGGGACCAGGTTCCAACATAAAAGACAAAGTGACAGGCTGGCGCCATAAAGCCAGAAAATATTCCTGAGGGGGAACACACTCCACCAGTGTAAGATTGGGATGTAAGCTTTGCAGATGTTAGTAATGGCATGAGGGCATAAGGCTGGCCACCTTCTGGGTGCTTCCGGGGCCCGCAGTGCTGAGGTGAAACACAACCGGGAGCAGATGCATGTGGACATCTCGCCGTGCTGGTTCCCAGCACCTGCAGCCAGTGTTCCTTCTTTTCTAGCGGTTCTTATCTTGTGAGACTGTGTTTCTGTTGGAAAGGAAATGACCTGGCCCTTTCCCCCCGCTTTTAGGAGCAGCAGGAACCACTATGTGCTGCTCCTGAGGAGAGCACAGTGCCTCTCTCTGGGGTCCACAGCAGCAGGTTGAAGAAGCGGATGAGTCAGCACCAGGGCCACCTCTTTGACCTAAACTGTAAAGTTTGTACAGGTGAGCACAGTCTGGGGTGAATTTGGAAACCAAAGAACACGTGATTGTGTTTAAAGTCACTGATCTCCCTAAAAGCGATTGTACTCAGGCCTCAGTGAAACAGTCGAACAGAAAGGCGGGGGTGGTTGCTTAGAGTCTGCCCTACTTGCACCCTGTGCTTCAGATTCCTGCAAAATGTCACTAGCTGCTCACCGGTGAGCTGTGAAGGTGCTCTGTGTCCTACTGACTCTGTCTTTGAATCCCTCAGGTCAGGTTCCATCAGAAGATGAACCAGCTCTTAAAAAACAAAAATTATCTTCTCCAAAGAAAGATGACTTAAAATCCAAGCCTGGAAGTGCTCTACCTGCTCTACTTACTCACTTATCTGTAGAAGGATCTGCAGTGGCCCTGCCCAAAGATACCTCTGAGCCACACATGGAAAGGGCCTCTGTTCCAAGACCAGAGAGAAAGTATGTCCCTGGGCTTCCAGGGGACAGACCTGCTGGCCCCTTCTCATTGGAAGGTCGCTCCAGCTGCCCAGTTGGGGTATTCACCTCGGTCACTATATCAGGCCGTGACCCCAGGACTGCTTTGAGCAGGACCTGTACTGTCGCAGCTGCAAGCCACCTGGACAGTGTCCACACAGTCGAGGCCAGACCAGACCCACTAAAGCCTGCTTTGTCCTCTGTGATGCTGCCCAAGTCCATACTTGTTAAGCCATTCTCGTCTTCTGACCCGAAACATGTGTCAGTTCCTTCATCACCAAGTGTCAGGTGGGTACTGCAATGAGGACTGCAAGAGCCAGGATTCTGTTGTTTTTTTGGAATGAACGAGGGACAGGTGGCTGTGAAATACTTCAAGTCTGAAATGCATGCTGGAATCCACTTCACACCCTTCGGCTGGAAATGCTCAGTTCTCAGGCACCTAATTACTATATTGAAGGGACAAATGTTGCAAACTGAAATGGGAAGTAATGTGACCATCACAATTTGTTGCCTGTCCAGCTTATTTTGTTTGTCCAAGTATCTAAATTATTAGTTTTCAAATAACTTCATGGCAGTTAGCACATGTGCAGATTCACTTGTGCTTGTAAATGTGCTGTCCCCATCTTTCTACAGCTCCCACTGAACAAGAAGTTGACAGTGTTTCCTGTGACTTTGTTTTACAGCATCTCCCAATCACAGGGCCCCGGAACAGGAGCCCGGACCCTGACTGTGCCTCACCTCAGCAGCATCTGGAAAGGCCTTATTAACATGCAGGGTGTAGGCAAATTTGTCACTAAGGCGTATCCTGCCTCTGGGAGTTCTGCGTGTGTCCTCGAGGTGAGAGCCCAGGATGTGTTCACCTGCAAGCGTCTCCCAGGGCGCAGGGAGGGCCATGAGGAGCCGCCTGCCTCACACTCACACCCAGCTCTGCCGGCGCCTCTGCTAGTGAAGCAGAGGTGGTGTGGTGAGGCAGGGGGTTACGTGGGGAGGGGCAGGAATTCAGAGACCCTGGGTGTCCTGGCTGTGTTGAAGCTGGGGTTTTCCTCGTGTGTGCTCCCAGCTTTCTGCGGTGCAGGCCTCCCATTTTGGAAGGAATGTAAGGGCGCTACTTGTGGCGGCTCGTGTCCAAATCATTGCTCTGCGTTCACAAAGTGGAGCATAGAACCAAGGCGTGGTGCCCTCCTATGAGGCTGGCCCTGAGGGCACAGCTGGACGCCACGCCTTGCGTGGGGGTGACTCCTAGTCCTTGGTGGCGCTCAGTTACCCACCGCCCATGCAGCCATTGCTGCTTTCCTGGAAAAAGTTGTGGTTTTCGTGAGTGTGGTGGGATTTCGTGCGTACAGTTCCCAATTGCCCTTTAGGTGAACACTGTAGTCTCCCTAGCCACTTATTCTGAGCACTTCCTGTTTAGGTCTTGCCGGATACCATTCACATTGGCGGGAGAATTGCCCCTAAGACGGTGTGGGATTATGTTGGCAAGCTCCAGTCTTCCGTGTCTAAGGTATCTGCAGGGTATAGGACGTTATCTGTAATCGTGGGGAAAAGTATTTGTCTCTGTGTTTTTCTATCTTCTCTTTTTGTTGGGCTAACATCTGAAATGTCAGTCTGGAGTTTATCATATGTTTAAATGGAATAGTTAAATTTATAGAGATATTCTACCTTGCAGTGTGTTTGACTGTTTCGGTGACGGGTGACAGGTTTGCTTCTGATTTCCTATAATAATGTGCGTGTGTAGTTTTAGTAAAGCACACATGCCTGCGCCTCTCACTTTCTCAGGATCACATGGGATGGAGAATGAGGAGGGAGCTGGGCTCCCAGCTTCCGTAAGCGTCTGACTTGGGTTTGCCTTCCTGGGAACCCCCAGACTGAGCCGGGGCTGAGGGTGCCGGGAGTGGGCTCCCTCACTGGGGTTTGCACCCTGCTCAGGGAAGCCAGATCCTTTCAGTCCTCCCGCTGGGGCTCAGCCTGTGAAGAGGATGCAGCCGACGCCCCCTGCAGGTCCCAAGGCGCCAGTGTGGCGATCCCTGTATGTGGATAGCGGCCGTGCTGTGTGGACGCTGCAGGCTGTCCCTGCACACAGACCCCTCCCTGCTGCCAGAGGCCTGGAAGGCCCAGGTAGAGGAGGAGGAGTGTGGAAAGCTTTGTGCTGGGAGTGGGGTTTCGCTTTGAAAGCCTGCAGCCCAAGCCCGCGTTTCTTTACTTTTGCACCCTGAACCAGAACACTGGGAAGGTGCTATCAGAACCCGTGGGACTTCCTGTTCAGAGGCCAGGCCCAGCCAGTGATGGCGCTGGTGGCTGGCAGCCCAGGTGATGGCTCTGTCTGGCCATGTCTTGCAGGAGCTCTGTCTGATCCAGTTTCGGCCTGCAGCGCAGGAGGAAGAAGGCGTCTACGTGTCTGTCTACTCCTACTTCCGCAGCTGTGACCGCTTTGGCGTCGTAGCTAACACCAACCAGTGGGTCAAGGACCTCTACCTGATCCCTCTGAGTGCTGAGGACCCTGTGCCACCCACCCTCTTGTCCTTTGCCGGCCCAGGTTAGTGCCCACCTTCTGGGAGACCATTAGACATGGCTGTCCCCACGTGGCCTCCCCATGGACACAGAGCCCTGCTGAGGTACCACAGGTAGATCTGCTGCACCCACCCAACTGGGCCCTTCCAGGAGGCAATGTAGCACAGTATGACAGGACATCCTGTCCTCTGCAGTGAGGGGACATGGCCCTCGGGGTGCATGGATGTGTAGGCAAATGGTCTTGGAAGCATTAGTAGGAGGGGGAATGCTCACTGCTGTCATTAAACCTCAGACTTGCAGAGCAGGCAAGGAGCAGCCTGGGAGGGAAAGGTGAGCTCGCCAGGTACCAGGCAGATGGCACATGGCTCTGCCCAGCCGACAGTGAGCTGGGTCATTGCATAGCTGCTTCCTGCTAAGGATGCTCCTCTCATGGGATTCTGGGGACAGGAGACATGTCTCAAATGGTTACTGCAGATCTGCTGCTAGAGCTTGCGTAACTGTTTTGCATGTGCTTATTCCTGCAGGAAGTGTCCTGGGGTGGGTGATTCCTAGGTAGTTTGGGTCCTTGGATTGGAGCTGCTCCTAGCTCTGGGGAAGAAGGTGACCTGACTCCAGCAGGGAATTCGCACCGAGGCCTGAACAGAAGTGGCTTCTAGGTCATCATGTCCCCAGAGGATGTCTTACCTCAATTCTGGTGTGTGTCACATGATGAATGCCCTTGAAAAGGTGGCCTCTCCTGGAGGTGGTGACTAACAGTCGCGAGCACTCATGCATAGCCTAGACCCATGGTGGCCAGCCTTGTAGAGCTTTCAGTGATACAAACAGCCTGGTGCAGCATGCATGCCACAGGTTTACCACCACTGCCCTAGACCCTGCCGCTCAGAGCTTGGTCCCTGTCACCAGGTCTCAGAAGAGCTCCTGTTGCATGCAGCTGGGCAGAGCTCTCAGAGCTCTAAGTGTCACTTGAGCTGCCCCAATCCAGCTGGGCTTCTTTGGGTGAAAGAGCCGGGGTAGAGGAGCAGGCGGCAGATAGCACTTCATGCTTTCTGGTCCTGACTGGTGGGTGTCAGTGGGCCTGGCAGGCGTGGAACTCCACCTAGCAGGCCGGAAGTCAGGGCGCCTCCTTGCTGTAAAGAGCATGCTATTTGGTTGTGTGCCTGTTTGTGCTGCCCCAGAAGGAAGTGTCTTCAGGGCATCACTCTGCAAGCATCCCCAGATAGGAAGATGGGGTGCAGAGGAATGGGGTGCACTGCGTGATGGTCTCCGCCTGCTTAGGGCTGAGTGTGTGACACGCAGTTGTCTTGCTGGGCTCTGTGCTGTGACTCTTCTTGCCAGAGCTGTGACTGAACTCCTGAGGGACTCTTGTCTTGCTGCTGCCCTGGTCCTCACGCGAATGCAACCGAGTAGCTAGAAACTTGACATTCACAGACTCCTGTCCCTGCGGATAGCCCAAGGCTTGCACTTGTTCTTTTTTCATTTATTTATTTATCTATCAATTGTTGTACAGCTACTTCTGCTTGAGAAAAAGCCTGGAGGTGTTCAGGCTTTCAGTCCAATGTGTAGCTTATTTTACTGAATGATACAGTGGCCTCAATGTTTCTCTTAATTGTGGGCTAAATGGCCACAGGTGTCCCCACCTTCCCAAGAAAGTCTGCAGTTCTTTTGGAGGAGCTGGGGTGGGAAAGCCAGAGTGGTCTGTATCAGAGGAGAGCATCACTTTGGTGTCACTTGATCATATAACCCCCAGGCCCGGCGGAGGCCAGGTCCTTGAAACATGGAGGTAGAGACAGCTCCTCCTTGCCTCCATGAGTGCACTGCACTGATGCTGCTGCCTCTAGGTCTGGAGGACCCTCAGAGGCTCACATTAGATCATGAACCATGAAGTGTGGGCACTTGGTATTGTCCATGGCACCAGGTCTGCTGGCACCATCCCAGGGCATAGGGTCAGGCTCTGCAGACTCCATGGGGAGGATGTTGAGTCCACTGGGCCTTCACCCCAGAAAGCAAGGAGTTCCGGACGTCCTCCCACAGCAGAGACACTGAGGGACATGCCATTCACTAAATCTGCTACAACATGATAAGTAGCAGTCTCTCACTTCACTTCCCATGCACACTGTGTCAGGCACAGCAGCCAGCAGTGCAGGAGTCATTCATTTACTTTCCGGTAGTCACCCATATGCCAACATCTGGCTGGCTTCTTCCACAGCCAGATCAGGCTATGAAAGGACCATGGGTGGGCTTAACAGTGTTTACCTCGGCCAGCTGCTCAAGGGCACCTCTACTACACATGAGCATCACATGTTGACACTCCACACTGACTCAGTTACCATGCGTGAGGGACAAGGCCATTTCGCAGGTGTGCACTCAGCCATTTCTCCCCTCCTGCCATCCGAGATTCCTAGTCACAGTCACACTTTAGCTATATTGGGCGAGGGCAAGCCCATTATTGTTTTCATTTTGAATATATACTTTGCATATAGGCTTTGGAGCTGCATATGCAAGATATTTCTTTGGGGTGAGGTGGACTGTCTGCACAGGAGGAGGTCCGTGCCAAACCCTTCCTTATTTCCTCTGTAGCCATCCCTGTGTGCTGTCTTTCCACTACATCCTCAGGCATTACAGAAGCACCAGTGCTACGAGCATCTGTGTCTCCTAATGCCTGTACAGGTGGCTTTGTCCCTGCTGTGCAGTAGACTTAGTTTGCATGTGGCCTCCATTCTCCTGCTGCAGCCTATATAGATAAAGTGGGGCCAGGCTATCCAGGAGACTTTGCCTTGGCCCTGCTCCAAGGGACACATCTTCCCATGTTGGAGCAGAGGGTAGGTTTGCAGCATCTGAGAAAGCAATGTTTATATTTCAGCTTTAGTCTCTTGGTGACTTTAATTTATCGAGTATAAGGATAGAAGGACTATTAAAGCAATATGCACATTTCTGATCTATGCTACATCAACGTAGAATGTTTGCAATCTTGTTTTTCTAAAAATAATTTTATTGAGAAACAAATAGCAATGAGACAGTTTCAAAACCAATTATTGCTGCAACAGTTTCAATAATTAATACATTGCATATTGTTGTCTTAGTGGTTATTCATTGTACAAGATGCAGACATGATATCCTGTCCACAAACACTATTAGAACAAATCTCTCTATTCATTGAATTAAGAGAATGCAGCTGTATATCTATCCTATTTTGAATATACAGATACAAAATGGTCTTTTATTTGTAGCCTCCTTTTTTCTTTAGTTTTGTCAGAGATGGGTATTCCATTGTCATTTAAATATTGTAGGTGCGTGAATTCTGCAAAGTATTCCAATATAGTCCAGTAGTCCATAATAGTATTGAGTTTTCCATAAGACTGGCCATGTCAGAAGTTGTTGACTTGAGCCTTTTATAGCTCAGCATATTAATATGGCTTTACTTTTTATACTTTGTTTTTGTACTTTTCTGCTGGGTGGTTAAGACCTAAGATAAGGCAAGACCTATATAACAAAGAAATGTAACTTTTGTATCTGATAAGGTCAGTCAAATCCCCTCAGGATGTACCCTGACACCCTGTACCAGTTTGTAGCTCTTTTGTCAGTGTCAGCCATGTGGATGTGTCATGGCCATTGCTTGACCAATTTGTTCTCAGTGAAAGGCTAAGAGAATGTTTTCTCTCCATGTGACTCTCTTTAGGCACACTCTACATCATCGATCACTTTCCTGCAATGTTGTACTTCAAGAAATAATTACCTTTAAATACCGTTAGCTAAACCTCCCCCTCTGTCTCCTCCCTGTGATACGCTCTTTCTCACCAGTTTCTGGTGCCTCCTTGCTTTAGGTAAGCATTGCAATTCCCAAATTCAAGTATCAAGTAAATCCCTATTCATAAGTTAGATGTCTCTGAACTTTTCCCTAAACTCCAAGTATTCCACTGTTTCAGACAGCTCTTTTCTCCAGTGACTGTAACACTGACACCAGGTACTAATGACTTTGCCAAATGGCTTGTGCTTCATTGGCCGTTGTAATGACTTAGAATTGCCCTTCTACACATTTACTTCAGTAGATTGAGCTTGACTTACATGGTACATTTCCTAAATGAAAGACCATGACAGCTGGGCCCCTCTTGGTACATGCCAAGAAGAAAATGAAGAACCCAGTTAATCTTTTAATTTTCCTACAATATTCTAGTACAGGGGTGGGGATGTAGCTTGAAGGATGAATGTTTGCAATGCTTTTATGAGATCCCAGATTTAATCCCCTGAGTGGAACTAAAAGAAACCTTGTACCTGCACCCCTGTGATCTCCCTAACATGACAGATATCTGCACATGCCTTGGCCCACTACCTTTGCACTGCTGCTGGAGCTTCTCCATAGCTTTTCAAACACAGGACATCATTACTAAAGATGGGGTGAGTTTGGTCGAGCAGTAAGTCCTCAAAAGTTTTGACCTAGGGAGTACATCTCACCCTTCCTTTCAGACAACTGTGGGCAAGCACAGCCAGCCATGCTGGTGGGTTCAAGGATTGGACCTACCTTGTCTTTTGCAATCAGCTGCTCAAATGCTGGTTTACTTTTGTCCCCAAGTGTCTTCCTCTACTACTTAAACATTCCATATCCCAGTCTTTAGCATTTATTTTTGAAGGATGAAACCTAGATTTCCATTTTGTTTTAAAGAGAATGAAAATTAGGAAAAAATTAGAAAGAATAAAGAATTTCAAAACAAGATGATAGAAAATCAATAATGGCTGTTATATTACATCTGAATATCTTCAAAGTAGTTGTTCCTATTATCAGATATAAGCATGGAAAATTGGCATAAATAAATAAATAAACATTAACTGTTCCTTTCAGTTGAGCTAGAAATTAGTACAATTATCTTAGCTATCATATATATATATATATATATATATATATATATATATAATCTATGAATTTTCTTTCATGATCCTTTTTCTTTTCTCCTTTCCCTCATACCAGCTGTTGTTTCCTTCTGACTAGTCTCTTTTCCTTTCACAATATGCATTGTACCTTTCAGATTTTATTTACTGTTTTAGCTTCTCACACGAGGGAGACAGGATGATTTTTATACATGTGGGCCTCATTTATTTCATTTGTGAATATGGTCTCTAGTTGCATCCATTTGCCTATAAAAGCCTCAAGTTTATCTTTCTTTACAGCTGAGTAATACTCAATTGCATAAAAATGCTACATCCTCTTCGAAAAACTAGGACTGGAAATCCTGTTCAACCCAGTTATTCCCCTTCTGAATATTCTCCCAAAAGAACTGAAAACATCATACCATAGTGATATATGTGCACCCATGTTTATAGCAGCACAGTTTGTCATAGCCAAATATTGGGAACTTCCAAAATGCCCATCACCTTAGGAATGGCTGAAAAAGATGTGGTATTTTTATACAGTGGAGTATTACTCAGGTATAAATAAAGATAAACTTGAGACCTCTATAGGTAAGTGGATGCAACTAGAGGCTATACTCATAAGCAAAATAAATCAGACCCACACATGTAAACATAGTATTGTCTCCCTACTGAAAGAACCTGAAAGAATAAATAAAACCTGAAGGTATAATAAATATAGTAAAACAGAAAGAAACTGAAAATAAGGATTAAACAACAAAGATGAGGGAAAGGAGAAAAGATAGGAAAAAAGGAAGGGGGTAAGCCTCATGTATGGTAAGGATGATATGATTGTATTAATAATTCCCATCAGTTTTTTGAAAGAAAGCAGTTAATGCTTAGAATTTTTACTCTGACTCTGTATACTGATGTCTGCAATCTAAGCAACTACTTAGAGGACAGCAATGTGTAATATGAAAACCATGGTTGAATAACTCTCATCTCAGTCTTCTGTGTATCATTGCTAATGCCTTATCAATTATTATTATACTCTTTAAAACAAATATTAAAAAAGTAGAAAGGACAAGAAAAAATTAAGGTTTATTAAAAGCAAGGGTTAATTTTCAATTATTTGTTTAATCTCACATAACTATATCTGTTAATCTGAGCAACAGATTTGATGATAAAAATAGGTAATATAACAATCATTGTTAATTTGCTATTCTTATTTTGAAATTCTGTAACCTATGTGTTATTGTATGTTACCCTGTTCTTTTCTTTGTTTCTCCTATTTGTTTTTGCTTTTGCTTTTACTCTTCAATCTAAAAATATTTTTAAAAGGCCACATCTTTTTAGCCATTCCTCAGTGGATGGGCATTTGGGTTATTCCCAAGCTTTAGCTATAACAAATTGTGCTGCTCTAAACATGGGTGCACATATATTGCTGTGGTGTGATGTTTTCAGTTCTTCTGAAAGGATACCCAGGAGGGGAATCCAATAAGACCTCCAATCATAGGTTTTTGAGGAATCTCCATATTGATTTACACTGGTTGTACCAGTTCACACTCCCACCAACAGTGGAGAAAGGTACCTTTTCCCCTACAGCCTCACCAGCATTTGTTATTGGGTTTTTTCTTTTCTTTTCTTTTTTCTTTTTGGCTGGCTCAGCCTGCCCTGAGGGTGGGGCTGGCACAGTGTGTGATGCTGGGTGATCCAACAGCAGTCCCCTGTGCCTGCTTAAGCTTCCCTAAACAGGAGTTGTGTTGCCGGCCATGGGTTATTTCTTGATAATCATTTCTTCTGGGGTGAGATGCAATCTCAGTGTTGTTTTAAAAGGCCTTTCTCAAATGAACAATGAGCAGTGCTATTGAATTTTCATATATTTATTTCTCATTTGTATTTTGTAATCTGAGAAGTGTGCATTCATCTCAGATGCACAGTTTTGGATTGGGTCTTTGAATTTTGGGGGCCTGATTTTGGAAAATTCTTTGTATATTCTGGACAGAAGTCTTTTGAGTGACTGTTGGCTACAGTTTGCCCACATTTGTGAGTTTTCTTTTTATTCTGTTCACAGTTTCTTTTGATGTACAAAAGAGTTTCAATAAGATGAGATCCCAGTTGTTAATTCTTTGAAGTATTTCCTGTGCTGTTTGGCTTTGGTTCATGAACTCTGTACCTACTCCCATGTTTCAAGATTTCTACCCACTTTTTCTTCTGGTAGATTTTGTGTTTCTCTTTTATTATTTAGATTATTGATCCATTTTTGCCTTTAATTTAGTGCGTGATGATAAACATACATGTACCTTTTGTCTTTGGCATGTGGAGAGTCAGTTTTCCCAGCACTACTTATTAGAGAGGCTATCTTTTACCTTATAAAAGAAGCTTGTCTTTACCAACATGATTGGTCCCTTTATCAAGGATAAAGTATAGTTATGTATGTATCTTCTAATCTGTTCCATTGATTGTTAGGTCTATTTTTTTTTTGCCAGTCCCATGCTGATTTTTTAAAGAAATGTATTAGGTATATGGTCTCATTATGCAGCTCAGAGTTGTAGTGATCCTCCTGTTTTCAGCCTCCCTAGTGCTTGTACCACCACACCTAGTATCATTGGCTCAGTACACTTGGGAGGGGGGCCGGCATGGCCTGTGGTGCTGGAGATTGAACCCTGGTCCCTGCACTTGCTTAATTAGGTGCTTAGTCCACTGAGCTATCTTGTCTGCCCTACCATGCTGATGTAAACATAGTAGCTTTGTAGTATAATTTTTAAGTCAGGTCATGCCTTGGCTTTTTTTTTTTTTCTTTTCCCGGAACCAGGGATTGAACTCGGGCTCTTGCGCTTGCCAGGGAAGCGCTTATTCCACTGAGCCATCTCCCTGGCCCCCTGCCTTGGCTTTTTGCCTAGGATTGCCTTTGCTATTCTAGATCTCTTATCCTTCCAGCTGAATTTTAGGAATGTTTTCTGTACATCTGTGAGGTGTATCAATGGTATTTTGGTCATGATTACTTTGAATCTCTATAACAGTTTTGGGAATATGGCCATATTCACAATGTTATTTATCCTATACAGGACCAAAGAATATCTTTTCATTTTCTGAAATCCTCTTTGATTTTTTTTTCAGAATAGTAATTTTTGCTGAATGTTCTAAATGCTAATGTATGGCTTACTTTAGAGAATGTCCCGTGTGCAGCTGAAACATGTGTGTATTCTGTTGCAGTTGGGTTGAACACTTGCAAAGGTTTACTAAATCCATATTTTCACAAGTCTGGTTTAGTTATGTTATTTCTTTGCTGATTTTTTTTTTTGGTCTAGTTAATCTGTCTCTTTGCCACAACGGGGTGTTCAAGTCACCTGTTACTATTGTGTTATTACTTATTTGATTTTTCATGCCTTTTATGGCAGAAAGATGTTTTTTTTTTTTTTTTTTTTTTTTTTTGCTCCAAATGCCTTCAGGGCAGGTTTGGCTGGCTTGAGTTGTGGGGATTGAACCATAGCAACCTGAGGCTGGCTGCTTTGTTGAAACAGCCACCTAAAGAACTGAGTTAAGGGGCAGGCCCCCTTTCATGCCTTTTAAAATTTGTTCTGTATTGCTGGGTACTTCTACATTGGGTGTATATGTATTTATGATTGTTCTCTGTTCCTCTTCCAATTTCCCCCTAACAAGTGTGTAGTGACCTTTATCTCTTTTGATCATTCTTGGATTGCTGTTCACATTGTCTGCAAACAGAATAGTTACCCCTGCTTTTTTTCTGGGTTCATGTCACGTGAAATACTGTTCTGCATTCTTTCAATTTCAGTCTGTGAATTTCCTGTTGAATTAAATGTGTTTCTTGTATATAGCAGACTGTTGGATTTTGTTTCTTTTTAAAAATATTTTTATTGAGAAACAAATAGCAAGGAGATAGTTTCACAACCAATTACTAGTACATTTTCAACAATTAATACATTGCATATTGTTGTCTTAGTGGTTATTCATTGTACAAGATGCAGACATGATATCCTGTCTCAAACACTATTAGAACAAATGTCTCTATTCATTGAATTAAGAGAATGGAGCTGTATATCTATCCTAACTATTTTGAGTATACAGATACAAAATGGTCGTTTACTTGTATCTCCCTTTTTTGGTTAGTTTTGTCAGAGAAGGGCATTCCATAGTCATTTAAATACTGTAGGTGCATGAATTCAGCAAAATATCCTAATATAGTTCAATAGTCCATAATAGTAGTGGGTTTTCCATAAAACTGTCAATGTCTGAAGTTTTTTACTTCAGCATTTTACAGCTCATCATATTAATGTGGCTTTACTTTTTATACTTCATTTTCATACTTTTCTGCTGGATGGTTAAGACCAAGAAAGAGCAAGACCTATATAAAAAGAAATGTAACTTTTATATCTGATAAGGTCAGTCAGATCCCCTCAGGATTTAACCTGAAACCCTGTACCTCAGTTTGTAGATCCTTTGTCACTCAGCCATATGGATGAGTCACGGCCATTGTTTGACCAATTTGCTGTTTGTGAAAGCTTGAGAGAATGTTTTCTCTCCATGTGACTCTCCTTAGGCACACCCTACATCATTGATCACTTTCTTCTGTGGCCCCAAAATCTCCTTGATCATAAAATTTGGGACACAATTGAGTTACATGTTGTTACAGTACAGTTTCTCCTATTTCCTGAGCCAAAATGCCACTTGACAGGCTAGGGCCAAAATGTTGGTTGTCTTTGTAGCCCTTCTTTTTCTTTAATTTTTGATCTGCAAATTTAAATTGTTAACCCTCCAGAAGAGAATCTTAATGATATTATTACCCTGAAACATAAGCAGTTGAGCTTAACCTCACTATGTAGGGTCTGTATATCAAACATCTTAGACATAACATGATGCATTAAACTTCGAGTCCCTCCAGAAAATGAAGACAAAAGATTAAAGAGATAAAAAAATTTAAAAAATAAGAATAAGCATTCACATATTTTTACACATTAATTTAGAAATCTAACAATATACAGCCTTGTAGCAGGACAGTCCTGTGACTTTTTTTGCCTCATGTTTGCATTTATTACCTTTTTTTTAAAAAAAAAAACCCAAACCTTTACTTGAGAGACAGTATGGCTGTAATTGGTATGTCATGACAAGCAGTACATAATTAGAAGACTAGAATGACAGGCATTCCAAGCATGACTCTACCATAACACATTGCTTTCTTCAGTGCTGTTGCTTCATTCACAGGTATCAACATATATAGTCAGGGTTAGAAACCTACCAATTAACTTCTATTTTCAAAAACATGCTGAAGATTCTCAGGACCATGCCTTTCCCATCTTGTGCATATTAATGTATGACTTTGTTCCTGTTATATTTTCTAGCTTTTCTCTTTGCCCTCTCTTCGTTAAGTAATCCTCAAGTTATCACTTTCCTTTTAATTGTGTTATGCCTTTCTATTTTTATTTCTTCCTTTGAGTTCTTATGCTAGGGAGGCTATATGATATTTACACATGTGGGTCTGGTTTATTTCACTTATGAGTATATCTTCAAGTGTCATCCACCTCAATATAAAGGCTTCGAGTTTATCATTCTTTGTAGCTCAGTAATACTCCATTGTATAAAATACCACATCTTTTTCATCCATTCCTCAGGTGATGGGCATCTTGGTTGTTTCCAAGATTTGGCTATCACAAATTGGGCTGCTATGAACATAGGTACACATATATCATTATGATATGACATTTTCAGTTCCTCTGGGAAAATTCCCCAGTAGGGGGCTAGCTGGTTTGAATGGGATTTCCAGTATGAGTTTTTTAAGGAGTCTCCACACTGATTTCCATAATGGTTGCACCAGTCTTCATTCCCACCAGCAGTGGAGAAGGGTTGATTTTTTCCCACAGCCTCTCCAACATTTGTTGTTGGGTGATTTCTTTATGATAGCCATTCTTTCTGGTGTGAGATGGTATCACAGTGTTGTTTTAATTTGCATTTCACGAATGGCTAGTGATGTGGAGCATTTTTTCATATATTTATTTGCTTCTTTAATGTCATCCTCTGAGAAGTGTGCATTCAACTCGGATGCCCATTTCTGCATTGGATCTTTAAATTTTGGGGCCCTAATTTTTTTTAATTCTTTATAAATTCTAGAGAGCAGACCTCTGTCTGAGTGCTTATTAGTCAAGATTTTTTGAAATTTGTGAGTTGTCTTTTCACTTTGTTGGTAATTTCTTTTGACGACCAAAAAATTCTCAGTAAGAGGAGGTCCCTGTTGTTATTCTTTCAAATATTACCCATGCAATTTGATTTTTGTTCATGAACTCTTTGCCTACCCCCATGTCTTCAAGAGTTCTTCCTACTTTGTTTTCCAGGATATTTAGTGTCTCTTTTAATGTTTAGATCTTTAATCCATTTTGAAATTAGTTTAGTGCAGGGTGATAGACCTGGGTCAAGTTTTAGTTTTTGGCATGTAGAGAGCCAGTTTTTCCAGCACCATTTGTTACAGAGACTGTCTTTCTTCCAGTGAGCATGTTTGGCCCCTTTGTCGAATATAAAGTGGCTGAGTGTGTTCGTAGAGGCTTGTGCATCTTGTAATATACTCCATTGATCCTCAGGTCTATTTGGTTGCTGATTTTACCACAGTAGCTTTGTGGTATAATTTCAAGTCAGGAATTGTAATGCCTCCTGCCCTGTCTTTGTTGACCAGGCTAGCCTTTGCTATTCTAGATCTTTTCTGGTTCCAAATAAATTTTAGGAATGATTTCTCTTGTTCTGTGAGGTATGTTGGTGGTAGTCTGATAGGGATTGCATTAAATCTGTACAGCAATTTTGGGAGAATGACCATCTTCACAATGTTGGTTCTTCCTATCCAGGAGCATGGAATATCTTTCCATTTTCTGAAATCCTCTACAATCTCTTTTTTCAGAGTATTGTAATTTACCTTGAACAGATCTTTGACTTCCTTAGTTAGATTAATTCCAAGATATTTCATTTTCCTCAGTGCTATTGTAAAAGGTAGTATTTCTCTAATTTCCCTCTCATGTGTTTGTTATCTGTGTAGAGAAATGCTATTGACTTTTGGGTATTGACTTTTTATCCTGCTATGCTAATGAATTTATGTATCAATTCTAGTAGCTTCTTGGTGGAGTTTTTTGGGTCTTCCAAGTAAAGTATCATGTCATCTGCAAATAAGGATGATTTAACTTCTTCTTTACCTATTCTTATCCTTTTATTTCTCTCTTGTCTAATGGCTCTAGCTATATTGAATAGGAGTGGTGATGGAGGACATCCTTGCATTGCACCAGATCTAAGAGTAAAAGATTTCAGTTTTTCCCCATTTAGAATTATGTTAGCCATTGGATTGTCATAGATGGCTTTTATCATATTAAAGTAGAGGCCATATATTGCAATTTTCTATACGATTTTGAGCATGAATGTGTGTTGGACTTTGTCAAAAGCCTTTTCTGCATCAATTGAGATGATCATGTGGTTTTTATATTTCTCTCTATGTATATAATACATTTATAGATTTGCATATATTGAACCATGCTTGAATGCCTGGGATAAATCCTACCTGTTCATGGTGTATCATCTTGATGATTTGCTATACTCTATTTGCTAGGATTTTTGCATCTATGTTCATGAGGGAGATTGGCCTATAGTTCTCTTTTTTAGTTGTGTCTTTCTCTGGTTTTGGTATAGCATAATACTTGCCTCCAGGAATGATTTTGGGAGGACTGTTTCTTTTTCCATTTCATTGAAGAGTTTGAGGAGTATAGGGACTACATCGACTACATCTTCTGTAAATTTCTTGTAGAATTCAGCTGTGAATCCAGCAGGACTTGGACTTTTCTTTGTCGATTTTTTTTATTACATTTCATATTTCATTGGCTGTTATTGGGTTATTGAGAGTTGTTATAACTTCTTGATTAAGTTTTGGTAATTTGTACCCTTCTAGGAATCTGTCTATTTGTTCTATGTCTTCTATTGTGTGATTGTAAAGATTCTCAAGGCAGCTATTGATAATCTTCTGAATTTCCACTGGGTCTGTGGTAATTCCATCCTTTTCATTTGTTATTGCTTGTAT
>NW_004524872.1:144951-155068 GCF_000260255.1 Octodon degus | reverse complement strand
GTGTCTCTCTGGCAAGATGTTCTGCTCCTGAATCAGCTGGGTGGGTCTTGCCTCTTGCTTCTTTGCAGGGAATTCTGCTGAAGGGTTCCGTGCTGGGCCTGCGCTCTGGGTCTATTCAGGATCCAGAGGATGTAATCAGTGTCTTTTTGAGAAGCAGTTATTAATTCTTTTACTGCAGAGTTTTTTTCAGATCGATTTTCCTCCATATGTTTTTGTATTTGATTCTTTACTGCAGATGCTATTAATTCAGAGATTTCCTTTTTTATTTCCGATCTGAGTTCCTCTATACCTTTCTGTAGTCGTTTCTTTATTTCAGACACTATTGATTCATTGATTTCAGCTGTGTGATTCCCAATTTGTTCTATGCTAGTGTCATCTACACTTGTTTTGGGTGGACTTGGGGTCTGAGATTGCATTTTGCTCCTTCTTGTCATTTTGTATAGCACTGTGTTGTGACCTTTGTTGTAGAGCTTTGGTGCAGTTACAACCGTAGCACTTACTGAAATTCAGGTGCAGATCTACAAAGTTTGAAATTATCCAGCTGTGCCTGGTTTGAGTCTGGCTGCTGTGCTCAGCTCCTTCCTGCTGCAGCCCTTGGGAGTGAACTTGTGTCCCTCTGGCAAGAGGTTCTGCTCCTGGACTAGCTGGGTGGTTCTGTACCCTACTCTCTCTCTCTCTCTCTGCAGGGACTGAAGCTGCAGAGTTCCACCCCAGGCCTGTATGCCAGGCCTGAGCTGGGTCTGAAGGGGACAAGGCGGCATAGGGAAGTGGGGAAACTCTCCCAAACACTCGCTGGGCCTGGGCCTGGGTTGGATCTGGGGATCCCGAGAATGTAGCAGAAGTTCTTACTGGGCGGGCATGGGGGGCGGCTCCGTAGTGGTGGGGGTGTCCCAAGGGCAGGGCCGAGGGTCTCAATCACACAGCGTGCCTGGGTTGGGACCCTACAGATCCCATGGCCGTAGTTTGTAGCCGGAAGCTCTCCCACACACTCTCAGGGCCTGAACTTGGGCTGGATCTGGGGGTCCCAAGAATGCGGCCGAAGTTCTCACTCACTGAGCAGGCATGGGAGGGCACTCTGTAATGTAGGGGGGGTCCCAAGGGTGCAGCAGAGGGTCTCACTCACATTTGCCTGGGTTTGGACAGGAGAGGTCCCACTGGCGCAGGGTATCGGCAAACTCTCCCGTACATTCGCTGGGCCTGGGCTTGGGCTGGATGCCTGGATTTTGTTTCTTGATCAACTCTTCTCATCTGTTTCTTTTGATTGGTGAATTGAGGCTATTTACATTAATGGTTATAACTGATATATGTTGGCTTATCTTTGTTTTGTCATTTTCCTATTGTTGTTTCCTTGCTTTCCCCCTATGTTTAATTGCTTGCCCTGCCTGGTGGTTCTTTTCTATTGTTTTTCTTAAAATTTTGGTCACTTTTATCTCTAGAATACCTTTCAGTATTCTTTGTAGGGTTGGTTTAGTGGTCATGAATTTTTCCAGTTGTTCTTTGTCTTGGAAATATTTCCCTATTAATTTTGAAAGATCGTTTTTCAAGGTACATCAATCTGGGTTGGGAAATGTTTTCTTCAGGATATGAAATACTTCACTCTGAGCTCTTGATGGTTTGTGTTGAAAAATCTGCTGTGATACTGATGGGCTTTTCTTTTTATGTATTCTGTTTTTTTTTTTCCTCGAACAACTTTTAATAGTCTGGTTTTGTGCTGAATTTCTGGGACATTGTTATATGTCTGGGTACAGGTTTGTTTGGATTATAGCTAACTTTAGTTCTATATGTCTAACTTATCTGAATGTCAGATTATTTCCCCATGCTTGGGAAATTTTCTGCTATTACTACTGCAATAATCTTTGAATGTCATCCCTGTGGACTCCCGCTTTTTGTTGACACCTATGAGTCTTGTTTTCTTTGCATTATCTTGTGCCTCTTGAATTGTTATTTCCTGGTTCCTTGTTATTTTTAAGAGATCTTTCGTTTTGTGGTCATTAACTTCATTACTATTTTCAAGGTCTGAAAGTCTGTTTTCAGTTTTATTGAAGAGGTTTGTTTAGGTTTCAGTGAAAGTTTTAATTTCCTGGATGTCTGTTTGAATCTGTTTCATGCATTCAAATTCTTTCCTGTATTCTTCATTCAAGGTTTCCATCATTTTTCTGTGCTCTCTTTTTTTCTCTATACCTTCTTTAGATATGGCAAATAACTCTTTCATTAGGGTGGTTGTTCCTTTTTGTTTTTTTTTACCTGAGAGATTATTTCTGATCTGATTTCTTCTATAGCCTGATGGCATTATTTCTTTGCTTCATTTGCTATCATTTCAAAACAATTTTAAGTGTGTGACTTCCAAGTTCTTCTATGTCCGTGTGTATTATACTGTTTCTGGGTGGGCCAGAGGTGTTAGAGAGTGTAGTTTGCTCCTTCTTTTTGACATTTTGCATTTTAAAATTTAAAAAAAATTGTATTTTTTTCCTGTGGTTATACTTGAGTGAGATTTGGTACTAGGTGGCTATATCACTAATACCGTGTTCTCTCCAGGTATAGTCTATATTTCAGGGATATCTTTTGAGCATAACAGATTTTGGTTTTTGTCTGTCCCCAGATCCTACCTTTTTAGCTCATTAAGAATGGAATGTTGTTTTCTGTTTGGATCAGTCTCCAGTCTTTTGGTGTAGGGCTGTGGTGATGACATTATCCTGGAGTTTGTCAATATAGTTGCACAAGGGAGAACAACTGATGACAGCAGATATGACATCCTAGCTATAGTAGTACAGTTAGCAATAAGCACAATGTAGAAACTGATAAACTGTGGTAAATATTGGCTTTATACTTTAGACCACAGGAGCAAAGCCTATAGTTATAAAACAGAACTGACCATAAATTAGGAGTTTGTATGCAAAGTGTTTCCTCTTGTTAGAATAGGTTTACCCTAGGTTCCTCCAGATAAGATGGTTGGTGTGTTCCTGGTGCCTCCTGCACTGGCTGCCTCACCCACAGTGTAGGAGCTGGGCTATGTACCAGGGTTCCTGTATACTGAGGCTCCCTAAAAGGCATAGGGGCAGTGGGTGGGGTTTCTCTCCTCCCATTCAGGGATGGTAGGGGTGAGGGAGCAGAGTTTCTCTCCTCTCAAGCAGCTCAGTGAAGCTCCTGTGGTTCACTGAGGCTCAGTATCGCTCCTGTGATTGGTGGGGACAGGTGGAGTCCTAGATCTCAATTTAAAACTTGCACTTATACTTTGTTTTTCAGGCCTTGAGTCACCACGTCCAGATTTGCTCCTTGGGTTAGTCATTTGTGAAAAACTGAATCACCTTCCTGAGCTGGGGGAGCTCAACAGAGCATGGGAGAAGCAGGCTCCCCTGGACTCACCAGGTCGCCCCAGCCTCCCTGTAGCCCCATGGTCTGTGAGGAAGTACCCCAGGAGCCAGCCCTGCTCTGCTGCTGCAGGCACCCCACCACCTCCGTCTCCACCACCTCTGCTTCCACCCCCTGAGGTCCCTGTGTTGAAGACACTGTCATCCCTTCCAGCAGGGGCTACCTTCAGGGTCCCCACTCCTGTCTCATCAGCACCAGTGCCTGGGGCAGTGTCACCTGTGCCTCGGAGGGTGTCAGAGCCAGCCTCACCACTGCAGTTCATCCTTCAGACTCTCTTTAAGGGGAGCTCCTTCCCGGCCCCCTGCAGTGACCTGGCTCCAACCCCCTGGCAGGATTGCTATGCTAAAGGCTGGGGCAGGCCATCAGGAGCCCTGCTCCTTGACCCCATTGTCCTGCAGTTTGGTCACCTGACAAGCAATGGCTTCCAGGAGGAGGAAGAGGAGGAGGAGGAGGACAGGCCCTATGACCCAGAGGAAGGGTACAACATGGAGCGAGCCTCTGACATTCTACTTGCTGAGAGAGGGGAGGAGCACAGTGTGAAAAAGCCTGGCTCTAGGGAGAGGGCAGAGGTGGCCTATGACCCAGAGGATGAGACCTTTCTGGAAGCAGCCAGAGTGACCATGGTTGATCTGCCCAACGTGATGTGTGTAGGCCTGGGAAGTAGCTCCCAGGAGAGGCCTGGTGACCTCACCGAGCATAGGCCTCCTCCAGCTCAGCAAGGACATCAGGAAATTGGGGAGTTGAAGTCATTACTGGCCAGAAGGCAGCGGTTCCCCCAGGAGCCGCAGGTTCTGGACCAGAGTCAAGAAGCCTTGGGCAACAACCACCCCTTGTTCTCAAGGCACAGCCGAGACTCCCAGCAGGCCAGACCCCTAGGTGAGAGCAGTGGGTATGGAGCCCTTGTCGGGGCCCCACAGTGCTAGGAACTGCATCTTGACTGGGAGGAGCTGCCAGCAGAGAAGGCAGAGCCATGTCCAGAGTGTGCATCCCTCCTGTGAGAACCTGGTGCCACCCTCCCAGAACCCTGTGCCCAGCACAACACCCATGTCTGCTGACCCCATGGGAAGACTCCATGCTGGACTAGGGTTGCAGAGGGATGGAGCCACCATTGGCCTGGAGTTGCTCCACATCTGTGAGGTCCCAGTGGGTCAGCCAGCACCAGCATCCACCATAGCAGCACCTGGCCATGCTGCCTGCCGACCTCCCATGCATGCAACATGAGGTTGCTTGCTCTGGGGCTGAATATTGGTGTCTGTAATGTTCACTCTGCAACCATGTCCCAGAGGAGATCGGGTGGAAAGATCTCGGTCCCATGTGCAGACCCAAGGCCCATCAAATAGCCTGGAGGGAGCCGTTCGCCTCACTGTGGGCCAAGGCAGCCGGAGGCCAGCATCTGAGGAAAGGGCCTCTCCAGACTCCAGGTCTGCAGTGCCTTGATCTGGACAAGCCACCCTCTGGAACTTGTAGCAATAAATTTTGTTGTTTATAAGTTATGAGGTCTAACATATTTAATTTGGCAGCCTTGGTGGACTAAGGTACTGCTGAATTTTCACTGGAATTGATGTGTCCAAAATGGACGGATGTGCTTCTTAACCCTACCGGGCCTGCCCCTTCATCAGCATGGCACGCCTACCCACAGGGGAAGGGCCGTGTTTGTGCCACTCTGCGCATATCGCCCAGCATTTTGTTGCTCACGTGTCTCGCCTCTTCAGCTAATCTAGTGCACTGGCGCTGCAGATGTCATTTCCGTCCAGGGTTCGAGGTGTGTGCAGCGGTAGCCCTGTGGGATTGTAACAGCTGAAAACGGCCCACTGCGCAGCACCACAGCTGTTCCTAGGTTGAAAAAGCACAATTGAAATTTTCAATTTTTACCACAGAATAACAGATGTAGAAGACTCTCTAAGACGTGTGTGGTGGTGCTGGCCATCATCCCCAGATTTAGAAGGCTGAGGCAGGAGGATCACAGGCTGGCTCCCAACCTGGGCTGTGTAGCACGAAGATGTCACAAAATAAGCAAAAGGTTCTGAGGATGTAGATTACTGTGCAGGCACCTGGCTCAATCCTCTGCAGTGGAAAAAAGAAAACTATGCATAAAGCAACAACAGAAAATAGCAAGCAGGCTCGCTCTGTGGTCCCCCTCCAGCTCCCTGGGCTGCATTTTCCACAGCGATAGTAAATCTGAGAGTGGGGAATGGCACAAATGTGGGCTCAGTGGTGCCATTTGTCACCTGGGTGGATCAGTAAGCCACTGCTGCCCTCAAGCACAGTTGCCTGTCAACACGGGAACTGCACCTCAGCTCCCTGCCCAAGCCCAGAGCTGTCCTCTTCCTTGCGCGGCCATCCTCTGTCTTATGTGTGTCCATCCTTCTGAGTCCCTGACATGGAATCTGGGAGCTGCTTTCCAGGCATATGGAGAGGGGCATTGGCCAAT
The DNA here is from genome assembly GCF_000260255.1 of Octodon degus. Lineage (NCBI taxonomy): Eukaryota > Metazoa > Chordata > Mammalia > Rodentia > Octodontidae > Octodon > Octodon degus. The sequence goes on along the minus strand of NW_004524872.1, from coordinate 149,268 downwards.
GTGGGGAGATCAAGCATCAGGAGCATGGGGTTGGGGATGGAGATGGGGAGGTGGGGTGTAGGGTATGGGGGAGGATAAAGGGGGGCACCTGGCAGGAAGGGGACAGGTCAAGGCAGGGACAGGGGGCTAGCACTGAGGCGTGACCTGCCTGGAGGTGCAGACTGGAAAGATGGGTGGGCTTCTGCTGTGCTCAGAGGACAGGTGACCCTGCCCCCAGGCATCCCTGGAGTTGAATGGGATGAGACAGGGTTTGGGGGTATGTGTGGCTTAGTGAACCTGGGCAGTCCAAGGGTGGGCCTTGCCTCAGAGGCTGGGCTTCTGAGGGCTAGGGCAGGACTTTTGAGGGTGTGTCTTATGTGGCAGAGCCGGGAGGGTGAAGGGCATGAGCCATTACCATCCAGGGGTGCTGGCGCTGTGGTGTCAGCTTCTTTTCCTGCTCTGACTGTCTGCCTCTTTGCCTTGGCATGAAAGGGATGAAAAGCTGAGGCAAAAGGATGGAAGGATAGAGCAAGTCCCGGACAACTTTGAAGTATAGGGAGAGCTGATCTCCGAATAACCAAGGGCTGTGGTGCTATCTCAGTGTGAAGGTCTGGGGTTGCTTCCCCAGTACCAAAACCAGGGTTGCAAACATTAACTGCTCCCCAGAGGACATATCTCCCCCATCCCTGGGTTCTCACTGTCTCCAGAGAAGCTGCCCAAATATATAGAGAACACTTTCTTGTCCTAGTCTCAGTCTAGGAAGTGCATATTTGTAATCCCATGAATAAGTTACTGGAATCCTGTCAAGGTAATTCTGATCTATCACTTCCAGCTCAACCCATAGCAAGAATATACACTAAGGCATATTTATAGTTATGGGGAACCAAGGGGGTCCTAAACCCAGCCTGCTGATGGATATCTAGAACAAAGTCCTTGACCCAGGGCCAAACCCAGGTTTTATTTAGCCGTGAAGGCAGAGTAGCTTGAGGGTAGATGACAGAATGGCAGGAAGTCAGTGAGCACTGTGAGCTGGGCTAGGTAGGAGGCCTTTATTTACCTCTGCAATATACAGAGAAGGATATGCAGAGAATAATCTGCACTGCACAGTTGAGATAGTATCTAATGTTTTGGGGTCTAATGCTACAGCTCTGATGTGTAATCTTTCAAGCCCCAGGAAGTCATAGCCTCTATCTCAAGGCTCAATCCCAGCTGACAGTGTGGAGCATTGGCTCTTTGTCCTGTCTTGACGTGGCTCATATTAAAGAGAAGCAGGTGGGGTTATCAGGGAAACACATGTGCCACCTTCAAAGACTACTACCAGCACCTTGGCTAGACCAATGTGCACTGTTTAAAGCCAATTGGAATAAGGAAAAACTCTAGCCAGCTCTGTACATATCATGCATGGAAATAGGGTCAGGCACAGGCAAAATGGAGACAACTGCTTTTCTTTTAAGGAGTGTCATTTAGGTGGTTCTCCACATAGATAGGGAAAACCTGCAGGCTGGCCAGGAAAGCCTGGACCTGCGCTGTGCCTCTTGTACATTTGGTAAAGCCAGGGGACACCTGTGCCCTGTGCCCTTGTTTTGTGTATTCCTGCCAGGCACACCTACATGCAGGTGGTGTGGGATACTGTTAACCCTGAATCCAGCCAATCCTTCCACATGGAAGATGCTTCTCAGGCCCAGATAGAGACATGATTGCATTGTCTCCTCCAAGAGGAACTGCTCCCTGTAACATGTAACCAGCCGAGACCACAAGACTTGTGCAAAGGCAATATGGAAGGGGATTATTGTACCTGTGTGTAGGCCGAGAGCAGGCTAAGATCATCTGCCTTGAGCAAAGAGAAATGTGCCTCTTTTATAGGAATAGAGAGAAGACAAGAGACATTAGGTGGGCAGACCCCAATTAACATCTGTACTTAAAGTTTTTTTGACAATCTTGCATCTTGGGCAGTCCTTTGAAGGATCTGGTGTAAATATTGGGTGTCTCCAGATGGCCCAGGACCTGCAAAACATTTTGTCTTATTTTTTATTTTATTTTATTTTATTTGTGTGTGTGTGTGTGTGTGTGTGTGTGTGTGTATTTGTCAATGACAGTCTTGCCTCCTGAGCTGAGTTCCCTGTTGATGATACAGACTTCAGGACCAGGCAAAACAGAAGACAACAGTACCAGAAGAACTTTGTAAGGGAGTTTCTTATGCTAGTGGGCTAGGAATCCAGAGTCACAAATCATCATCCCCATTTTGAGGTTACTAATTGCTTATATAGGTTTTCAGGAGGAAGTACAAAAGGCAGATAACATTCTATAGTTGGTTACACATGTCATTAATTGCTTTGCTGGGCAGAATTTAGTCTTACAGGAACTAATAAGGTTACTATTGTATAACCTGGGGGAAGAATCAATCTTTGTCTGACACTTGACAGAGGTGTCCTTGAAGTGTAACTCTCTGGGGTGTGAAAGTACACAGAACATCACTGTCTGGCTAAGCTGCACTTACCTCGAGGCTGGTTGTGGCTCATTAAGTTCTGTAGTTCTCTGATTGTGAGAACCAACTGTGTTTCCCAGCCTCATCCTTGAGTGTTGGAAATATTCTGGTGTTAGAAAATAGGATGAAAATATTCACTACATTTAAAATAGCCCCTACACTGATTGCTGAGTTCTCTGCAGACATCAGTGCTTCTGCTAGCAAGCAGGCAGGGGACTGTGGGAGTCAGATCCAGTTGGAGATTTACATTCATTTTTCAGTTATTATAAGAAGTAAAGAGGAAACAGGCACTGATTTTTGGGGCTTTCTTCTGGGTGTCACATGCGCTGAGTGGGCAACTGTGTGGGAGAGAAATCTTGAGGAACGGCTGTATCGAAGAGAAGTCAGCACCAGCATCTGTCCATTGTAAGTGCTTATGTGCAGGTCTGTAAAAAACAGAGAAAGTACAAAGAGGCATAGAAATCCAGACCTGGGGATGGACTGGAATGACTGAGTGGCTGCTGCTGACATGGACACGCGACAGCAATCCTTGATTAGGGTAGGACTGTAGTAGTTTAGTAATGAATGGATTAACAGTAAGGCTCTGTAAAGGTGATTTGGACTAATTGAGTGAAACTGCCAGGTGTAGGAATTGGACTACAGGTTAGAGGGAATTTAATTAGGGCTGTGGTAAACACAAGCAAGGGGACAAGTGTCTTGTCCATGAGATAAAAGACAATTGAAGTTGCAGTAAAATTTGAGAGTAAGATCCATGGAAAATGTCTAATAAAATGGCCTATTATAAAGAGGATAAAGAAGAGGTTTAGAAAATTTTAGAATCTGATAGGGCTCTAACTTGTCATTTTAACATGTTAACTAATTTTAGAGGTCAGGAATATAATACATATAATTATATATAATATAATTTTATAATATATAATATATATGATTATATAGCTTTTGGCCAGAGCTGCCATCTTCCAGTAATTTGCCAAACTAACACAAAGGGAAAAAGGAGAGGAACCTGGTATATGTTCTCCAGACCTTTTAGAAAACATGGGGTTGTTCCTTTGGACACACACATGTGAGTCTACAAAAAGCATGATATTATAGACATTGAGGGAATGGGTACTGTGCAAAAAGGAATGCCTCACAAATATTACCCAGCATGCTGTTGGCATAAACAAGCAAGTTACGGGCAAGATACTTGCCAAGAGGATTAATGTTTGTATTGAGCATATTAAAAACACTCAAAAAGTCATGATAGCTTCCTGAAATGTGTCAAGGAAAATGATCAGAAAAAGAAAGAAGCCAAAGAGAAAGGTACCTGGGGTCAGCTGAAATGCCAGCCTACCCCACCGCACTTTGTGAGGACCAACGGAAAGGAACCCGAGTTGTTGGAACCCATTCCCTATGAATTCATGGCATAAGCTGGGGACGTTGCTCTGCCATTCAGTACCTAATTGGCAGCTTAAGTGTTCTAGGTCCTACATAAAAAATAAAATCATCCTGTGTTGTAAGGGTGATTTTCTTAGTTGAACAGGTATGTGGTGCCTTCTTACCTCAGAAATATTTACAGCAGATTTTCATTACACCTAGTAATTGTGTCTAGTGTTTACTCTTCATTGTTTTTTTGCTGAAAGATATTGCTGAGGTATTGTGCAGGTGTATATCCAAATATTCAAATATTTATAAAACATTTATATTGGCTTGAAGATCCTATAAATCATCATGGGGAAAAGATGTGTCAAAATAAATGGAAGTGGGCTGGGGAGATGGCTCAGTTGAATAAGTGCATGCCTGGCAAGCCCAAGGGCCTGAGTTCAAAGCCCTGATCCTGCAAAATAAATAAATAAATAAATAAATAAATAAAT
>NW_004524872.1:140657-144297 GCF_000260255.1 Octodon degus | reverse complement strand
GCCTCATACAGTCATTGAAGTGACTTCTAGTTTTTGTGATTAATTCATAATCCAATACTGGGATTAAGGGTGTGAGTACTACATCTTCCCTGGGGCAGATAGTCTGAATACAATATAATGAAGGTGAAAGGCTTGCTAGCTTCAGCCTCTGCTGTTTTTCACCACCATGAACTGCTGCCCTCTGTCATGTGCTACTCTTCCTTGGAGTCAGCCAAGCGTGGAGTGAAGCCTCCATTTAATAAACCTTTCCTTCCTTGATTTTGGGTGTTGGGTATTTTGTCCCAGCAATGAGAGAAGAGTAACTGGGGCTGTAATAATATATATTATATAATTAGATATTATGGTATTAGGAGAGGGAGAGAACAATTGTGGTGTTTTTCACAGTGAAGAGATGCTATTTTGGAAGGCATATAGACAGATGACAAAAGTTTATTTTTTTATTATATTTGTCAGCTGGGTATTTAAGATCAAGCTGAAATGAGACCTGTGTTAATTAAAATTGACCTTTTGCTGTCTATCAAGGTCCATTACCTCTCCTCAGAACTTACCTAGGAACCATGTATAGACTCTCTCAGTTCTTCTGTCGGTGTCGGCCATCTTGATGAGTTATAGCCTTTGCTAGGCCAAGTTTTTTTGTGAAAGTATGGGAAGCTTTTTATCCTGGTGACTCTCCTTAAGCGCACTGTGTACCACTGATTTTCATCCTCTGTGGCCCATCAATCCCTTGATCAGGAGATCAGGGACTCACAGTTATAGGATGTCACAGAAGAGGTTCCCTCATGTCCTGAGTAGTTATTGACCTTGGAGGGCCAGGGGCAAAATACTGGCTGTTCTCTTAGCCAAGTATGTGTCTAGTTTTGGTCTCTAAACCTCAGTTGTTGAACATGCAGAAGAGGTTAATGAAATTACATTGTAGTGGGAAAAGTAAGCTTAATTATTATAACTTTACCTGGATAGTAAGTATTTTGAAATATAAAGTATTGCCAGTATACTATTTCTTAGCAACCATTATTGTTCTAGTTGAATACCTGTAGAATGTTAACAGACAACAATTATAATTTATAAGGAAAACTTGTGAGTACATAGGAAGCTCTCATCTAATTTGTTGTTCTTTAATGGAATGTCATAGAAGAAAATTGTGACATTGGATTATTTAACACCTAAGAATCTTCAATTGTAATAACACATATATAACATAAATATCATAGACGCTTTCTCCCTTTTTAAAATTAATTTTTGATAGATGGTCTCCAATTGGCTTGGATGAACCTCTTATCTCAAGTAGCTGGAGCACAAGAGAAAGGCAGATATCTGAATCTGAAAGAGAAGGCTTATCAATATTAAAAATCCCAGTTTTACATTTTACAAGACCTATACATCTGGAAGGGAAAATGTATTTAATACATCATGAAATTAGCAATAATGAATTATAGCCATATGAAATCCTTTGCTTTTTAAATTTAGTTTTGTACTAAGAGTATCTTTTAATTAGAAAACATTATTGGCTTATTTTTAGAAAAATTTAACCTGTTGATGATGACCAATGTAAATATATCACAATAATAGAAATTTAATAACCTTTATGAGGGTGTCTCCCATAAGGTTATGGAGGTTCTTAGGGCCTTCTTAATGAAAAAGGCTGGAATATGATTTTCTCCAGGCAGATGTTCCTTTATTTACCAAAGAAAATATTGTCCAATAGTTCACTGAAGCCCAAAGGTCCCCATTTAATTACCTAAACAACTTTGGATGACCTATGAGAATCAGATCATAATATTTAACACATAATTTTGATTAATGGAGAAGTTTGAATCCTTGTTTATAGAGAAAAATATGTGTATTTATACAGCCAATTTTAAAATAGTTCTGACCAGCTGGCAATTGAGGTGGAGGCATGTTTCAAAAATTCAAAAAACAAAAATATATGATTTTAAAGTTAGAGTGCACTCAAATATATTTGGTTAAATTTAATTATAATAACTGTATTACAGTTTTTACATTTCATATAAATAGACTAGTCAGAACTGTTGTGGGTTAATTAACAGAGATCTCTTGTAATCAGAAGGGATAAAATGTTTTATACTTGTGAAGTCAAAGACAGTTTAAAAAAATGTATTTGGTATCCAGTCTTACTACATAGCTCAGGCTAATAGTGATCTTCTCATTTTCAGCCTCCCAGTTCTGGGGTTACAGGCATAGGCTATGTTGCTCAGTTTCAGGTGCAAGTTAAGGGTTCCTGGGGGCAGGTGGTGTGGCATGTGGTGCCAGAGATTGAACCCTGGTCCCTGCCCTTGCCTACACGTGTGCTTAGTCTGCTGAGCTATTTCACCCCCTGCAAAGACAGCTCTTAAGACAGATCCTAGGCTGACAGCTTATCTAATTAGAATTCCAGGTATACAGGTTACTCACTGTATGCTTTGATAGTCATAGTTGTTGGATAGTCACAGCTGATGGCAAGGTAATTTTGTTTCCAATGGGGTAAGCAAGCCAGGTTTTGGTGTAAAACAGATTATCTCTGAGAATAGTGGCTGGCCTGTAAGATGTTCTGGAGAGAAATCATGAGGAGAGGCACTCCTACGGGGACAGGGCTGTGTGTAGTTTTGATATTGGCTTTTTAATTAAACTTAAATTTTGGTGAGTGAGAGAAAAGCAGGTGTTAAGAATCTGAAGAGAAAGAGCTTAGAGGCTGAGTGACCTGGGGACAGTGTGGTAGAAAGGGAAGAACAGGACAAAGGAAGAACAGTCCAGACTGGGTGTGTGGCAGTGATGAGTGGGAGCAGGGAGAGTGAATGGGAGCTGGAAGAGGGCATGACCTAAGGTTTAAAGAGCAGTGTGTTTGGACATGGAGCAGTACACTAATGGAGGCAGGTGTCCACAGTGGTGGGAGCAGGAAGGGGAGGGCCATGTGGTGCAGCCAGCTGGATGTTGCCAGGGCCTGGGATACTGTGGCAGGTGCAGCTAGAGGTTTGGCCTGCTGTTTGGGTGCCAGCTGTGGGATGGGGTAAGTGACATGTGCAGCCTCACCATTTTTTTTTTAACCTGGACTGTGTACACTGGCAGTGTGGTCCCACTGTATTGGATCTTGACTTTTATGGTAGCATCAGGACTGTGAGGGTAACAAGCAGGTTCCGGGCTTAGTATGTCAGGTATAGATGTTTGGCCCTGGGTCACACAGCGTGGGACTCCTAATCTGGGCTCTGCACAGAAGCGAGGCAGCCAGAACACAGCTTCTGGTAGGGCCTGTGGGCTGTATTTTAAGTCAAAAGACTGGTGGTGGTGATGGGAGGGGGTCAGCAAGGGAAAATTCAGGGCAGAATCTGTGGCAGAATCATTACCTAGCACTTTATAAGTTTATGATGAAGGTTTTAAAGCTTATAAGTTATTGTTAAAGTATATATTTTTAAAAATTGTATATGACTCTAAGAAAGGAAAGTATAAAGTGGCAAACAAGATAACAAATGAGATCAGATCAGAAAGGAAACTGAGGCAGAATAAGCTTGATATTTCCTCTTGATTGTAGAGGAGGGTCAGGCCAGTTTGTCTTAGTGAAACCTCCAAATCTTAAGAATAGCCATGCAACTATTGTCTTTTAACTGGTGGAAGGAATCCTATGGTTTATTAATAGGCATATATATATATA
>NW_004524872.1:137800-138255 GCF_000260255.1 Octodon degus | reverse complement strand
TGGAATTTGTTTTCATAGAGGACCTGAAGTACTCTGCTCCATGCTCTTCTTGTCTGCATGGTTTGTGAAGAGAAGTCGGCCGTAATTCTGATGGGGTTTCCTTTGAATGTGATCTGCTTCTTTTCTCTAGCAGCTTTCAGTATATTATTCTTGTTCTGAATTTCTGGGATCTTGACTATTATATGTCTCAGTGTGTTTTTTCATTGGATTGAGGTTAGGTGGCGTTCTGTATGCTTCAGTTACCTGAATGTCAGATTGTTTCCTCCTATTTGGGAAGTTTTCTGCTATTACTTCTGCCCATAATTTTTTTAATGTCATTTGTATTGACTCCTTCTTTCTCATTGATGCCTATTAGTCTCACATTGTTCATCTTTGCATTATCTTTCAGATGATGGATTATTGTTTCCTGCTTCCTCGTTGTTTTTAAGAGATCCTTTCTTACCTTTTCACTAGCT
>NW_004524872.1:130984-137700 GCF_000260255.1 Octodon degus | reverse complement strand
TAAGATTAAAACTCACAGCAGTTACAAGTCAAACATTTCAAGAAGTCTAAATGTAACATATATGAAACAGAAATAGACCTTGTTCACAAGAGCAAAACATCCCTTTAAAGAAAATTACTGATTTATAAATGACACAGACAATGGCAAACAAGAATGGCAGTTATGATTACCAAATACATTTCAGCAAGTAAGAAATTGAAATGAACTCTTATCTCCTGCTAATTATTTGTTATAGAAAAATTAAAAGTATCGTGTTCTAGCCATTAAGTCATTTAGGCTTTGGATTTGGAAAGAGGAGGAGTAGTTTGACACTAAAGAGAAGGCAGGCTAACAGGCACAGGAGGTCAAGGTTTCATTTCAGTATAGAGAGGTGTAGGAGAAGAAGAAGATAGGGGAATTTCTCATTGGGAAGAGAGATGTAGCTGTCACCCCTAGTGTGGAAAAACTAGCATCAGCAGCCTGTACTGAACATCTTCATCTTGAGACAAGGGAACATGGGTGAGAGGCCACGGGCAGTCATCACTACAACTGGTCATCACCGGGGTGGAGCAGTCTGTCTGTGGAGTGTTCAACTGTGAATGGTGCTAGGTTTATGACATGAAAGGAGAAGTGAGCCTTTTTCTGCACAAGGACCCACCAGGTGCATCACCTTTAAAGCTGTGTTTAGAAGACCTCCACCCTTAATAAAAGGCCTATAGAAAGACATGTCAATTAGGAAATACTACCTTATAGGAACAATTTATTCAACCAGGGAAAGATTTTGCCCAGGTACATAAAGACATAACAGAAAGGGCACCCCTTCCAACTGACACCCTTACCATACTCCCAACCCAGGTGATATGGTCTGGATTGGAAAAAGACCCCTTGATCCCTATTTGTAGAAGCCTATATCTAATTATTTTGGCCACTCGTACTTCAGTAAATGTAGCAGACATCCATCCCTGGATTCATCACTCCAGAGTCATGTGGGCCACCCTGATGATTGCTGGAAGACCCATGCAGACAAGTCAGCTCCCTCGAAGACCACCTTGAAGAGACAGCACACTCAAAGCCCTGCTTTTGCCACTCTGGAAGCTGGTGGGTCTATGCATGGTTGATTGAGAGGATATTATAATTAACTGATGTTATGTTACCTAATTTGGGTCCTGGTTTCCCTTCTTTTGCTACATTTGGTGCTTGTTGTAGGACTCTGGGCTGTATTCCCAGAAGACTGTAAAGTTTCTTCCAAAGTTGCCCTCATACTTATCTATATCAGTGTAACTATTGCATTGTATACTCTGAATTGCCTCTTTAGGTTTTAAGATGGCTAATAATTTCCTCTCATATCCCTACCTCCTGGTACCCATTGGCTGCCTATTCCAGCTCCTGTCGAAGCATCTTGTGTTGACACAGTCATCAGGTTTGAAGTACTGCTACTCTGATTTCTAGTTCCTTTTCTCCTGCTGATTTCAATGTTCATTTTCACTCTTTGAGTCACAACTTCTGGAGACTGAAGTCTCCATAAAAACACTATATTTGTTCTCACATAAGTATACTGGGACTGCTTAGCTTGTGTAAACTAAATAAAAATGATTCTTCTATGGTTGGTGCATCTAAACATCCTGAGCATGTATGGAAACTCAGGACATTAGGAATTCCAAACTCAAATATATCTTATAAATACAATAATTCTTAGTCAGACTAAATGGGACCCTTTACAACCAAAAATAAATCTCTACTTTGATGCACGTCTAAATCAAGCCAACAAGCCAAATTGGGAAAACCATTGCTACTCTTCTGGGTGCAGAGGATTAAATTGGGGACAAGGATACCACACTAATAATATGTCTTCCACAATGAGGACAAAACAAGAAATCCTACATGCCTCCTTTCTCATCTATATTCTATCCTAATTGGAACTCTGTTATAGATTTTTTTTCTATTTTTTAGGAAAGGGTCTACAGGGTGTTCAGAGTCTCACTACTAAATCGGATTCATAATGATCCATCTGTTTACAGCCTCCCAAGAGCTGGGATTACAGGCGCGCGCTACCACACGCAGTGGCAATTACCATCTCAGTGCACCCAGGTCTGGGGCTGGCACAGCAGGCCTAGGGATAGAACCCCTGACCCCTGTGCCTGCTTGCAGGTGTTTTAATCCACTGAGCTATTTGGTTGGCCTTGTGGTACAGATTGAGGTGGATCTAAAAACAGCCTTTTGACTCAGCTTTCTTCTAGCCTAACCTGCCAAGAGGGAACTTGCAAGTCTCTGCAATTCACTATTCCAGATCCTGCCCATTGAGGTTGGTCCTCTAGGTGTTGGGCAACAGTCCAGGTTAACAGATGGGGAGTAAATCCATGGCTTGTCCTAAAAATTGAAAAAGTCTGGATACCCCTATCTCATATCAGAGTTACTTCTTGAAACAACCATTGTTCCTACTAGTCACACAGGGCCCTCAACACTTGATCTCCTATACTTGGTAAATGGCAACCACTGGGTCATTCAAGCTATAGTCCCAGAATTAAGTAATGACCATTGTCTCTGTATCTCACATTTAGTCCTTTCATACAAAGCACTGCACTTAACTTGTAATAACTCAAAACTTCATTCCACTTGTGGTTCTGACCACTTGCTGCAGCCATATTCTACAACTGTATGTAGAAATACTTGCAGTTTCTCTGGCTTCTCCAAAAATCCTAATACATTTGCTGAATGTATAGATATTTTCATTATTACTATTGGTTCCCTAAAAACTTCCCATGTAACTTTTTTCTTTTCTGATTGGGTCCATCAAGTGTTTGCTAGTGCCAGGAGGAGCCTTTGTATACTTGCTTAGATGATATCTGACCTGTATATGTATTTCAGGCCATAACATTTTCTTTATGCCCATCAGTCATTTCAAAACATGACTGTTATCCTACCCATCCTAGCTGAGACAGTAACAACAGAAAGCTTACTAAACATTTGGTGCCACAGCTTTGGGTATAAGTCAACAGCAATACTCAGGTAAATACTGTCTTATTTATTTTTCTCTCATTTCAGAGACAAAATACTAAATGCCTAGAATTCAGGAAGGAAAGATTTATTTAGCTCACAATTTGTGGAGGTTTCAGTCTGTAATCACAAAGGCAGAGTGGCACAGGACAGGGGACAACAGTTCATGGCAGCAGAAAATAACAAAAGCAACAAGAGCAAAATGGAGTAGCTCCCTCTCCAGAAGGGGGGTAGCACTGCACTCACACTTAATACACCCAGCATTGGACCATGAATCAATCATAAACTCTAGAAGTCCAGCCCATGATTTCATGAGGCTCTGGGAAGATATCTAGTCACAAGTAACAATATTCTACTACTGGAACCCCAAAAATTCATGTACACCCCTATGCAAAAGACACTTTATTCAATCTCTAAGAGTTGCCAAAGTCCTACCATTTTCAGCATTGCTGAAAAGAAGTTACACATCTCCTCTGAGATGGTAGGCAAACTCTTAGCTGTGAACCATTGCACAAATTAAATGTTAAACAACTTCAACACACAATAGCACAAGATAAACATTACCACTATGAAAGGTATGAAAAGGGGGTTTCAAAGTATTGGAACCAAAGCAAGTCCAAAATCCAACATGGCAAACATTAAATCCTATAGTTCCACATGCAACATCTGAGACAATTTATGGTGAATTTTTGAGCTCTAAAGGGTTCCTATGACTCTATCAGAAAGCTCTTCCAGTGGTTGTACCTCTCATGACTTCTTAGGCCTGCTCTGCTCAACCCTTGCAGCTTTTCTTAAATGATCCATGTACCTGGCTGTTCCAAATTTCTGAGTTATCCACTGAACATCAGACTTCTCTGTGCTTCACACACTGACCTCCAGGGGCACACACTGCCTGTCTTCCCAGGCCTTCTTCTGAAATCTAGAGGGAAGCCTTCTTAACCTCAGAACTCTTGCATTCTGCATGCACCTAAAACCAGAGACACGTGGTAGATGCTACCAAGGTCTGCTGCTAGCTAGACCAGAAGAAAGGATTTCTTTCTTAACTATAAGGGTTGAGTGCCTGGATTTCTAAGCAATCTGAGCCTGATTTTGAGGAACACATTCTCTATGCTGCCACTGTTTCTGGAACCTGGTGTTGTCACTGTATGGTGGGCAAGAAGATAGCTCAGTACAGAGGTTTAGTCAATTGAAAAATACTTTCACAGAGCAGTACTTAATAAGGAGTACCGTGGATCTTTGATTAACTTTTTTCCCCCCTGGTACCACAGATCAAACTCAGGACCTTGAACTTGTCAGGCACATGCTTATGCAGCTGAGCTATCTCTCCAACTTAACATGGATGTTTGAAAGCCAACAATATCCATGACTATTTAACAACTCCAGAAGAGCACTTGGGACTTTATAACCTGTGCCACCATTAGGTGGCAGAGAAAGACCGTGAGTCTGATTTACTTGAAATGCAAATCATAATATCATTGACATACTGCATAAGAGTGCAATTAAAGTCTGCAAGTGGAAATTGGACCAGGTCAGTAATAGTGCTTCCCTGCAAAGCATCAGGGAGTTCTTGAAACCTTGTAGTAAATGAGTCCAGGTAAGTTGGCCTTTTGGCTGTATCTGTGTCCTCCCACTGACAGGTGAGTAAGGACTGGCTGAAAGGTATAATCTGTAGACAAGAGAAAGTATCTTTTAAATCAATACAGGTTAACCAGGCAGGAGCAAGAGGAAATATACACAGGAAGGTACATGGGTTGGGAACTGTTGAGTGTAGAGTTGTGGTGGATGAATTGATGGCCTGGAGATCCTGGTGTTTCCCATTGGGCTTTCTCACTGGGAGGGAAAGATTGCTCCAAGATGAGGAACATTCTATCAGGATTCCAAACTATTTCAAGTGAGAGGTGGGGCTGGGCATCAAGCTGATCCTCCTGTGACATTGCACACTGCTTAACAGCAATGGAGGTTGCAGTGGGACAGAGCTCAATCACCAGAGTGGCAAGGTTGATAGCAAGCCCCACAAGTAAGTGCTCTGCCCATATATCTGGAAACAAGTCTCTCAGAACTTCAGGATTATGATTATCAGAACTTCCAGGCTGATATGTGTGCCGGTCTTCCTTGCAGGGTCCAGTCAGAATCAATATCAATATCAATATCAATATCATCATCAATAACAATATCAATATCTATGTCAAGTGGACTCAAATGTGAAGGAGAGGGGGCCAGGGAGATAGTTCAGTAGAATAAGCACTTGCCTGGCAAGCTCAAGGTTTTGAGTTCAATACCTGGTATGGCAAAAAGAAAAAAAAAGTGTGAGGGAGAGTAAAGGAGGTTATGTCCCAGGAGAGGGATAGGACACTTAGGTATGTACAGGAGTTCCACCAATCTCTCAGGACCTGCTTTAACAGAACCTATTTTCAGTGGGAGGCTCTGATTGTGCCAATAACTTGGATTTGTTAGATGGATAAGGGAGCAACAGGCTAAGTCACACACAATTTCAAGTCCCATTGTCTACCATAAAAGTCATAGTTGGTTTCCTAATTTTGGCAACAGCTGTGGGCTCCTGGGGGTCCAATCTAACAGTACCAAGTCTGCACTGTTCATTGTTGTCATCAAAGAGAGAGAGAGAAGAGGTTCAAGCATAAGTGGACCCAGATAATCAAGTTTGTTTGTGTCTTGCGAATGGAGGGGGCATTTATCTTTTCAGTGTCCATGCTGTTGTCAGGAAAATACATTGGTCAGTTTGCAAGGCATAAGGAGTTTTAGGCTGTGAGGCTTTAGAGGCCCCGCTATATCAGTTGCTATGGTGGGATTGGCCTTGGTGAGACATTTCACTGCCAGGCTTTCCTAACATTGCACCTAGAAGGGCAGCTTTCTGTTGGGCTCTGTTATCTGCTTCATGTTGTTGTTCCTTTTCTTCATCCTTTTCTCAGTTTGCAGAAACCTTCTGAGCAATGTGAAGTAATTGAGTGTGCAACAAAGGCAGCATTGACAATCTTGATTTTCAGGGGCTTCAGGGTCAAGGTGTATGTAGATCTGGTGGGTTTCAGAGTCTCATAAAATTTGACTGAACTCTCATTAGGTTCCTGAGTAACATTGGTAACTTTAGACATGTTTATTGGCTTTTTGTCTCCTTCTCTGAGTTCTGTGAGGAGAGTAGTATAGTATCGACCTGAGGCCTCATAGCCTTGTGCCATATTGCACTGCCAGTTATAACACACTTGGGGAGGGTCTGGGATATAGCTCAGTGGCAATGTGGCTGAATGGGCAACACACTCAAGGGAGGACTGTATTCACCCTAGCATTAGCATCAATCACAGTGTGGAGACTTTTTATTTTAACCAGGCTTAGGCCCCATCTACACTATGGCAGTGTTCTTTAGTATTAAAAGAGTCAGAAGGAGTTGATGAAAGTCAACCCATGTTGGAAAGTGGGTCTGGAATATGGATATAAAGAAGGTGGTCATCCCCTCTGGTTTCTCTCAATAGTACGGGTTGTGATGCTTTCAATTTAAGAGGTCAGTGGAGCAGACTGGCTGGTAATACGTCATGGGTGCTGATTTGGTATGTTTCATTGAGCTTCAGGATGTAGGTGGGCTGGAGAATTGGACTCAATTTTTTTGGTATTTTTTTCCCTTAATTTTAATGAGAAATAAATAGCAATGAGACAGTTTCAAACCAAATTGGTAGGACAGTTTCAATAATTAACACATTGCATACATTCTTCCTAGTGGTTAATTGCTGTACAAG
>NW_004524872.1:106716-122954 GCF_000260255.1 Octodon degus | reverse complement strand
TTCTGTAGTTGCTTCTTTACTTCAGATGCTATGAGTTCTGAGAGTTCTTTTTTATTTCAGAAAAGAATTGCGCTCTGATTTCCTCTATATCTTTCTACTGTTGCTTATTTACCATCGACCCTATTAATTCATGCATTTGAGCTGAGCTACTGTCCTCTGCACTTGTTCTGGGTGGGCACTAGGTTTCCTCCATATGTTTTTGCATTTAATTCTTTACTGCAGATGTTATTAATTCAGGGATTTCTTTTTTTGTTTCCAATCTGAGTTCCTCTATACCTTTCTGCAGCTGTTTCTTTATTTCAGAAGCCTTTGATTCAGTGCTTTCAGCTGTGTGATTCCATTTGTTTTGTGTTAGTGTCCTCTGCACTTGTTACGGGTTGGCTTGGGTTCTGAGGTTGCATTTTGTTCCTCCTCGTCATTTTGTGTAGCACTGTCTTCTGAGCTTTGTTGATCTTTGTTGTAGTTGTAACCTTCACACATACTGAAGTTCAGGTGCAGCTCTATAAAGTTTGGATTTATCCAGCTGTGCCTGGCTTGGGTCTGGCTGCTGTGTTCAGCTCCTTCCCACTGCTGCCCTTGAGGGTCAACCTGATGTGCCCTTGTGGCAAGATGTTCTGCTCCTGGATTAGCTGGGTGGTTCTATCCTCTACACTCTCTGCAGGGATTGTTGCTGCAGGGTTACACCCCAGGCATGTATGGCAGGCCTGAGCTGTGCCTGGAGGGGTCAAGGTGGGGTAGAGGGGAGAGGAAGCTTTCCCACACACTCACTGGGTCCTGGTTAGGACTGGGTCTGGGGGTTTCTGGAACGTGGCAGAAATTCCTACTCGGCAGGCGGGTTGGGGGAGGTGCTTCAGAGTGGTGGGGGCGTCCCAAGTGGATGGGAGAGGGTCTCGCCCACGCTGCGCCTGGGCTGGGACCAGTATTTGGTCCCGCTGGCGCAGGGTAGCAGGAAGCTCTCCCACACACTCACTGGACCTGGGCTATGACTGGGTCTCCAGCTGTCTTACTAACCTGTTTTGAAACTGTTTCATTGATATTTTATCATTTTTCTCATTAAAATGAATAAAAGATATAAACCTAAAGAAAAAATAAATAAGGGTTGACCCATGGACCTCTTACTGGTTGAGAAAGACATAGAGACCATGTATTTTCCTTCCTCCATCTCACCTGATGGTGCACACTAAGAAATTATCCCCAGAGCCATGAGAAAATTTCCTGAATTCCCCAAGTTCCATTTATTTTTACCATTTTCTATCTCTCTGTCTCTCCAAAATAACCAAAAAGGATTTGATCTATCCAAGCTCATCTTTCAGAGAAAACACAAGATTAGTACTTTCCTAGGAGAAAGTAAGGGAAAGAACAAACTAAACCAGTCCTTCTCAGCCTTCAGAGAGAATGACTTCCCAACTATTCCTGGCTTCACCAAATATGTGTCCAGGTTTTGGGATGCTTGGGATTGCTTTTAGTGGTGTTTTCTAGGTTCTTCTTGTCCTAAATGAAGGAGTGGACAAAACAAGTACAAAAAGTAGTGAGATTTTACATTCATTTAAGGTAAGAAAAGACTGATCAAACAAATATTGACACTTCCATTCAATAAACCTTAATTTTTTCCCTGTCCTTTTATTTTTTTAATTTTTAAATTTATTCTAAAGACAGTATAAAATAATAGATAAAATGCTAGAAACATTACACATAAAAAACAAGAGAACCTGTGGGCATCACTGGTGCAACCCCAAGGAAATGAAGCAGCATGGACGCTGTGAACCTGACCATTTTGGAAACAGACACAAAAATAAACAGGGAGGTAACAGATATCCCCAGGGAAGGAAGTAAGAATGAGGGTGGCTGGGAGGGTAGCTGAGTGGTAGACTACTGGTCTTGCATGAATGAGGCCCAAGTCTTTACATCAAAAACTGAGAAAAGGAAGTATGGGTCTAAAAGATAGCATTGGTATTTTGGAGCCTGGAGATCCTGCAGCTTGTTTCCATGCACACAAGACAATCCAATGCCTTTGTATGCTCAAAACATTGAAAATTGCTAAAAACAAAGTGGAAAACCAAAATGAATGTGGCAGTGCACACTTGCAATCCCAGCACCTTTGGAAGCTGAGACAAGAGGATTGCAGCTTTGAGCCTAGTCTGAACAGTGTAGCTGCTTAGTGAGATCCTGTCTCAGAAATAAACTTGCAAATGAAAGAGGACCAAGAGATGGAAGGGGAGCAAATGGGACATACAAATATTTAAGATGTATCATGTATAGGTTGTAACTCTGCAAGACGAATTTGATCATTAAGTATGGGAAACTAGTAAAAATAAAAAATTAAAAATATTAAACAGTAAAAGGGTTGGAGATATAGCAAATTTGAAAGTCCTTTATAATGAAATCAATCAGTCTTTTTAAAATTTTTTTTTTTTTGGGCAGAACCAGGGATTGAACTCAGGCCCTTGTGCTTGCCAGGCAAGTGCTTATCCTACTGAGCCATCTCCCCAGCCCCAATGAAATCAATCAGTCAAACAAATACACAAGAAAATGAAGCTTCCCTATACAAGATGAATGTAATTATTATATATGTCAAAGATTCTAATAAATAAGGAATGGTCAATACATAAATAAAATTTCAAATTAAATTACTGGTCTTGGGTGAGTTGGCCGTCACCGGCACCATGATGGGGAAGACTGCTCATTCTCTGAGTCAGGAAGTGCGACACAACCTGGTGTGGAGCTGCAGTCGCTGGAAAAATAAACACAGCCAAAGGTAGAATCAAAAGAAGCAGCTGAATATCATAAATTGTGCTGCTATAACCAGAGGTGTACATATATCACTATGATACAATATTTTCAGATCTTCTGGGAAAATTCTCAGAAGGGGGGTAGCTGGATTGAATTGGATTTCCAGTCCTAGTTTTCTGAGGAGACTCAACACTGATTTCCATAATGGTTGCACCAGTCTACATTCCCACCAGTGGTAGAAAAGAGTTCGTTTTTCCCCACAGCCTCTCCAATATTTGTTGTTGGTTGATTTCTTTGATAGCTATTCTTTCTGGGGTGAGATGGTATCTCAGTGTTGTTTTAATCTGCATTTCCTGAATGGCTAGTGTATTTCTTCTTCTGAGAAGTGTGTGTTCATGTCAGATGCCCATTTTTGGATTGGGTCTTTAAATTTTGGGGTCCTAATGTTTTTCAATTCTTTATGAGTTCTAGATATAAGACATTTAAAGACTTCTCCCAATATTGCTTTTCTAACTGCAGTGGTACACACATCTCTGACAAAACAAAACAAAAAAGAGGGATATGTTGGGAGCCATGAAGCTAGGAAATGGATGAAATATGTGTAGGGGTAGGTGGGACTTGGTTCAGTGCCTAAAGCAAACAAGCTTCCTCAATTCTGAGATGAACATCTTGTCTGGTTAAGGTTAACAGTCACTAGGTAACCTAGTGTCAAGCATCACTAACTTCACAAAAGTGTAAACACAAGAGAGTTAGGATAGATATACAGCTACTTTCTCTTGGTTCATTGAGAATAAAAGTTTGTACTAATATTGTTTAGACAAGATATTATGTCTGCATCATGTCCTCTGAATAATTACTACAAAGACAACAATATGCAAGGTATTAATTATAACTGTCCTACTAACCTGTTTTTCTTTTTTTTAACATTCGGGATTTTTATTTAATTTTTCTATCAGAAAATTTACATACTTCTTTTAAGTTAACGTGATAATTCCATAATAAACCACTTTAAAGGGAAGCTGTGGTCAAGAATAGAATGAAATCGCAAAAACAAAACAAAATTACTGCTGTTTTTTAAAGCACCAACACTCACCAATTATATTCAAACAAAAACAATATTTGCATGGGATGTGGTGCAGTATTTCCTTGGGCTGGCTTTCCTCACTGTCATACGAAGGAATGGCAGGGCTGTGCTTAGCTGCCACTCTCATGCTGGGTGGTGGGTCTGCTCAGCTGCACATTACTCAGGGCCCTGGATTAAGAACTCTAAGGTCTTGAAATCCCAAATTGGCATGGCTCCATCAATGCCAGTAGTGCAAAATTCGTGACAATCTTGCTTGTCCACCTCATAAATAGACACGTGAGTGATGCTATTTTGGTGCAGTGTCTTCAAAGCTGCACTGCGGTCCTCAGTGGTTGCTCTCTTGTCCATGCTGTGGAAATGTTCCATGGCAGACATGTTGCGCTGAATGCTCTGTTTTGGAATGTCAAGCTTGGACATGAAGGTCAAGTAGCTGTGGGCATCATAGTTAAAAAGCATTGGATGACAGTCATGGCCACAGCCACAACACTGTACTTGGAGATAAACGACACTCAGGAGTGGCAGGAACTAGGTTTTCAGAGTGGACACGTGCACACTTTTTAAGGCATCAGCAACAGACATGGTGCTGTCATGACTGACCCAAGCCAGGCGGCTCCCACTGGCAGAGAAGCTGACCCCATGGACCCAGCCACCAGTGCCACTGCTATCAAACTGACATCAGCTGGCCAAAAGGCATCTTGCTCCCCCAGGGTGTACTGGCTGACTTTTCACCCACTTCTTTAATGTAGGCAGAAAACACTCTGCATTTGAAATCGCAGGATCCTTCTGCCAGCAAAACCTTGTTGGAATGCCAATCCAAGCTGAGGACTGTAGCGTGAATTGGCTTTTTAATGTGCTTTCTCACCCACCAGTCATTTCCAGACTTCACTGATACCATGAGTGCTATTATTGAAAATCTTCCCAAGAAACACCAGACTTTACTTTTCTCAGCAATACATACCAAATCTGTAAAGGACTTTGCACACTTGAGTTTGAAAAACAAGTATGTCTGGGTTCATGAAAAAGCAAAATGTAGCACGCCCGCCACTTTGGAATAGAACTACATAGTTTGTGAACTGCAGGAAAAAATAAGTGTACTATGTTCATCTTTGAGAAGCCATTTGAACAAGAGTATTATATTTTTCTCCAGTTGCAAAGAGGTTCAGTGTCTGTTCCGAGTGTTCTGCCAGCTGTGTCCTGGTGTTTCTATTCTTGCTCTCAAGGCAGACAGCAGCAGATGAGAAGAATGGAGGTCTACAATGAATTTGTTCTCAACAGAGCTGCAGTGCTCTTTGCTACTTACATTGCATCCAGGGGATTAGATTTCCCAACTGTGAATTGGGTTCTTCAGTATGATTATCCAGAGGATGCCAACACATATATTCACAGAGCAGGTAGAACTGACAGGTACAAGGAGGATGATGACGCTTTATTAATTTTACTTCCCTCAGAAAAGCAGGGGATGGTGCTGCAGCTTCTCCAGAAGAAAGTATCTGTGAAGCAATTCAAAATCAATCCAGAAAAATTGGAATCCGTTTTAGCCCAAGATCAAGATTTAAAAGAAAGAGCTCAAAGGTGTTTTGTCTCCTTCATATGTTGAGTATATCTTATGAAGCATAAAGAAGTATTTGATGTGAGCAAGCTTCCTGTTACAGAATATGCATTGTCTTTTGATCTTGCTGTGGCAGCATGAATAAGATTTCTTCAGAAAATGCAAAAACAGCTCACCACAGAAGGGGTGAGGAGCCAAGCTAACAAAACAATTGAGCACAGTGCTCCATCCCTCACCAATGAGCAAGTAGAAGAATTCAGAGCCTATTTCAGCAAGAAAATGTCCATCTTACAGGAAGGTGGGATGGACCTAGAAGAAACAGAACAGACTGGATAGTAGTTCTAGTGATGAAGAACCAGAAGAAGAGGAGAAAGATGAAGAAATGGAAGAGAAACCTGAAAAAGAAAGAGGACCTCAGTCTGTATCTAACACTAATGAGGGACAGGAGGACAAGGATGTCCCTGTGTAGGTTGGCCAGAGATGATGAGGAATAAGATAGAACTGATGATTTTCTTAAAGTGAAGTGGCATGATGTGTTTGGGCTCGATCTTAAAGAGAACAAAGCATTACAGAAGATGCAAACTTCTAAATCTAGTGTCAAGAAAAAAGTAACAAAATGCAGAAGCAAAAAAAAAATTATGAAGAGAAATTTTTTTTTTTTTGCTTTAAACAATTTATTTAACTGAAATGGACTTAAGTTTGTTTCTGAAGTGACTTCCATTTATTTTGATACATCTTTTCCCCATGATGATTTACAGGATCTTCAAGCCAATATAAATACTTTATAAATATTTGAATTTTTGGGTATACACCTGCGCAATACCTCAGCAGTATCTTTCAGCAAGAAAATACTGAAGAGTAAAGGTTAGACACAATTACTGGGTACAGTGAAAATCTGCTGCAAATATTTCTGAGGTAAGAAGGCACCACATACCTGTTCAACTAAGAAAACCACCCTTACAACACAGGATGATTTTAATTTTACATAGGACCTAGAACACTTAAGCTGCCAATTAGGTGCTGAATGGCAGAGCAACGTCCCCAGTTTATGCCATGAATTCATAGGGAATGGGTTCCAACAACTCGGGTTCCTTTCCATTGGTCCTCACAAAGTGTGCTTCTCTGGGAGGGGCAGGCTGGCGTTTCAGCTGAACCCAGGTACCTTTCTCTTTGGCTTCCTTCTTTTTCTGATCATTTTCCTTGACACGTTTCAGGAAGCTATCATGACTTTTTGAGTGTTTAATATGCTCGATACGCACATTAATCCTCTTGGCAAGTATCTTGCCCTTAACTTGCTTGTTTACAACAATGCCAACAGCATGCTGGGTAACGTTGTAGACTCTTCCCGTTTTGCCATGGTAACATTTGTGAGGCATTCCTTTTTGCACAGTACCCATTCCCTTGATGTCTACAATATCACCCTTTTTGTAGATTCGCATGTATGTAGCCAAAGGAACAACCCCATGTTTTCTAAAAGGCCTGGAAAACATATACCGGGTTCCCCTCCTCTTGCCTTTTGTGTTAGTCATTTTGGCAAATTACTGGAAGATGGCGGTTCCGGCCGAAAGGAAGGAGGCGGGGCTATGAAGAGAAATTTAAAGTGAATAAAAAATAACATTTACTGATGATGGAGAGTTGGTTCAGCAGTGGCCACAAATGCAGAAATTTGCCACCAAGGATACAGAGCAAGATCATGACTCTGGTGAAATTAGATAAAGCAAAGGCTTCAGGAAGAGGACAAATTTGACAAAAAGTATAGGAAGAAAATTAAGGCAAAGCATCAGGAAATAAGACTAAAGGAAAGAGAAGCCAGAAGAGAAGCTAATAAATGACAAACAAAGGGCAAAGATGAAGAGGAGGCCTTTCTGGATTGGACGATGATAGTGATGAAGGATTTTATCCAAGCACACTTCCAGATACAGATAAACACAGAAGCTTGGAAGAACCAAGTAGTGAAGAAATTGAAGATAAGATCAGTGACACCAAGCAGAAACAGGAGGTGAAGAAAAGCAACAACAGTGAAGTAGAACCCATGGGACCAACAAGTCACCATAGAAAGAAGGCCAAGTGGGATACTTGAGAGCCCTTGGATACAGGCCTGCCTTCAGCAGAGGATGAAGAACTGGTGTTACATCTGCAGAAGTCAAAGCTAAATACTGCCTGCTGCTGTCTGCTCCTTGGCACTTTTGGATGTTATCATGTGGGCAAGAAATTAAACAAACAGCTGATGTTGGCACACTGAAGTCCCATGAGTTCCATTTCCAGAGGGCATACATATTCTCCAGACAGAAGCAGTCACATCTCAGCCTCTTTTCAAGGCCATATTTTGCACCATCCTGGAGGACACTTATGGTCAGGATGGGTGTCGCAGTTTCCTGATTCCATTCTGCAATGTGTGCTCTGTTAGACTTTTTTAATCTATGTTTTCTACTGCTTATAATTGTACAAATGCTTCCTTTTTTTGTAGTCCAGAAGATTGAGCCTCGGGCCTTGTACATTCTAGGTAAGCATTTACAGAACTACATTTTTAGCCTCTGCTCCTTTTGTTTTACAGGTGAGATCTGATGTCTGTTTTGTTATTGGGAATTCCTATTGCATACTATACAGAAGTTTTGATGTTACTCTTAATGTGGGTCATAATTTTGATGAATATTTTATATCTCTAAAGAGATCAGCCCTAAGAAAGACTAAGGTAATTTTTTCATTGGAATGATCAAAAATCAACATATTTCCTATAAAAAATCAAGTTATTAGGTTATAATGAAAGAGTTTTTATTAAGATTCTATCTATGTATCATCTATCTGTCTGTCTGTCTATTATCTATCTATCTATCTATCTATCTATCTATCTATCTATCTATCTATCTATCTATTTACATTTTTGAAATACAGCTCATTGTAAAGCTAAGGAAGGTCCCCAAATCTGGGGCAATACTCCTGCCTCAGTTTGCAAAGCATAAGGATTATGGACATGGTTTTTATACCTAACAAAGTTCCCTTTATGAACATTTGACAGGCATCCTTACAGGACTAACATATGCACATCTTTATTTCTTCCCTATTTACTGGTAAACAATAGGTAACACCATTTCAAAGAGAAAAGATTTAGTGTGTTTTATAATTCAGTTCACTGGATGGCATGAGAGAGGTACAAGGCAGAGGAAAAAGAGCTCATGATCTGGCTGTGGGGAGGAGACAGAGATGAACAGAGAAGTGAGGGAGATAGGCCATGCCCTATCTACCTATTCTGGTGAGGCTTTGCTTCCCAACATCACATTAAGGTATAATCTAAATGGACTAATCCAGTGATAAATGCCATACCCTATGAGGAACTCACCTCCTGAAATCCCATTTGTCAGTGCAGGAGATTTTGTGGGGACATCTAGATTCAGAAAATACCCTTAGCAAGAAGGGGACACAGACAACTGTGCACTCTAATGCTACTTTGATCGCGACACTCCTTTGTGACTTTCCAATTCCTTCGGGGTCCCGGGCTATAGAATTGGCACATCTTGCACAGATCACAGGAGTAGGAACAGATCTTGACCCTAAGAGTTGGTCTTATGTCCCACAGGACCTGTGCAAATATATCACAGACCTGGGTAAATTTCTCATGGTGAACAAACTGTGTTGGAATATTGGAGTTATAGCTCTCCAGAGGGGCAGGATACAGACCCTCAGTTAACTGGCTTAGTCCAGCAGTTTGGTGCAGCAAGACCTGAAGGATGCCCAGGGATAAGGGGTTCCCATAGCAACTGAAAGTCTTGAGCTGGGAGCAGCAGCCGAGGGCAGGCAAGAGGGCCAGGATCTGGGAGTCTATGATGTCACAGTGCTCTAGTACCAGAGTCTCCAGGGTGTTGGCCAGTTTGTCTAGCAGAACCTGTAGGGTCTCAGGATTGAATGATTTCACTGAAATCATCCCCAGAGTGAGGGACTTCAGCTGGCTTGTGCTTGCACATTGGGACAGATGCTTCAGGTCAGATTCATTTAGTGGACTTGAATTCAAGGAGAGGGCCTCCAAGGGGGTCTGGATCCTGCTGAGAGAAAAAAAATTACTTTGTATGAATGGGGATGATGAGTGTGGGGCATCAGGAAATGACCTCAAGGTAGGAGCAGCAGGGTAGCCCCAGTGTTGCCCTCACCAAACAATGATCACCAGGATTCTGTGTGTGGAAGGCACACCATCACTTGAAGACACCATTACCTGTGTGATTGGCTCAATCCCAATTCTCCCGAGTGCCCTATGCTCAGTGGCAAGCAGAAAACCACAGCTCTGCATAGATGAGGCCAGTAGGGGACTTGAAGGAAGAATGAACTCAGGTATGTTTGTATAATGGACTGGAGTTGGTCCTGTGTCCTCTGAAAAGTCTGCATTTCTGTGTCCAGCCCTGCACTCTTCTTCCTCACTCTCAGCTGCAGACTGCATTTCCCACCTGCTCATTGCCTGGCTATGAACACTGCTATGGCTATCTTTCTGTTACTGCAAAACCATATGCACTCACCAGTAGGGCTTTGTGGAAGTGGTTGCATTATGGCAGTGGTACATAGATCAGTCCAATAACTGGCTTTACAGGGCGGTGGTGGTTAGAATTACTGATGAGGGCAGCACCACCCTGGATGTGGATGGCACCAAGAAATAGCCTTGTAGCTTTTCATAAGAATCACTTGGATAAGGGCTTGCTAACCATCAGAGCTGCTAACTAAGCACAATAACCTATTCAGTGTGCAGGCGTGGGGACTGTCCCTCCATTAGTGCTCTCAGTTCCCTTTTCTTAGCACCTTACACAGACAGGCTGCCTAAGGAAGAAATCTAATCTGCTCTTGCTGTGTCTGTTCCGGACTGTTGGCTTTCCACACATAGGACTGCTTTAGTCCCTGCTTTTATGTGAGAGGTTATGGGAGGCACTCCTATGGTTCAGATAATGCTGGATTTCTCACTTTCTTGTATCTTTCCCTATGTCAGGGGGCACACAGATGCACTCAATGTTTATAGCTAGCATGAATATGTGGGGGAACCCACCATCCACTCACCTGATGATAATATGAAGATTTCCTTTCAGGAAAAAGACTTTGTCTAAATGAAGCTCTCGGAGATTTTGCAGCTGTTGTAAGTGAAAAGCATAGATGCGGGAATACCAGTTGTTTTTTGATGGTGAAGTTAACAGCTCTGGATGCAGGCTATGAAAGTGAAATATTCGAAAGTTTATCATCTTCTTGAGCTGATGAACAAATGCTTTCATGCCTTTCACTAAACACATCCAGTTCATATATAAAGTCCAATTGCACAGCTTTCAGAATCTTCAGGATTTCAGAGATAGTGCTGGACTTGATCATTACTTTCTGACAGTACAGGTGTACTGAAGCTCTTCTCTTTATGGCCCAGTTTGAGAGGAAGAGTTCTAATTGATCATTGGTGGCACATAACACACTCCAGGCTTCGAAACAAAGGTTTGTGAATATTCTTAAAGTCGGTTTCTTTTCACTTAATGCCAGATTGGTCCTTTTCTTATTTCTGACATCTCTGGAATGAGCAACACTCATGGCTCTGGGTCCTATAGTCCAGAAGTCCTGGTGTACATCCCTCCAGTCCAGCTCTTGCAGTTTCCACCTACTAAGGGCAAAACAACAAGCATCCTAAGAATTGAGATAAAGCCTTGACTTCCCACGTATGCTTCTCTTCCACTTCCTGGGCACCAACTATAATGCTAATTTTCCTGACTTCCCTTTTTACTTTTTTAACCTTTGCATGCAGATTGATACAACTTTTTTCCCCATGAAATTGGGAAGGTGTGCAAGTTACTCCTAAGTTCACTGCTCAATATCAGAAACTACTTCTATTCTGCCTTGCTCCTTGATACCAACTGTCCCTTCCTGGGACTCCCAGGACCCTCCTTCTGGTATTGATGTATCAGCCTCACCTGTGCTGAACCTTCTGGGATAGCTGGATATCAAGTCCATCCAGTATGGCTTGTAAGGTCTGTAGGTTTCTCTTTTGTGGCATGATTTCTCCAAACTCAGTGTGTCGGATATTGGCTATCCTCAAGTCCATCAGGGTCCTCAAAGGGAGGTAGGGGAATGGCCAGGCCTGAACCATCACCTTCAGGACTTCATTGTGTCCCCCCATGAAGGCATCCTTGAATAAGTCATAGAAGATCATGTTGGGCAGGTCATGCAAAGCTGTGCTGGCTGTGATCTTATGCTTCAGCAGGCTCTGCTTGGCCAGCTTATACAGAGACAAGGGGCTTTGAATGCTCATCCTGAGATATCTGCAAGAAGATTTACTGTGAGTAAAATCCAGGAAGTGGAATTTGCTCAGGCCAAGCTCAACAGTCTCCTTCTGGCTAGGGAGAGAGTTCAGTGGCATAAGTGCCTGAGGAAAAGCCAATTCTGAACCATGAAGACCAACTCAGGGCACAAGCACCTCATCTGGCTATGGTGAAGCCTTGTCATTTTGCCCCAGTTTCTCTAACCCAGGAAGCTAATAAGCCAAGCATCTGCCCTGTTGGCACCAGATGCCACTACCCTATCTACTTCAACCCACTAGTTTTTGAGGCCCAGTCTTCTCTGTAAAATGGGACTTGAGTGTTGTGAAATCTCAGCCTATTCTTTAAATTTTTTTCTTAAATTTTATATTGAAGAGTAAAAACAAAAGCAAACTCAAATAGCAGAAACAAAGAGAAACAGGGCAACATATAGCAATATATAGGTTACAGATTTTCAAAACAAGAATAGCTAATTAACCATGGTTGTTACATTATCTATTTTTGTTGTCAAATCTGTCACTCAGATTAACAGACATAGTTATGCAAGATTGGACAAATGATTATTTTTGCTTTTTAAAATTTTTTATTCATCTTAATGAGAAAAAAGATTAGCACTGAAACAGTTTCAAAACAGGTTAGTAGGACAGTTACAATAATTAATACATTGCATATTGTTGTCTTTGTGGTAGTTATTCAGAGGACAAGATGTGGACAGGATATCTTATGCAAACAATATTAGCACAACCGTGTCTTCTCATTGAACTACGAGAAAGTAGCTGTATATCTACCATAACATATATATATATATATATATATATATATATATATATATATATGACCGTTTTATAGTGATCACTACAAAATGGTCCTTTTTATATATCCTCCAAAGATTAAAGATTATGTTTATGTTTTGGCTGGCTCAGGCTGCCTTAAGGACAGGTCTGGTACAGTGTGTAGTACTAGAGATTGAACTGTGGTCCCTTGCCCCTGACTGAGTTTGCCCAAGCAGGTGCTTTAGACAATTGAGCTAACCCAAATAATTAATCATTAATGTTTGCTTTCAAGAAACTTTATTTTTTCTTGTCTTTTTTACTTTATTAAAACTTTACTTTATAGAGAATATAATAATACTTGATAATCAACATTAGAAATGGTACACATTTAGAAGGTCAAGATGAGAGGTATTCAACCATGGTTTTTTGCATTACACATTGCTGTCCTCGATGTAGTTGCTTAGATCAATTTCTGATCTTTGCTTCAAGGCTTTTATTACTAGCAATTGAAGTGTCTTATGGCCCAACTACCTTACCATCTCCATTCCAACTATGAGGCCAGATAGGAGATACTAGGAAGACCCTGTAAATGGGTGATATTGTGTTGGGGTGGCTGAAGCTGCACATTAGTCACAGGTGCAGAGTAAGGCCCCCTGAGAACATGGAGAGCTTCTTGAGGAAAGTAAACAAGACTTGCCTCTTGGTAACTGATTGCTGTGCAGAGAGGTTGAAACTGACATCTACCTCTGGAGTATATAAAGAAAAGTTCCACAGTTCTTGGGCAAATTGTTTTCTGCTAAGGAGAGAGGGAGAGAGGGGACCTCCACCTGACTCTAGCTCTTATCTCTTGTCTATCTTTTCCTCATTCTCATTGCTATTTTTCCCCTAGGTCATCAAGAGCCCAAAGGAGTTGCAATATTTGGAATGTGAAGAGAGACACCTAGTAGGAAAATGTTAGTTGTGGGAATGCTTCTTGTGTGTGTGTAACCAGAGAAAAAAGTGAATTGGTTAGAGCCAATAGTCAGTATAACTACATCAGGGGAAAATCTTGGAGATACAGGTTCACTAGGGCCAGAAATTATGTAGGTTTCAGAGAAGCCAAAAAGAATGGTATGCTGAGTTGCGAGTAGTTAAAAATTATGCAAATACAATCTCAAGAATCACAGGTGTATATGTATGTAGAAGTGTATTTTGTATACTTGTCTCCTGTAGTTAATTTTCATTTTTGGATTTTGGTTTGAAAGTGTTTTTACAACCACATAGGATTTGTCTTGGAACGTTATTTTAGAGTCAAGTCCTGTGCTTGAGCAGAAAAAGGGCAGAGAAATGACATTGTTGATGCAGCTTGAGTCCTCCAAAGTTGCCCAATTTAACAAGGAAGGAGTGGTGCAGGACAAAAGGCATCCTTTCTCATCAGAAAGGTGTTTCTTCACAAGCTCTATTTCATGGACCCCACAAAGTTGACTGAACCACAGGCAATAATCCCAGCCTTTTCTGATCCAGGAAATTTGGCTGTGTCACAGGCTCTAACTTCTGCCTGCCATGTAGCAGAGCCATTTTCTCTCTCCCTCACAATTGGAATCAAAATAACCCAGATGGGATGGGTTATCCTTGAAACGGTTTCGACATATCTACCCTGTTACTGCAGTTCAAGTCCCCCCAAATCTGGGACAAGTTATACATCATTAGGAGGCTATACCTTTTAAGAAAGTGAAAGATTTATACAATCTGAAGAGAAACCAGAGTATAGAGGCTATAACTTTTAACGCTCTAACAGATTTAAAACAATCTGTTGCTACTTATCACCAAACTGATCCCTTTACCTTGAGTTTAATAGAATAGATTATGACCCCAAATCATTGGAAAAAAGTAGAAAAAGCATGTTTAAATTCAGGTGATTATTTTCTGTGGAAGGGAAATGTCTTTGAGTATTGTACAGATCGGGCAGCTTTTAATACTGTTCACAGCATTGCCATTACAGAAGATATATGCCAATCAGGAAGGTGCCTTTGCTATCCCCATCAACTGAATTTTGAATTATGTCTATGAGTAAACTAAGGTGGATTCCAAGAGGGCTTGGAGGAAACTTCCTTCCAAATGTGAGACATCCCTTAACTTGGCTTTTATTTATTAGGGTTCTGATGAATCTTTTCAAGATTTTGCGGCATGCTTATTGCAAACTATTGAAAGGACTAAGTAACATGGAAGCTAGCAAACTAATAGTTCTGCAACTGGCCTTCGAAATACAAATGGGATAAAGAGGCTTTAACAGCTTCCACAAAGTAAGACTACCTATGTTGTTGGAGATGATTGGCCATTCATATGTACAAGGGCTGCCTTGGCAGCAGCAATTATTCAGGGTTTTTATCCACAGTCTGGAGAAAAGGGAAAATGCAAGGCTATTTTTTACATTGTGGGGACAAGGGACACATGGCCTGAACCTTCTCTGCTTTACCTATAAAGGCAGAAGAGCTATTATCTGTCTTTTCAATAAAACCTTCTAGTCTTTTCACAAAGTGTCAGTGAGGGTATCATTGAAGAATTGAGTGTAAGTCTAAAACCAATGGGGAATGTCGATCCAGTCAAGAAAACTTCTGCTGGGGCCTGCCTTGGCACCTTCCTCAATTTCCCCTCTCCCAGCCCTGCCATCCATTGCCAAGCACATTTCTGATCGCTGGCAAGTGATAACAGAGAGCAGAGGGCTGGAATTCAGACTCTTTTCTGCATTCTTATTGACTCCTGAAATTAGGCCTCTGATTATTCCTACTGCAACTGTGCACCCATGCTTCAGAGTACAGTGGGACTCCTGCTAGGCCACAGCAGTCTTATTTTAAAAGGTCTCCAGGTTTTGCCTGTTGTCATCAATGCTGACTATACAGAGGAAATCAAGGTTATGTATAATTCAATCTACCCAAAGCATTGTCCAAATCACCCTAGACTTTTGTATCACTCAGTGGGTTAATTTTCTTATAGTAAAAATTGGCAAATTCAAAAATAAGGGAGGGGAATCCAAGTTTTTGGAGCTTGTGACATATTGGGTTCCATATATTAAAGAAAATCACCATAAGATGGAATTGACTGTTGTAGGAAAAATATTTAAAGGGCTTTTAGACACAGGTATAAATGTTTCAATTATTGCTAAACACCTCTGGCCTGAAGCATGGCCTCTGGAATGGCCACTACAGACTTACTGGGGGTGTGAAGTGCTTTTCGCCCTGGGAAAAGTGCTGAGTTCCTCACCAGAAACACTGTAGAAGGCCATTCTGGATATTTTTCACCTTATGTCCTCCCTTATGTACCAGTCAATCTATGGGGTCATGACATATTTCAGGACATGGGAGCATTTTTGGTTGGTCACAGCTCCATGGTGACTCATCAGATGTTGCAAGAAGATTTCATTCCCACTCAAGGACTTATTAAAAACAACCAAGGAAAGAAAACCTTTTCTAGTTATTCCTGAAAGGCATTATTCTGGCATAGGCTACTCATCCTTATATTTTCAGGAGGGGTCCTGATCTCTTCTCCAACATCACAAAGGTTATCCAAGATAACTTGAATGTCTGATGACCCAGTTTGTGTTGATTAGTGGACCCTTACTCAGGAGACTTATGGCAACTCATAATGAAGAAATGATGGTGGGCCACCTAAAATACTCCAATATACCTTGAACTACTACCAATTTTTGTAATAAAAATGTAAGAAAAATGGAGATTGCTGTAGAACTTACAGGCAGTCCATCACACCATGGAAACCTATGGGAGCATGGCAACCAGGATTGCCTAGGTTGATAGCTATTCCATTGTACTTGTCTCATATGATGATTGATTTAAATTACTGTT
>NW_004524872.1:104252-105321 GCF_000260255.1 Octodon degus | reverse complement strand
CCTGCCTTAAGAATACTGGGTGAATTTCAGATGTTATGTTACAAAATATCATTATGATTGACATGTAGCATTATGTATGGTTTTGATTTCTAATTTCTATATAAAAATATTTAACTGATGTCTGTTAAATTCTATAGGGATTTAAATATTAGAATATCCATGATTGTTAGAAAATAAGTTATATTGTTCATTTTTAGCTGTTTGATAGTCAGATAAGATAGTAATTTTAAGTTAACTGCATCCATTGTAGTGTAATGCCATTAAACTTACTCTTTTGGATGTTTAACAACTGAACTTTGGAGGTCTGAGAATTAGAGGAAAGTGGAATAAGAGGATGCCAAAGATAGTCAATATTGTATCCTAGTCCTCCAAGGTCAAGGAAGTTTCAGTATTCAAGAGAACCTATGCTGTGACATCCTATATCTCAGGGAGTCCCTAATTTTCTTTTCTATTTTTATAAGCAGAATATATTTATTTATTTATTAAGGGAAAGAAAGCTCCTTTCTGAGGGACAGGAGGGGGGCCCAAGTGCGTTGTTCCCCCAAGTCTCTAATTTTCTGATCAAGATTATGGGGCCACAGAGGAAAGTGATTCAACAATGTATAGTGGGTATAGGGAGAGTCACCTAGAGAGAAAAAATCTCTCAAGATTTCACAGAAAGAAAGTTGGTCAAGCAATGTCTGTAGCTCATTCAAATAGCTGACACTGAGAGAAGATCTAAGAGGTGCTATATTTGGTTCCAAGGTAAATTCTGAGAAGACTTAACTGACTTCGATAAATAGTAGAAATTGATTAATATGGTCTTACCTTACCTTGGTCTTGAATATCCAGCAGAAAAGTATAACCACAAGCAGTATAAAACGCAATGCTATAGTAGTGTGTTAGCTGGAAATGGCTCAAATCACCAATAACTTCTGACAATTGCCAGCCAGACTGGTAATTCACCAGTTATAGATAGTTGGACTGTATTCTCCAAACACAGCTTTTCCAACTTCAACTAAATACCAATCATTTACATGAACAGAAAGGAGAGAGATGCTGGGACTGAATGAAGCTGTAAGATAATCAT
>NW_004524872.1:98225-101932 GCF_000260255.1 Octodon degus | reverse complement strand
GTGTGCATCACCAGACCTCCCTTTTTAAAAATTCTTGTGTTGATGTGTCTTGAACCCAGGGCCAAACTCATGAGAGGCAAGGACACTGTCAAAAATCACAAGCCATACCATCCTTAAATTATCATTTAGGAAATGCAAATTCAACATTAAAATTGTGAGAAAATCAACTTCCACACAAAGGCCTTTAATCCTAGCACTCTGGTAGGCTGAGTTAGAAGAATCTCAAAGTTCAAGCCCAGAGCAGCAAATTTAGTGACTCTGAAAGATTTCATCTTAAAGGTCTTGTGATGTAATTCATTACTGGATGGATGAAAAGAGGGAAGGAAGGAAGGGGGAAAAGGGAAGAGAAAGGGATGGAGGAGGCAAGATCAGAGAGAATGGGAAGAAAGATCTAGCTGGATGAGGTGGTACATGGTATGAGTGCCAGCTTTGAGGACTGACCAAGAAGCATGGAGAGCTCAAAATTAGCCCAGCCATTAGGAAGCACAGTTTCAAAACAAAACAGCAAACAGTGGTGTCAGAGATGTTAGCTCTGAGACAAGGACCTCTGTCTTTAGTTCTTAGCACTGAAAGAAAATGCAATCTTATTCTGTCTTCCATTCACTGTCATAGGTGCAGACCTAGAGCCCCTTAACCTGTAGTCAGAAGCCCTACCATGGAGCAAGCTTACCAGCACAGTTGTTAAAATACAATCAGGGGAATTTTTAATCCCAGCAATGGGGAAGCTTAGGCTGGAGAAGTTCTTGGATAGCCTGGGCTATCTAGTGAATTCATGGCTGGTGTGTGGGCTACATAGTGAGTTCAAGTCCATCCTGATCTACATAGTGAGACCCTGGCCCATACAATAAAATAAACAGGATAGCAGTCCTTCTAAAAGTTGGTTTTGTTTAATCAAAGGAAATTTTATCCTCAAAATCTTCTTCAACATCTTATAAGAAAGTCAGATGAATGACAGGAGTGACCATGCTGAGCTTGGAAGAGATGGCTTTCCTTTAACAAAAATTATAAGCTTTTGTAAAAGCTATGAAGTGACAATTCCAGGTGTGGTGGTTCATCCCTGTCGGACCAGAACTGTAGTTGCTGAGGTAGAACAATTACCACGAGCTCAAGGCAGGCCTGGGCAACACATTGGGGCTCTGGCTCCCAATAAATGTTCCTAGTTTGGTCCAGCTTAATACAGGGTGGCCTTGATCCCCCCCAAAACTGCTTCAGCATCTCAGGAAAGTCAGATTGTTGCAGGCAGCCAAATTAGATAGAAATATTATAGGCAGTTAGACAGGGCCAGGCCCTTGAGGAGACAAGATGGAAGACAAGGTGACTTTGCAACTGGGAAGAGACAGACACTCCCATATGGGCCACACCTCAAGACCAAGACAAAAGGAAGAAACAGCTACATACTTCCCTAGGGATGGGCATTAGGGATTGATATCCTAAGTAGGTATCAATCACCTTGAAAGAGCTCAAATGAGTCACTAGCCCAACCCCCAACAGGAAGAGACCCTGTCCTGTATTCATGCCCACTTGCTATCTGACTCACTTCCTCATTTGGTCCTGGATTTAATCAATATTACCTGAGCAAAGGTGCTTGTAATCTCATTGGTTGACCATAGTTTTGTCCCACCTCATGCCCACCTAAGCGAGTTCCCATGTCTTCCCCACCACCTTAGACCTGCCTCACCACATGGTTTTCCTCTATAAAAGTCTCTGGAAGAGACAACTTCCCTGGGGAACTACCAGCTCTGGCCCCCCTCCTGTCCCTCTCTTGGACAGGTACTTTTTTCTTTCAAATATATTCTGCTCATAACCTCTATTTGTTCCTAAAATTCATTCTTCTGTTTTAGAGAACAGGAACTCATCCAGGTCAAGTGATCATGTTTCCCTATGTCATTGGAGGTTCCCTATATCGTTTGGAGGTCACCCACCCCGAGATCTGTTTTTCTCCCTGCATCAAGATGACGCACCACAGTGATCATGCTGAACTTTGAAGAGATGGCTTTTGTTTTTTAAAAAAATGTAGGCTTTATAAAGATTATGGGCTGGGCATGGTGCCACACATGTAATCCCATCATAAGGGAGGCTGACAGATTGCTGTGATTTCAAGGCCAGTCTTGGGCTATATAAATGAGTTCAAAGCCAGTCTGTACTACACACTTTTCTTGAAAACCAAAAAAAAAAAAAAAAAAATTACATTGATATACCATCCTATTCCAGAAAGAATGGCTATCATCAAAAAAAAAAAAAAAAAAAAAAGTCAAGTCATGGAATGACATAGCCTGGTGGGGTGGTGGTGTTTGCCTGTATTCTCACGTTTGGGACACTGAGCCAGGAGGACCACTGCGAGTTCAATGGAAGCCTGGGGTTCTTCAAAGTAAGACCCTGCCTGGAAAAAAAAGAGTTATGAAATGAAAGAAATCAGTGCCCAAACAAGACATAAGAAGTGAAGGCCAATTTGCACGTGCATACTCAAAAGAGAATATAACCCTGGCTTGGAGGTTATGTTTGCTTTTGATTATGCATGTGCAAATTGGTTATATTCAGTCACAGTCCCATTAGTAGGGAGACTGAGGCAGGAGAATATGGAGTTCAAGGCCAGCCAGTGCTACATGCTGAGCTGAAATCCAGCTGAAGAAATCAAGCCTTCGTTCAAAAAGTGAATGCCTACAACATCCTAAACTCATCTATTGGAAGTGACAAAGGTGACAAAACCCATGGTGCCATTGGGGGACCTCAGTCTCCACAGGACACAGGTAGAGGGTGGGTTGGTGAGGCATCCTCACGGAGGTCAGGACTCACCAAGTGCAGACTCTTATCACAGTGACTGTGATCCAGAATTCCAGGCAGGACCAGTGTGACAGGAAACTCTAGGAATGACCATCTCCACCTCTTCCTCCATCTTTACACTCCTTGTTAGGCACACCTCACCCCACCCAGCTCTTCCCTTCCCAGTACACTTTGAGTCCTGGTTGGGTCTGTCTCTATCCAGTTAATACTGGAAATTCTCATGCCTCACCTTCCCAAATGCTTGGATTACAGGACTGCACCAACACACCCAACTCTAATTGAGAGAGATCTTTTTCAAAATAAAAAATCAAAGCAGGCCTGAAACATAAGCCCCTGCAAATGTACTGGGTTCAAACTCTAATTATGAAAAAAAAAATTAAACAGATTAAAAGTCCACAATAGAGTTGTGACACAGCTAAATGGTGGTGGCTGCTTGTGTTCAAGCCCTTGTTCCCCACACATATTGGAAAGGAGTTTGCTTAAGGAAGAAAAATTATGCAGTCCTGTACCCCAGATGCAGGCAAGGCTGTGTTCTGAGGCAGGAGTGGAGCATTGATTGACCTGCACAGGATTTGTGCATGGATTTCAGTGATAGAATTGCTCCTTATCTCTTTACAGCAGAAGTTGTCTCACGCCTACTTCAGTTTGCTGATTGCCCAGCTAATAGTCTCTGTTCGATTTTTTAAAATGTAGTTAGTACAGGGTCGACAGGGTTTCACTACAAAGATCAGAATTGTAGTGATCCTTTCTGTTTTTCAGCCTCCGAAGTGCTGGGATTATAGGCATGCACCACCACACCCAGTCTCAATCTCCATCTCCACTCACCCTGAGGGCAGGGCCGGCACATCAGGCCAGGGATTAAACCCCTGGCTCCTGTGTCTGTCTAAATAGGCACTTTAGTCTGCTGAATGATCTGGCTGGCCTCC
>NW_004524872.1:95869-96775 GCF_000260255.1 Octodon degus | reverse complement strand
ATCTGGAGCTGTAAGGTGTTGATTGTGTGGATAGGTGATGTTCTGGATATATGTTGTGTGGTTAGTATGACAAGAGCCAGCATAAATGGAGCCTGAGAGTTTATAATTGGCTGACAGAAAAAAGATCCAGGAATGGGTAGAACATCCCCTAAAGTGAGTAAAGGTCTTTGTCAGCAAGTAGGCTCATCCAGAGAAGTGTTTTCCCTCAGACAAGGGAAAGATGATGGGAGTCTCTGTATAAAAAGGAGGATGAGGAGAGAGGCAAAGCCAGCAATTGACGGTTATATTAGAGTTAGTTTTGTTTAAGTATTGAAAGTTAATATCAAGGGGAGCAAAGGGCTCATTGGGGTATGTGTGTAAGGGTATTGGAGAAGTTGTTTGTGGTATTGAAGCGGGTTGAGAGCTTAAGGGTGGAGAAGTCCTGAGGTGTAGTGCTGCAGGTTGTGGTGGTGCTAATGGCCCAATAGGATGGGCTGGTGCAAGCCAGCTCCCAGGGATGAATTGAATAGTAAAGGAGTTTCCATGGTCTTGTCCTGACACATATAATCTTATGCCATAGTGTTTTCCCTTATAATATTCGATGGGGTCATGTTTAAAAGTGAATGTCATAAGGTTACATTGGTTTAAGGAGCATGTTTTTGGGGTTTTTAAAATAATTTTTATCCAATCATCTGCATTAGAACCATGCCATGGACTAATAGTTTCACAACCCCACGTATAGCAGAAATACTCAGTCTCACTATACGTACCACAGTCAGTATGAGATTTTTGTTCCTGAGGACAAATATACCATCCAATGTTTTGTAAAGCTTTTTGTCTTAGTAGGATTTTACAATTAGGAACAGATGTATCTGGGTGTAGGGTGGGGACCCCATCTGGACTAAGGACACTGTCTTGGAGGGGAAT
>NW_004524872.1:61494-65824 GCF_000260255.1 Octodon degus | reverse complement strand
TGCTGTTATGTTGAGCTGTGGGGGACTCAGGACAACAATTTCTGACACAGTTGAACAGAAGACCCAATGCTATTATGGGCTACTGGACTCTTTTGGAATATTTTCCATAGTTTACACACCTGTAATATTCAAATAACGGAACTTAACAAAAAAAGGGTATACAGATGAATGTCCATTTTGTATCTGTGTATTCACAGTGGTTGGAATAGATATATAGTTACATTCTGTTAATGAATAGAATGATTTGTTCTAATGGTGTTTGTAAATACGATATCAAGTCCTCATCTTGTATAGCAATTAACCACTAAGAAGAATGTATGCAGCCTAAGTAACTCTGAAATCAGATGCTTGTTTTGGTTCTTCACACTGCAGCTAATTCTATGGTTTTAGATACAAATATGATCACGTAATTCAGGCTGGACTTTATATTTTTATGTAGCCCTCCCTGTTTGCGTACTCATGACATTGTTGTGCCTCAATTTTACAAGTGCCAGGTACTTTTGGATATATAGGACCCCACTGAGACAGATGCTGTATTTTATTTACCATCAGAAATATCGAGAACTGGCTCTGTTCCTGGGCCTCAATGTTACATCAGTTGTTTGGAATTTTATGGACACAATGTGAAGCAGACCCTATGATGCCCTTATGCTTCCCCTCCCACTAGGAATTAATGAGCAGACCTACTTGGTTTATATTGGCTCTCTCAAATCTTTGCTTTGCCTGGCATGCAAAACTGTGCTTGATTCATGGTGTTATAGAAAATTTTTCTCAGTGTAGGTCTGGATCTTTTTTTTGCCCAAATAATAATTTCTATTAGTGCTTGTTATTTTTATTTCTGGGACATGTCTGATCACTGTGAGGCATAGCTCATCAAGAGGATGTTATTGTAAGAACCAATCTCAATTGAAAAGCCATTCAGCCCTTCCACTTCCTGCTTGCTTATCCCATAGAAGCTTTGGCTCTTAAGAGGCTATGGCCTGGGTTGGGGAGATAGCTCAGTGGAATAAGTGCTTGCCTGGCAAACCCAAGGTCCTAAGTTCAATTCCTGGTACCACCAAAAAATAAAAAAATAAAAGTGGGGGTTGGGCAAATAATAGTGGATTAAACTACCTGCAAGGAAGCCTAGGGGCTGTCTATTCAAAATCTCCACCTCCACATGCCTCAACAGACCCACCCTTAAGGTAGCCTGACCCACCATCCCCCCACCCCACTCCCCAGGGTGCACTGAGATGGCAATTGAGACTGGGAGTGGTGGCGTGTACCTGTAATCCCAGCTCTTGGGAGGCTGTAAATAGTTGGATCCCTATGAGTCTGATCTAGTAGTGAAACCCTGGACACCTTGTAGATCCTTCCCTAAAATACAAAGAAAACAAAGATTTGTACTAATAGTGTTGGTGGACAGGATATCATGTCTGCATCTTGCACTATGAATAACTACTAAGAAGACAACAATATGCAATGTATTAATTATTGAAACTGTCCTACTAATTGGTTTTGAAATTGTCTCATTGCTATTTGTTTCTCAATAAAATTATTTAAAAAAAGAGATCATGGCCTGATATGTTGGGCATGGTCCTCACAGATGTGTGTTGACATAAATACCTCTCCTGAATCCTGGATGTAGTTTTGGTGTTTTTGCTTGCTTTGAATCTCATGCATTTTTCAGGAAGGCTGACAATGGCTAACTTGCTCACTGGTTGTGACCCTAAGAAATGCAAGGTTGAATGTCTATGTCAGCCTAGGATTGTGCATCCTCAAGAATTCTTGAATCCCTTCCTAATCTGTCAGAAGGGTTTTGCTGGTACTATGCATAAACCTGAGTGTGGAGAGGCTGACAAATATCAGTGGCCACCAGCTGTGGCACATTTCCAGCTAAGCTTGAAGAAGGAAACCCTCCGCCTATGTTTCTAGCCCTTGATATAGGGGAAAGAACCTCCCAATTTGAATGGTATCTAGGCCAAACACATATTCTCTGAAACTAAAGAATGAATTTTTGGAACAACACAGTTTAAGGAGAGTTGGAAAGTGTTGAAGGCAGTCAAGTTGGAAATATATTGTAGGCAATCAGACAGGGCCAGGCCCGCAAGGAGACAAGATGAAAGACAAGGTGACTTTACAACTTGGAAGAGAAAGACACTCCCATAGGGCCTTAACTCAAGACCAAGACAAAAAGAGGAAGCACAGCTACATACTTCCCTAGGGATGGGCATTAGGGATTGATATCTTTTTTTTTTTTTTTTGCGGAACTGGGGATTGAACTCAGGCCCTTGTGCTTGCCAGGGAAGTGCTTATTCCACTGAGCTATCTCCCCGGCCCCCAGGGATTGATATCTTAAATAGGCATCAATCACCTTGAAAGAGCCCAAGTGAGTCACTAGCCCAACCCCCAACAGGAAGAGACCCTGTCCAGTATTCATGCCCACTTGCTATATAGCTCACTTCCTCATTTGGTCCTGGACTTAATTTTACCTAAGCAATGGTGCTTGTAATCTCATTGGTTGACCAAAGTTTTTTCCCACCTCATGCCCAACTAAGCAAGTTTCCATGTCTTCTCCAGCACCATAGACTCACCTCACCACATGGTTTTCCTGGAAGAGACAACTTCTGGGGGGAACTATCTGCTCAGGGTCCCCCCGTCCCTCTCTCTGACAGGAGCTTTCTTTCCCTTAGTAAATATATTCTGTTCATAACCTCCATTTTTTCCTAAAATTCATTCTTTGGTTTTAGAGAACATGAACTCATCCAGATCAGGTCGGGAGATCATTTTTCCCTATCTCATTTGGAGGTCATGTACTTAAGATCAGTTTTTCTCCCTATATCAAAAGAATCTCCTAAGCTTTCACAGAAACCAACTTGGTCAAGGTTTGGCCATGACTCACTCAGATGTCTGACACACCTAAAAGTATTAAGTGGCTGCATGCAAGGTTGCAAGGTAAATTCTACTCGTCTGCATAGATAATGAGGGAGAACGTTTAATACTTCTCACTAGCTCTTAAACATTCAGCAGAAAACAAAAATATATGAAACAACATTGTAGGAAAACTAACGTCTCACCAAATTGGCTTACTATTACCAAAATCCCAAAAGCCCAAGAGGCACAAACATATAAAAGAATATATATGCTATAAAAAAGCAAAATTATGCTTTAGGTGGGGAATGTGGTGACACAGTGATTCCACTGTTTCTGTGATTGCTTATAGTCTTCTGCAGGGGGAAAATAATAGTTCAATTCATAATTTATAAGATTATTTTGTAACCATGCAATGAATCATACAAAGAGTGCAAGAAATAAGTCCACACACTAAAGACCAAGTAATCCAGCCAAGTACCTGCTTCTAATATCTTCAATGAGTCCAGTTAAAAACATAGAGCCCAGAACAATGTCTCTCATGAGTCCAATTGGAGGCCTTGAGTAACAGTGATGTCTCACATGGGCCCACTTTACTGATATCTGCTGAAAAGTCCCAA
Source organism: Octodon degus (assembly GCF_000260255.1). Lineage (NCBI taxonomy): Eukaryota > Metazoa > Chordata > Mammalia > Rodentia > Octodontidae > Octodon > Octodon degus. The sequence goes on along the minus strand of NW_004524872.1, from coordinate 62,354 downwards.
ATGGCAATGGTGGAAGTTATAAAGTCTGTGGCAGCACAGTGAAGGATCTGTGCTAGCAGGCTGAGGAACCTGAACTAGAGCAGGAAGCAATGCTTGAGGTAAGACCCAGAGGTCCCCTCAATGTGCCACAGCCATCTTCAGCAACAGTGAGTACCCGAGCTCCTCCTGCAATGAGGAAAGCCGAGTTCCCATCAGGAAAGGCAACATGACAAGCTTCTCCATGAGGCTGAGAGGTGCTGCATAGTCCCCTCCAGAGCCAGGTAGCAGTGCTTAAGATGACGACAAGAGCTTCAACAACGTGAAGGAAAACCCTTTCTCAGTCAGAACGTATTCCTGACCTCCTCCTCTGACAAGAACAGCCACACTCATCGGGAAAGCCAGCATGACAGTGTCCTGCAGGAGAATAACCCAAAAGAACCAGCGACTTCCAACAGCTTCAACAGATTCACTGACATCTGCTCTATAGCTTCTCCAGTTGTGCCTTTTACATGACAGACAACAATCCTCAGGTGGCCTTTAACAACCAGCACCAGGCTGGATGAGTCCAGCTATGTGTACCAAGTTGAGCACCAGTTAGAAATCGACTACAGTTTCTAAACTCCACTTTACAAACACTTAAACTTCACATAAACTCATTCTTTCTGAAATCACTGGTTAAGCAGATTTCCCTTATAAACAGTTTGTATTTCTGTTAAATGCTGTTTCTGACAAATGCTGTAATGTCCCCACTACTATGACTAGCACCATATCATTAGGTGAACTCTCTACTGCCCCTTTCTGGAAAGAATCTGCTATTTTTAGAAACCCGAACAACTGCTATACAAACCATTGTGTTACCTGAACTTGGGGTTGGTATTACT
>NW_004524872.1:59522-60679 GCF_000260255.1 Octodon degus | reverse complement strand
TCCACCCAGGTTAAATGCTCCCACTTTGTTCTAATTGGGGCTATTCTCAGGTAGACAGTGGGTTCTCCTAGTGTTCTGGATTACTTGGTGAAGAATTATGACAAGGTTTAGAGGATTCATGAGTGTAAAATTAAATCAGAAAGACTCCGTACACTGTTGGCGCAGAAATGGCCCTCTCTTCATGTATGGGGGAGGATAGCAGAATGAAACAGCAATCATCATGTAGCAAGCAGTGAACCTGATATCACTGGGAAGCCTAGGTACACAGATCAGTTCCTCTATATAGATTCCTCATTCCTGGCTGCATGTGGTTCAGGCACTATCCTCCTGGCCCAAGATATCTGACTGTGGGTTTCCTTCTGGAATTCTGGTGAAAAAAATGTGTCATCATACCAAAGACATCCTGTGTTGCTCTCAGCTGCAAAAGAAAATGATCTCCTTCACGTCTTTTCTGCTCTGCCCCACCTTATCCTACCTCCCACTTGTCCCATGTCCCTTGTAGGCACCTCTTCTATAGGCTTAAAAGTGGATTTATATCACTAGGAAAGAACAGTTCAACGTAGTTTCATGATAGAGAGGACAGAGGAGGAAAGTGAAATATGAAAAAAAGTGATGTCGTAAGCTCAAGAAAAGGAGCCTCAACCAGGGCCAAAAAAGAAAAGAGAACAAATGTTCTCATTTAGGAGGATGCCCCACAGCTCCAGACTCTGTCCAGTGTGCCTACAGAGAGAAGGGACATAGTAAATGACAATGTCCAAAGCTGCTAGAAAATTGGAAGGAAACTGTTGAAGGATGCAGTGGAAGATTCAAAATGATGGTGTCAACTATACTTACTGCTCAGGCACAGAAAACCTATGATAAGCGCAACTGAGCCTCACAAGTTGCATTTCAACTTGTTTTGTTTACAATTTTCGTACATCACATTTTATTATGTCTTTGCCCATTGCTTTCAATTGCTTATGTTCTGTCTTATGTTTCATCCCCTCAACTGCTGATATTGCAGGTGCAGGCCACCACACCTAGTCATGGTCACTGTCCCAGTGTGCCCCGGGGATGGTGCCAGCATGGCACACCAGGGATCGAACCCCGGCCACTGTGCTCTGCCTAAGCAGATGCTTTAGACAGCTGAGTTATCTGGCTGGTCCACTCTCAGCCTT
>NW_004524872.1:56495-58142 GCF_000260255.1 Octodon degus | reverse complement strand
CCATATGGGCCCCAGGTTCTAAAGCTGGTCCACTACCACTGTACAACTCCATGCCAACTGAGTGAAAGATAAAATTGACACAAAAGCTGTTAGAGCACTGGAGCCAGGACTGTGACTATACAGCAGTCCAATAAGTGATTAGTCAAGCAGCTCTGCCCGGAAGTCACGTTCCAGAGAGGCAGTGATGTGGTGTAGGAAAACAGACTCATTAAGCCTGAGCACAAATCGTTGATATCTCCAACAGCAGCCAATTATTCTTAGAAATTCTACAGTTCAATGGCATGCAAAGTCACCTTCAGCATGAAAGCATCATGTGGTGCTCAAGAGAGGAGTTTTCAGATATGATCCCAAGCCCCAAAGTCATCCTGGTAGTATTGGAACAACTGTGTCATAGAGACCCGGTAAAAGGCTCGAAAAGTAGCTGTGCTGTGAGCCACATGCTGAGGCATTAAAAGAGTTTCAGCTGGGCCAGTCCTTCAGGTATTTCACAGCATCTGTGATTTTCTGCCATGACTTAGTATCATTGAAAATCTCAGCTCTTAAATATTTAAAGATGTTACAAAACACCATCATGATCATCGTGATACAGTTATGTATAGTACTCATTTCTAAATACTGTGAAAAAATGTGTAACTTGTTTGTTAACATTCTATTGGACTTAAATATGAATCCACAACACTACCATAGTATGACACGAATATTCTTTTCTTGATGTTCAACAATGAGGTGCAGACACCAAGAATTGAATACATAGATGAAGTTCAAAATTCAGCATAGACTTGAGCGAATCACTGAGAGTCCACAAACTCTGTTAGAACATTAGACTGATAACTTTCCATGGGGGCAGGATACAGCCCGTGGGAAAACTGGCTCAGTTCAAAATGCAGTGATGGGACATCCTCTGACTCAGCTGAGTCTCTGATCTTCTGATGAAGAAAATTATGGGCTACAGGAATAAGAATGGTACTATGGTATATAGTTTGCCTAAGGAGAGTCACCAAAATCTTGCAAACCTTCACAGGCAGGGACACGTTCAAGCAATAGTCATGACTTATCTGGACAATGGACACTGCCAAAAGTACCAAGGGGCACTATACATGTTCCCAAAGAACAACCTACTGGCCTTCATAGGATGGACAAAGTTTAGGATCAAATCTCACTTGATCCTAAACATCTAGCAGAAATGGTCAATATCTAAAGACTGTTTACTGTTACTTAGAAACTATAAATGCCAACAGTGACCAACATATGACAGACCATATGTGACCTAAAATGGAAAACATGCCAGGGTGGTATGTGGTGGCAAAGTGATTCCATTTGTTCCTATACTCCACAGTAGGATCACTTAAATTTCAGTTAAACATAATTTTTACTCAAATTGTGTGATCAATTTCCACTCAAAAAGAGTTTCTATTTCTTATAAATGCTGTTCATGACCAATGAATAATGACCCCATGACTATGAGTATCACCATGCGATTAGATATACTCTGTACTCCACCTTTCTGGAAAGCACCTGCTGTGCTTGGAAACTGGACCAAGTGCTGTGTGAATCACTATGTTCCCATCTTCATGGTTAATACACCTGAGTGGCAAGAGTGGGGACCTCATCCATGAGCTAAATTAATTCCCGCACTTGCATGCATTT
>NW_004524872.1:44954-55490 GCF_000260255.1 Octodon degus | reverse complement strand
TAAAGTTGATTATGCCCAGGGCCAAATGGGGGCTGGGCTGGTGACTCACTTGTCTTTTTAGGTGATTGATACCTATTTAGAATAGCAATCTCAGGTACTACTCTTTTAGCATTTGTTTGGTCTTTAGGTCTTTTAGGTCTGGCTCACAGCAGGAGCATCCGTCCCTCTCACAGTTACAAGATAACTTGTCTTTTGTGCTGTCTACTTCGAGGGTCTTGCCTTGTCTGACTGCCTATTAATATTTCTATCTAATTTGGCTACCTATAACACCAGTTATGGCCTTTTCCTACTGGAACTTAATTGATGAAATCTCATCCCAGAGACACTGTGACCCGGTCATTACTAATGTGATAAAAAAATGTGAAAATATACTGCAGGGACAAAAGAGCAAGGAGCCCAGCAGGAGGATTTAAAATGTTGTGAGCTTGGTCAGAAAGAAAGCGCCAAGAAAGCTGTAGACTGCAAAGATGGAGCTGAGAGGATCTCCATTGCTGGGAAGAAACCTGAGAATGGAAGTGATGGCCTGAAGACATCACAGGAGGAGGCAGGTTTCCACCCTTTACAGCCTCAGAACTGCAAAGGTCAGGGACTTTGCCTTGAGGGGAAAGCCACAAGGCCCCCTGTTCCAGAATGACAGCAGCGGTTGCCCAGTATGGAGCCATGGCTCCATACACCACAGCCATTTTAGAAACTGTGGCTGACAATTGGCTTACTCCTGAGGACTGGCAGGCATTAGCCAGAGCCGCCCTCTCTGGGGAGAATTATCTCCTGTGGAATTCTTCCTGTATTCAAGGAAGCTTCCACAATGATAGTTTCACTGTTGATGTAGAATTTGTTACCTTCACCAGCTGCAATCAAATACTTAACTACAGTAGCCCTATTTGCCCAAAAAAGGGACATGTGTTTATATGCAGAGGAAGTTTAGCCTTCACATATTTACCTACCAACTGGACAGGACTGTGTGTCATGGCAATTGTATTGCCTGATATAGATGTCATCTCTGGTAATGATCCCATACCCCTTCCTAGTTTACATTAAAAAATTAAAACTGGAATTTTCAGGCTTATGATATCTACTACTAAACCTCTTCAAGTTAAAACTTAACAGCTTATTAAAAATAGAAGTCAGCTTCTCTTTATTATGTGTATTAGAACACTTACTGCATTGCCTGGCCCTATTGTCAGCAGTAAACAAAAGTTTTGTAAAAAAGGGGTTCTTTTAAATTGCAAATGGTTGCTTCCAAGTGTGGAGGCACACACCTGGGGGAAGGGACAAACTGAGATCGGGAGGGCCCCGTGCTTCCATCCACTCTCATCCTAGGCTGACCCAGATCGACATCTGCAAGATAGGTTCAGCTGCAGAGGCCTGTGTTCCTGGTGCTAAGTAGGTGGGTCATAACCATGACATGCTGTGGCACTAGCATTGGCTGTGTGTGTGGCTGGCTTTGCAAGTTCTTAAGGCTCAAGATAGTACTTTAGAAGGTAATGTGGGCTCAAGAAAATCCTTTGTAGGTACTAAGACCATTAAGCTGCTCCTAGCAGCTGGGCAGCACACCTATGGAGTATAATCAACCAAAGACAGAGCCCCAGAGCTAAATGGTCCGCAAGTTTTGTTTGGTGTAATCAATGTTGTTTATACAGGGAAATCAAAGTTATAATTCTATCAAACCAAACCATTGCTTAAACCACACAGATTCTTATATTGCACAATTAATCATTCATTTTTGCTAAAAATTTTAAAATTATTAGAAGGAAATAATGGGTTAGAAAATAAAAATTAAAGGAAAAATATTTTAATGCCTTTTCAAATGCAAATGTGGGTGGCCTCCAGGTAGAGCAGCTACCAAGGTAAAAAGTCACTGCCCCACATATTTTAAGAGACTACTTAAAATTCTTTTAATTCCTAATAAGTTTGATTGCTTGTTTTACTGTCCAAAATTAAACATTGCATTAAAATAGGGCTTTGATATTTTACAAATATAAAGGCTTAAAATAATGTGTAAAAGCCATGGGGTTTAAACAGTCACTTGATTTGACATTCATTTAAATAATAAAAGGCCTAATTGTGGCCTCCAAAGGCTACTGTAGGATCAAAATTCTGTGAAAGCAAAAGAGTCAATCCTGACAACTTCACTTGTCAATATATACTATAAAAGTTTTGTACTTTTACAGCAACAGAAAGACAAACCAGGTAAGAGAAAAAAGGCTAAAAAAGGTCCTTTGGAGAGCTCTCCATACTGGACAATGACAAGAGACTCAGTCCACAACTAACCTGGGGCAAAGGTTATGCTTGTGTTTTTCCAGAGAATGCTAACTGACCTATTTGGGTACCAGAGTGTACTGTCAGCTGTACCATGGAGCCAGATCTAAAGAAGAAGTTAAGAACGACCAGGCTACATCCACCCTGGGGCCTATTCAAGAAACTAAGTGGAATTCTAAGGTCTAAATAGGTGACAAAAAGCATAAAAATACAAAATATGCATATTAATTATAGATTAGATTTCCTTCCAAGTTTTTCTAAGAAGAGATCTCTAATAACTGACAAATAACAAATTCTGAGTAATCTACTTATAAAATTTCTAAAGCTTGTAATATAGTTACTATAATTTAATTTGGCCAAATATTTGAGTGCACTCTTGATTTTTTTTAAGGGGCTTGTGTGTCTGTGTGCCTATGTGTTTGTGTGTCTTTCAATGAACAGCTGTTCCTTTTTTTCCCTTTTTTGATGATCTATTAATACTTTTATCAATAGGACTCTGTCTTTTCAATAGGCTGATGAATTTCATTAAACAACAATTGGATGCCATTAAAATGCAACCCATACAGGTCCATTACCACAGGCTTGAGATGGCTGAAAGAGAAAACTGCACTGGAATAAAAATAGCTTATGAGGATGAAGGTCAGGAGACTTCTTAGTTCTCCCACCCTTGGTGAAATGGTCAGGCTAGCCAGAGACAGGTAATGAGGGGCATACTCGAGACACCACTTGCCACCTAAGACAGGAACGGAACCTTCTATTGTCCTGGGCTCCTATGATGGGTAAGGTTTGAGTCGATTCCATGTAGAGGACACCTCGCCCTAAGCCAGGCACTGTCCCCTCAAGGGAATCAGCCTTCTAAAAAGCCATATTTTATATACATATATAAAAGTAAAGGGGGATCTGTGGGAGGCCATTAACTGGTATCCATTTATAATGGTGTCAGCCATGTTCTTAAGTTTCTATTCCCCTGCTGAGTTAAGTTTATGATCCTTCTCACCTTGCCCATTCCCCGTGAATCACGTGCTATGCCTTAAGGGGTTGCACCTTCCCTCGTTGCCTAGATACCTGTTGACCCCAAGAGCCGAGACTTCCTCATTCTTACACTTATACCCAGCACCTCTCCTGAATAAACGGGACTTGATCAGAATCCTGTCTTGTCCTCATTTCTCGTGTCTCCTGTCATTTGTCCCCTCTTCAATGCCCCGCTCCTCCCCCAGGTGACCTTCGTTGACTGACCTGCTGGTTCGGGACATCTGTGTATCTCTGGTTACTCATTGCAACATATATAGCTAAGGATAGCATCAATCTGGAGTTGATCCTTGAGCTCTAGGTTCCAATATCCTATGATTACAGCTATGTGCTTTTCTACCTAGCATTATCCACTTCATGAGGCTGTGGTCATCTTTCTTACAAGACTGACATAGACTCATCTTCATTACACCCCCTCTTCCTGGAAAACAACATACAACACTCACAATTTCAAAGAGCAAAGGTTTATTTTGTTTTAAAATTCATTTAGTTACCTGGCACAACAGGGGTGTAAAACAGAGGACAAAGTGATTGTGACTTATTTGTGAGAAGCAGAGAGAGAGATCAGCATTAACGGGAGATGGATTCTTTTAGGCTATGTCCCAGGTGTCCCACCTCTCCTGGCAGTGCTTGCCTAATGGACTAGTCCGGGGTGGAGCAGTGTGTCCACATGAAGCATTCACCTCCTGAAAGCCCCATTTACCAGTACAGGAGATTTTCTAGATTCAGAAGATTTCTGGACAAATTAGGGGACAAAAACAACTGTGGAATCTAATAGTACTTTGATTACGACACTCCTCTAAGATGATCCATTTCCCACTAAGTCCCTGAGTACAGAAACAGAACCTGATACAAACATCACAATAACTGATACTGACCAAGGGGGATGGTCTTATGTCCTGCAGGACTGGTGTCAGTTCAGCATAGACTTGAGCGTATCTCTGAGAGTCCACAAACTCTGTTAGAACATTAGACTGATAACTCTCCATGGGGGCAGGATACAGCCCTTGGGTAAACTGGCTCAGTCCAGCAGTTTGGTACAACAGGGCCTGAAGTGTCCCATGGGAAATGTCATTTCCATAGCAATTGAAGGCCTTCAGCTGGGAACAGTGGCTGAGTGCGGGCAGGATGGCCAGGATCTGAGTGTCTGTGATATCACAGCATTCTAGAATCAAGGTCTCCAGGGTGTTGGACACTTTGTCAAGCAAAACCTGGAGGGTCCTGGGATTGAATGATTTAATTGAAATTCTCCTCAGAGTCAGGGCCTTGAGCTGGCTTGTGCTTGAACATTGGGAAAGATGCTTCAAATCAGATTCATCCAGGGGACTTGAACACAAGGACAGAGCCTCCAAGGGGGTCTGGCTCCTGCAGAGAGAAGACATTTTTTTCTATAAATGTTGGCAATGACTAGAATGTGTTAGAAATGCCACATGAGGGAAATGAATGCCTTTCAAGAGGAATAAACCCAGGCATGTCTAACCAATGGTGTGGTGCTAGCCTAGTGTCCTCAGCACAGACTTCTGTTCTATTAGAGCCCTGAAATGCTCTTCCTCAGCCTCAGCTCCAGACACCAGCTAAGCATTCCCTAGTGGAGATTTGAGGAAGTGGCTGCATCTTATGTTTGATATGTAGATCAGGGTAATGACAGGTTTTGCATGGCTGTAACACATGGAATTTCTGAAATGGCACATGGCTGTAACACATGGAATTTCTGAAATGGCAGGTTCTAACGTACATGTGTATAGCTCCAACCAATAGCCTTCTAGTATGGATGGAATACAGGGGAGCAAGAGGGAAGCATGCTGCTTTCCACCAACCAGCAAAGGATTGTTTGTGCTTTGCCATGCCTATATGTAGATGACTCTGGACTGAATGCTTTCCAAACTCTCAGCTAAAACAAACCTTCCTACAATAACTTATTATGGGTACTTTGTCATAGCAATGAGAAAGTAACTCTGAGACTCAATCATATATGCTTATCCCATTATAATTCAACTTAAGAAGTACTTGTGAAGGGGTTTTGACCCTATAGCTGCTAAGCACAGTCTCCCATGCAGTGTGCAGGTGTAGGGATAGTCCCAGAATTAGTGTTCTCTCTTCCTGTACCCAGCACCTGAAGTGGACATGCTTCCTAAGGAAGAAACCGAATGTGCTTTCACTTGATCTGATCTCTAGATGTTGGCTTTCTGGACATCTGGCCTCTTGCAGAGCTCCTATCCTAGTTCAGTGACTGCTTTTAAATGGGATGTTATCAGAGACCTTTCTGTGTTCTGCAAAATGCTGTATTTCTCATTTCCTAGTACCTTCATTCATGTGCACACAGACCCCATCCTATTTTTTAAAGTAACTGTGAATGTACAGAGGAGCTCACTACCCCCTCACCTGATGATCTTATGCAGATTTCCACGCAGGAAGGAGACTTTGTTCATATGCAGCTCTTGTAGATTTTGTAACTGTAGTAAGTAAAAAGCATAGATTTCGGAATAGCTATTGATCGTTGAGGGTGAAGTTAAGAATTTTAGACTAAGGCTATGAAAGCGAAATATCTGAAGGTTTATCATCTTTTTGAGCTGAGATCCAAATGCTTCTATGCCTTTCCAATCCCAGTGACTTATCACCTCAATCTCATGGATGGAGTCCAGCTGCACAGATTGCAGAATGTTCAGGATCATGGAGACAGCACGGGACTTGATCACGACCTTCTCACAGCACAGTTGTACTGAATCTTTTCTCTGACTGGCCCACTTCAAGAGGCAGAGTTGGAATTGATTCGTGGTTCCAGAAAACTGACTCTCACCATGGAAACAAAGGTGTGTGAATATTTTCAATTTTGGTTTCTTTTTAGTCATCTCAGTACTGCTTGTTTCTTTATTTCTTCCATGTGCTGAGAGAGCATCAGTCATGGCTCTGGGTCCTTTATTCCAGAAAGGGTGTAAGGCATCTGTGAAGTCCAACTCCTGCAGTTTCCAGCAGCTGTTGGCAAAAGCACAGGTATCCTCAGAATTGAGATGAATTCTCAGTTTCCTACCTGTGTTGCTCTTGCACCCTTTTACCAGGAGTTACACTCCTACATTTCCTGCCTTCTGCTTTTATCATTTTAAACTTAGCATGCAGCTTGGTTCAACTTCTATTTCCTGTGCGGGTAAGAATGTAAGGTTCCTCTGGACTTCACCTCATCCAACATATGCAGCCTGCTCAGCAGGAAACCCCTTCAGATGTGGTGTTCACAAAGGTCAGTGCCTCTGTGATCATCAACATCAGAAGCCAAAACTAGGTTCCTGTTCTGCCTGATGTCACCTGTCCCTTTCCCTATTTCCCAGGATCCTGCTTCCAGGATTTGTGTATCATCCTCACCTGTGATGAACGTTCTGGGACAGCTGCATGTCAAGTCCATCCAGTAGGGCTTCTAAGGTCTGCAGATCTCTCTTTTCTGTTGTAATCTCTCCTAACTGAGCATGCGGGGTATCTTGTTTCCTCATTTGCATAAGGGTCCTCAAAGGGAGGTAGCGGAATGGCCAGAACTGCACCATAACCTTCAAGACCTCATTGTGTTCCCTCATGAAAGCATCCATGAATAAGTCATGGAAGATCACAGTGGGCAGCTCATGCAAAGCACCGCTGGTTGTGGTATCACCCTTCATCAGGTTCTGCTTAGCCAGCTCATACAGGGATGCTGGGCTCTGCATGCTTATCTTGAAATATCTGGAAGAAGATGTACTGTGAGTGAAATCCAGGAAGAGGCATCTGCTCAGGATCCCTTGCTATCCCCATTCAGAACCATGAAGATGCCCTGAGAGAAGAGGGCTCCCAACTGCCAGTGTGAAGCTTGTTCAGTTTGTTCCAATTTCTCTAATCTGTGCAGCAAAAAGGCAGGCCTCTGTCCTGTTGGTACAAGACACTACTAAGCCAACCACTTAAAGCTACTCATCTTTGCATCCTTGTTCCTCTGAAAAATGGGTTCTCTGTGTTGTGAAATCCCAGCCCCCTCTTTCTTGTGAACTTTTTCATTTTTCAAGCAAGGCCCTATATTACTAGGAATGGAAGGGTCTTCCACCCATTACTGTCTCCTTACTATATTCATTAAAACAATGAAGCCAGCTAGGCGATATTAGGGTATTCCTGCAAATGGATGCTAATATTTTTGTAATGGGTCAACTCACATTTTAGACTATAAATATAAATCTTGTGTTTTCTCTTATGTAAAAAATGTATACTCACCACTGCTCTAAGTTGCTTAGTTCACTAGTGGCTGTTTCTTGTTGTTTGCTAAGATAAAATTCCTTCCTCACTAATTCCTGTAAACAAAGTTAGATTACAGAGATGACTTCAAAATGAAATTAAATGGGCTTTAACTTCTTGTAATATTGGGCTATGCAAGGCTGCCTGCAGGTACTCAGGTGCAACATAACCAGAAACTAAAATAAAATTCCCAGGAAATTTAGTTTAAATAGTGGCCACACTGACCCTAAAAACCTTATTTTCTGTCAGACAATGAATTTGTTCACCAAACTGAATGTGGTCAGACAATGGATTTGTTTACCAAACTAAATGTTCCAGGTTTCAACACACACCCCCATCCCGCTTCCTGGGCTAGTCGCCTTTCAGCCTTCTGCTGCATGAGAGCTGACTGGGGTCCCTGAACTCAGTAATGAAGTTTTCTAAATTCCAAGCTGGCTGATCTGGGTCCTATTCTGTGTGACCCATAACAATTTTCACTTCAAGATTTGTAAGATTATAGGTACTTGAATTTAGCAAAGTAACGTAGTTAGTCCAATAGACCATAATAGTAGTGAGTTGTCAGCACAACTTCCAATTGTCTGCAGTTGTGGACTTGAGCCTTTTACAGCTCAGAATATTAATAGGGCTTTGCTTTTTATATCTTGTACTTACACTTTTCTTCTGGATTCTTAAGACCAAATTAAAGTAGACCTATATAACTAAAAATGCAATTTTTTCTATTTAATAAGGCCAGTCAAATCCCATCAGGATTTACCCTGAAACCATGTACAGCACCTTGTGGTTCTTTCATCAGTTGTCAGCCAACTCCATGAGTCATGCCCATTCCAGCCATTGCTTGACCAAGTTGCTCTCTGTGAGAGTGTGAGAGAATGTTTTCTCTTTAGGTGATTCTCCTTAGGCATGCTAATCATCATCTATCACTTTCCTCTGTGGGCCCATAATCCCCTTCTTCAGAAAATCTGGGACACCACTTAGTTACAGGATGTCACAGCAGAGGTTCTCTTCCGTCCTTAATCCTCACTGATCTTGAAGGTCTAGGGCCAAAATATTGGCTATCTTTTAAGCCCATATATCTGTCTAAGTTTTGGTCTGCAATCTTTACTGCCAAACATCCAGAAGAGAAGTTTAATGGTATTATTATCCTCTAACAGAGGCATTTAATGGAGGAGAAAATATTCTCTATCTTTTAAGCCCATCTATCTGTCTAAGTTTTGGTCTGCAAACTTTATTTACTAAACATCCAGAAGACAGACCTACATCTGTAAATATCGTATTGTCTCCCTAATATAAGGACTTACAGTTCCGTATATGATTAGGTTTCTAAATTTCTTTGCAAAAATATGTAAAGGCTTATTTCTACTTTTATGTAATTATTGTTCCTTCATATTCTGTAAGGGCTTAAAGTTCAACATATCAATATCTGATGGAAGATACCTGTTCCAGGATATGCCAAAATGTTTGATATTTCTACAGATAGGGTAATCCGAACTGCATATATTGCAGGTTAATAATTAGCTTCTCTTCTGGAGGGTTAGCAACCTAAGATAGCAGGTCAAAATTGGAGAAAAGGAAGGGCTGCATGGCTAGCCAACATTTTGACCCTAGCCTTTCAAGGTCAGTGAAGACTCGGGACATAGGAGAACCTGTACTGTGACAACATGTAACTCAGCTGTGCTCCAAATTTTCTGATCAAGAAGATTATGGAGCCACAGAGAAATGTGTTCGATGATGTAAAGTGAGCCTAGGAGTCACATGGAGAGAAAAAATATTTTCTCAAACTTTCACAGAGAGCAAATTGGTCAAGCAATGGCCGTGACTCATCCTCATGTCAGACACTGACAAAAGGATGTACAAAAGGCTGTACAGGATTACAGGCGAAATCCTGAGAGTACTTGGCTGACCTTATCAGATACAAAAGTTACATTTCTTGGTATATAGGTCTTGCTATATCTTGGTCTTAACCATCCAGCAGAAAAGCATAAATAAAAGGTATATAAAGTAAATCCATATTAATACGATGAGCTGTAAAAGGCTCAAGTCAATAACTTCTGAAGATAACCCACTAATATTATAGACTGCTAGACAGTGTTAGAGTCTTTGGTTGAATTCAAACACATATAGTATTTAGATGCCAATAGAATATTCACCTCTGACAGGACAAAAAATTTATAAATAAAAAAATACAAAAGAAAGATCATTTTGTATTTATATATACAAAATAGGTTAAATTTACAGCTACTTTTGCTTAATTCAAGGAGAAGAAAGAGGTGTACTAACAGTGTTTGGACAGAATATCCTGTCTGCTTCTTGTACTATGGATAACCACTAAGAAGATAACAATGTACAGTGTATTGACTATCAAAACTGTCCATTAATCAGCTGTGAAACTCTCTCATTCATATTTATTTCTCAATAAAAAATAAATATATAAAAAATAAAAAAATGTACATCCAGAAGAGAAGATTAATGGTTTTATTATCCTGTATCAGAGGCAGTTAAGCTTAAGATCACTATCAATCTGAATATCACATATCTCAGACATAAAATGGAACTGCTATTTTCCAATAACCATGGATATTCTAAACTTTAAGTCCCTATAGAATGTTAAAAAACAATTACACATTCTTTTACATAGAAATTTAGAAATCAAACCACGTACAACATTGTAGCAGGACAATCCTATGCCATTTCTTTTTTGTGGGCTCTCATATACTTTTATGGCCTTTCATTTTCTTTACAAACATTTGCTTTAAGGTGAGTAGAGCAATAATTAATATGATATTAGAAGTAGTACGCACTTAGGAGACCAAAATGATGGGTATATTAAGCACAGTTTTAGTATATTGCACAGTGCTATCTGCAATGTGGTCGCTTAGTTCACAGATATCTGCACATTAACTGCTATTTTCAAATCTTTGCTCTGGCATCAAGTTATGTAAAGTTCCTGTAAAAACTATACCAATTATATCCTCTCTAAATGCAATGGAACACCCATCTCTGACAAAAGAA